>NW_026596101.1:1594950-1614282 GCF_907164565.1 Psammomys obesus | reverse complement strand
ATAGATAGATAGATAGATAGATAGATAGATAGATAGATAGATAGATACGGTTTCACCACACAAGTCTAACGACCAGAGTTTGATTCCTAGAACCTGGAAGAAGCAATGGCACACATCTGAAGTCACAGCACTCATGCAGCTATGAAAAAGGCAGACAGGAGCATCTCCCTGAAGCTCACAGGCTAGCTAACCTAAACTATACAGCATGGCAGAAACAATAAGAGAGACTCACACTCAGCAGTGTGGAAGGAGAGAATGGACTCCTCCTGAAAATTGTCTTCTAACCTCCATAAGCATACCATAACACACACAAACACACACACACACACACACACACACACACCTCATACATACACAATAGCCATAGATATTTAATAATAAGATTATTATTAATTGTATTAATGTGATAAGATGGTGCAAAAAAAAAAAAGAAATTGAATGTTAAGATGCCCTTTAGTTTCCACTAAGATGACTGCAAAGAATCCTTATTGCTTGAAGGGCATGTGGACTATTTTGGGCCCACTGTTTGGGAACTTGAGTGCCATGTCTTCCTGTGCAGCCTGCTGACACAATTTTGAATCTTGAGAACCCCCTGTGCCCTCTGTTTCACTTGCAGATCATTGTAACAAAGCACCCCAGATAAACCACAGTGAGGACAATGCTTCCAGGTTCCCAGTAGGTGGCCTAAGATTATCTGACAGGAAGACACACATGAAGTGCCTTGGCTTTGGACACAGCTAAGAAGCATGAACCCCGCAGCCCTGCAAGCAACATGGCTGACCTCATGATTCTATAGGGTCCCGTCAAGATCCTGGGTGAGGAGGTGAGCCTCGGCTCTAAAGCTATACAATGGGATCAGTCAGAATTTCTACCTCCTAGTGTGCTGAGACTTCAGATGATGTGCTTTTGTTCAAATACTATTGTAACAGGCAGTACCTGCAGGGGTGAATGGACAGGTTTCACAGGCAGGCTGAGTTTCAACCCAACCTGCTTATTTTATGAGCTACTGTGTAATTTTGAAAACATTCTCCATCCTGCCTGGCCTTCATTTTCCTCATTTATCAAAGGAAGGTGGAGACTTCTCCCTCTCCTTAGGTTAAGATGAAGTGCAGCTATAAAGGTAAGGTTGCTCGAGGTTTCAGTAATACAGACAGCTCTGTGGGCATCCTCTGCCCCAGGCCTCCATCTGACCAGGCTCCCTAAAGCAGCAGCCCTGCTGAGCCAAGACTACCAGACATGACAGGGGTGTGCTGTGTGAACCAAACCCAGAGCAGGCACAGCCAAACCAAACAGTGGCCGCAGGGGTGCTCCCACCACCCGGCGCCCACTCCCAGGGGAGAGACCGCTTCCGACTGGCCATTCTCCAGGGCAGTTCAACCGGGGAAGATGAAGGAGAAGGAAATAAGATTGTTTGCCAGGCCTCCCTCAAAAGCAAGCAGAGGGCGTAGGCCCCTTTGCTGGCCTAACATTTGCTGCACTTATGGTCTGGATGGTAGGTATTTTGAAAATGTAGAGCCCGTTGCTTTTTCCCTTGGTCTTTTCCTGTGGCTTACCACTAAAGCCAGAGGGCTAAATTTAGGCCACTCAGCTGCTAGGCCCAGCTGGAAGGCTGCCATTATCAGAGCAGAGGGAGAAGTCAGGTGGGCCCATAGGAACAGGGATGTAGACCCTAAAGGCCTTCCGGACGTAAGCATCCTGGCCATCAGCCTGGCCTGACCTATACAGTAACCTCTGCTTGGTGGCCCTGCCTGCAACAGGTGGTTTACAGAGACCTGTGCAGTGAGGACTGGGTGAGTCAAAAACCCCAGGATGGCACCAGTGAGAAACATCACTAGGAAACACTGACTCTCACTGTGGAAATCTTTGTCACTGTCACCACCAGGATAGACTCAACTCAAGTCTTTGCATATGAGGAAGTTGAGGTTGATTGTTAAGTTTCCATTGACCCCACACTCATCACTCAAGGCACAGCATAACTCATCCTCATGGCGCCTTCCGAGTGATGTCTTCAACAGTCCCAGAAGCTGTGAGCATTATAGGCCACACAGCTAGTAAATAACACAGCAAGGTTTGAAACCTGCCAGGCCTTTTGTAGGACCTTGTACATTTAGACATTGTAATTTTCCACATACATTAGGGAACAGAACAACTTAGGGCCACCCAGCAACTACTGTTAGTGCAGGCTTGGGCCCTGCAACTTCCTGACACCAGACTCTTATACACCATTTGACACTCACACCTGCACACAGAAAAAGGCCTGCTTCTGCAGTCAGGAAAACAAGTGAAATCCACACCTAGTAATCCATACAGAAGTTTTCTGGGCCTCCAGAGGCAGTGCTATCTGATGTATGAGGAAGTTGCACAGCCACCGTTCCCACTGAACACACACCTGCTATTCCAGGTGCTGGGTTCAGCGCTTTCCATGTGACACTGCCAAAGCAGCTCTCCCTTGCTCTGTCTCTGTGCCTGCTGGCTTGGCATTTGGGTGAGTGAAGTGTCACAAACCCACTGGTTTTTTGAGCCAGCATCTGCCTGTGGTTTCCCATTGGAAGTTCACAGACAAGCTGGCATTAAGAGGGTAGAAAGCCAAGCCTTTGGGTGGGGCGGATTCTGAGTTCCTGAGTTCTCTAGTGGTACCTGGTGCTATGTTCAGAGGGCCAGAGGGGCCTCCTCCTGGGAAGGGAAGGTCACACCACCTGACTTTGAGAAGGGACCCACGCTGAGTAAACCACTGTGTCAGTCAGCTTGCCATCACTGTAACAAAATACCAGAGAGTCACCCTACAGAAGGGAAGGCTAACTGGGCTCGCGGTTTCAGTGCACGGTCATCGGCTCTGTGGCTTCAGGGATCTAGAGGAGGCAAGACCCAAGTCGTGTGGTAGTAAAGGAAGTATGTTCACCATATTGTAATCAAGAAGCAAAGACAACACAGAAGGCTCCAGATCCAAATGTGCTATTCATGAACACTCCCTCAGTGACCTGAAGACTTCCCATCAAGCCCCACATCTATGGACCCCAACATCTCCCAACAGCTATACAAGCCTGTGACACTCTGGACTCCAAGAGATACTTCCGGATCACTGTGGGCACCCACCATGAGAGCCATTAAATCAGGCAGCCCCATGGAAGACAGGGTCAATGAGCCTGTCTCTAACTCACCCCTCTGCTCTTCACATCCTCCCTCCCCTGTCATTTCCCCCCCCCCCCCATCATCTCCGGGAGCTACAAAGGCCACCCAGTGAGTCACTCCATCCTTCAGTCCCCTCAGCCTGACCCCCTTCTGTCTTCTGTTTGCCTCCTAGGCATCACCCTTCCCAGATCCCTGATCATGTTGCCTCTCTTCTGTAAAACCCATCTATGGCTGGCCCTTTCCTGTTTAGTTTTTTTTTTTTATCACATTTATTCATTTGGGTTGTTTGTTTGTTTGTTTGTTTTGTAGGGACATGCCAGGGCTCATGTGTGTGGTCAGAGGAGAACCTGTGGGAGTCCATTCTGTCCCTCCACCAAATGGGTGCTAGAGATGGAACTGAAGTCATCAGTGTTGGGGACAGGCACTTTTTACCCACTGAGCCATCTCTCCTGCCCTCTTGCCCTGGCTCTTAAGCTAAAGGCCCAAATCCTTAACAGAGTCATCAAATCCCTAAGTGTACTTGCCTTTGACTAAATTATTCTATGGATTGAAAATGAAATGTCCCCACAGGCTCATATGTTTGAACACTTGGCCTCCATCTATTGGTAATATTGGGGGAGGTTATAGAACCTTTAAGGAGTGAGTCTAGCTTCAAGAACGGGTTGCTACAAGATGGGTCTATGGGTTATGATTGGGCCTGGGATCTGCTGAAAATCTCCCTGCCTCCTGGACTGCCCTTATAGTGATGCAACCGCCTGCCTCCTGTTTCCTCCACTGCCCTCTGCCTTCCTCACCAGGAAACTGGTGTCAACATAAACCCATCCTCCCTTAGGCTGCGTTTATTGGATATTCTGTCCCAGCATTAGTGCAGATAACTACCTCGCCTTCTGCCTGCTGTCACCGCCCTGTTGCCACAGTCAGACTGTTTCTCTTTCTCTATTTTGCACATGCTCTTCTTTCTCTCTGAAAAAAAAAATACTTTTTCCAAGGCTCCTGGCTCCTTCCTCTTTTCCGTCCCTTTTTCTTCTTCTACTCCTCTTTCTTCTCTTCTACTTTTTGAGAAAGCATCTCAGGTCCTGGATGACCTGAAAATTATCATGAAACTTGGGCTAGTTTTGAACTCACAACCCACCTTCCTCTACTTCCTGAGTCCTGAGTTAACAGGCATATACCACTAGATTGGTTCCCATTCATTTGTCATTCTCCAAACATTCAGTGTGGGTCAGATGCCTTTTTAAATCACTTACAGAATAGATACCACCCCTTCAAAGCCTTTTCTCTGATTGTAATTACACATGCTGTATGTGTGATTATCTGATTAACAAGGAAGAAAGCCCAATTAGGGAGAAAAACTTCATGAGAAAGGACACTACTTTCGTTTATTCTGAACCCCTCTATCCCAAATGCTTGTTGAATACCCAAGTGAATGAATGAGTCTTCTTGCTACTGTGTGAACCCAAGTCTTCCCTACGATACCTCATGTAGCTGTGACAGGGCCACTCTCTGTGCTCAGAGGTGAATCTACATCTTCCATGATGACTGTGGCATTCAGCTGGCCTTCCCCACTAGCTAGCCATGAGCACAGTGTCTGTCCCCTATAATCCAGGTATGTCACATACAGTGTTCAATAATGTTTGCTGGATGGGTTCTCCAGCATCTATTTCATATCCTGGCTCCTAAGTTCCAAGGCCTGGATCCCCTACTGTCTGCAGGACAACTTCCAGGCACCCTGCAATACATGTGAACAAAGCCCACCCTCTGCTGCTCTCCAAACAATGGGCCTTCTCTAGAATCCAGGTCTCAGGCGATGGCAGTCCCCTCATATCTGTGGAATGATTGAAGGGATACATAGTTCTGAGGACCAATTTGACTTGGACATCCTGGGAAGTGTGTACTGGATGAAGCAAGGGTGAAAGGGAGAGCCACCAGGAGGTGATGCAGCTGGACAATCGCCAGCACCAGCCCAGAGGAGTGGAAAACTGGACTCGAATCCTTTGCCAAGTCCTTAGATTTGGGTTGGCTGTGTCCTTGGAAAGTGCTGATTTTGAGGAACAACCCTAGACATGAAGGATGCAACTCAGGGAAAGAGAAGAAGGCAGCTGCAAACTCTCCCTCCACTTATCAATAAAAACACAGCTCAGACATCTTCCAACCCTCAGCCTGCCTGGCTGCTCCCTCACCCCCGCCTCACTCCTCCCTTTACACCACCCCCAGGCATGCTCAGCAGATGCAGCCTGGAGCAAAATGCCTCTAGGGATGACCAAGAACCTCCTAATGACAAACCATGGCAGTTACAGCGTGGGCACAGTCCTTTCCAATCCACAATGTGCTTTCTTCACAAACATCTGCTCCCTCTCTCCCGGCCACAAGCCGAGGCAGTAGGTGACATTCTTTTCCTTCTGAGGGGAACTAAACAAAAGCCCAGAGGGGTAAAGAGACCTATCTGAGGTTGCAACAAAGAAGGGGACACCAAAAGGCATTCTTTCCTCCTTAGGTAGAGAACCAGTGAGAACATGGGCCAGACTTCTCCAGCACTTTGCTCAGAACCACAACAACTTGGACATTTCACCCCAAAGCCCCAATGTTGCCTGTACTCCAAACCCAACTTACTGTTCTAAGTAAGGGGAAGACTATGACTGATTGGGTAGCAGCCACCCACCCCAACTCAGGCCCTGATGGGGAGAACCCTGCTGGAGAACCCAGAGCTCACACAGAACCAGAGCCAGTGTGAGCGCATGACTTAGAAGGCACAGTCCTCAAGAGCTGATTTCAAAATGAACTCCTGGTTTCAGGCCAGCCGAGCTAAATACTCCTCCAGGTCTGGAGGTGGCAGAATAGGAACTGCTGAATATAACAGACACCATGGAACTGTCAGAATGCCACACAAAGAGACTAGAGATTCTTCTGTGCTCTCAGCTGTTTCTTTGTTTCTGTATACCTGCTACAAGGCCACCAGCTGTAAGAAGTACTTCTTAAACCAAGCAACCTGCTACCCCTGCCAGCATGCATAAAGACTGGAGGAAGGGAAGGAGGAAGACTATTTGTCTTATAATCTCCCATTCATTCATTTTCGGCGGGGGGGGGGGGAGGCTCCTGCCCTGTGGTAGACACTGCGATACAAATATGCACATTTCTATTCTGCAGTGGTTCAGAACAGGCATGCTGGCATCAAGCCTCGTGGTGGCTGAGTATAAGAGAGAAAAAGAATGTATTTTCACACAGTTCCACAGCAAGATGACAACATTGTAGTCTCAGCTGTCCCCTCCCACCTGGTGCACCTTGTGCAGTCACAGTCAGACTTAATCCAGACTCTGCCTAATACACAAGCCCAGGCAAATTCTACTCCTCTCTGTGAGTTTCCATGTCCACTTAGAAATTGAGGACAGCAATAGTAAGCATCTTTGAGTGCCATGGAGGATGAAATTAAATAAATCATAGAAAGTGATGAGCACAAAGGCTCAGTGCAAAGAGGCCTGTGCAGGAGCTCCCCAGCTTGCAATGGGGTAACATCCCAAAAGCCCATTGTGAATGGAAGCTATGGTTTGTCACAAATTCACTTCACACCTAAACTAGCAAACATCCCTTGGCTCAGCCTATGATACAGATGCACAGAACAATAGCACTCACCTATATTTGAGTAAAGCCATCTAACACAGGGCCTGTTTCATGATAAAGTATCTCATGTAATTCATTGGCTCTTGTGCTAGAAGTGACAAACAGAAACGACCATGCAGGAACACTGTTAAACCACTGTACAGTCAAAAGAGCGAAGGTGAACTGTCCTAAGTGAGGCACTAACTGAACGATCCTAGCAGTCCCTCATAAGACACAGCTCCTGCCCGCAGGGATTTTGCAATATAGTGGGAGGACATATTGTAATAATATTACATCTGCTTATGCCCAGGGTCATAGGCAGATGTAATGGGACATGGCTCAGAAAATGGTTTTTGTTTGCAAGATTTTTTTTGAGACAGGGTTTCTCTGTGTAGCCTTGGCTGTCCTGGACTCACTTTATAGATCAGGCTGGACTAAAACTCACAGAAGTCTGTCTGCCTCTGCCTCCCTGAGTGCAACACCATGCCCGGATACAAGATTTACTTTTATTGCATGTATATAAGTGTTTTTTCCTGCATGTATGTATGTGCACCACTAATATGCAGAAGCTGGAAAAGACAGGAAAGGATATGAAATAGCCTGGAACAGGCATTATAGACAGCTGTGAGCAACCATGTGGGTACTGGGAATCAAACCTGGGTCCTCTGTAAGAACAGCCCATGTGCTTAACCACTGAGTGAGTCGTCTCTCCAGCCCCAGGAAACTGTTCTTGAAAGATAATAGGAGTTGGATTAAGAGTGAGAGGAAGTGGGCCAGAGAGAGGAGACATACAAGGCTACAAGAACAACATGTACAAGGAGGTACCACATGCCATTGCTTATTCCACAAACAGGGAGATGTCTCTGCAGTTCTAACTGCTGACTATAAATTCCTGCCGAGCTGCCCTGCAGAATACATGAACAAATAACTCCCTCTGAGCTCCAAACTCATGAATCCTTACATCTCACTCAAACCCAAACTCAAAGCAGGACAAGTGACGTGTCACAGCGGCTGGGAGTGCTGACGATACAAGCATGGTGACCTGGGTTCAATTCCTGGTACCTCGTAGACGAAGAAACAAAAAACTGACTCTACAACGTTGTCCTCTGACTTCCACATGTCTACGGGGGAGGCTCTAAATTGGAGATTCCTCTGGTACCAAGTCGGCAGCTCCTTGCAGTGAAGAAGCCCTTCCTGTGAGACAAAGTCAGGATAAGGAGAGTTCCAGGACACTTGAGCTCCATCCAGCCATACAGGTCAGTCACTGTCCCCTCCTGAGCCTCGGTTTCTTCAGCTCCAAGAAGGGGCTAGACTAAGGTTTCTCCACAGTGGGAGATGGTGTACCATGGCTGCTTAGAGCCTGGGCTTTAAAGTCAGCCCAGCTCTGTTTGACATTTGTGGAAAAGATATAACGGAGAGAAAGGGCCTGATGAAAAACGCTCATTGAAATTTGGATCAGTGACATTTAGATAGTATGCTGGAGGCAGGAAGTGTCCATGGCCTTCAGTAGAAAGTAAGTCCTCATTGGTGCAGACTTCAGATCTACAAACCCAAAGTTTTGGACACATGGGAAATTTCCAGGCCTGCAAAAGCCCTGTGCTCGGGCAACTCAATAGATTCATGACTTCAGACTCTGTAATACAACCTTTCTGTTTGGTTCAGGTGGAGTTTCTTGATCTTTGTACAAGAACATTCAAATGAAGACCCAGAGCAGCTATGGTAGGAAGGGATGGGAGGAGCTGAGGACAGAGAAGCCATTGGGGGGGGGGCATGGAAAGTGAACATTCTGAAGGACAGGAAGGTGAGAGCAGAGCCAGGATTCTCTGGAGGATATCCTAAAGAACCTAGCTCTGGGACTTCATTCATCCAGAAGATATCATAGCCTTCACCATGGGACCCTTCTCCCCAAAGACACATGGACAATCCCTGTTTTACCACTGTTAATAGCATGGGGAGGGACCATTACAAAATGCTCCTGCTGTGTCCTTTCTCTGCACCTCTGTGCAGCAAAGCAGATGCTCTTGTGGGTTCATTTTCACAGGAATAGGCCCTGAGGCTCAGGACAGTAGAAGAACTTACCCTGGTTACACATAGCAGAGGCTCAAACTGGGCCCTGATCTATCCTACCCAGATGTCCATCCCCCTCAGCCTTTTGTTTGCTGGAGATGAATGAGGTTTGTGCAGCTCCAAAAAACACTGTGACTGCCTCTGGACAAGATGCTATCATTCTGAGTCCCAGCTCCATTCTGCCCTCGGAAGAAGAGAGTTCACAAGTCTGAAGTTGCCAATCTCACCCCTGAGCAGCCCACTCCTGTGCCTGTAACCCCAAAGTCCTGCAGCAGGATATTGTGGGATGTTCTAACAGGATCTCAAGAGCCTCTAAGGCCCCCCACTGGCCTCTACAAAGCCCCAAAGTCAGCTATCCTGACAGGCAGATATCTCTTCTTCCCCACTCCCAAGAAAGGACCAAGGGAATGTCCCTTTCCAGCCTCCAGACAAAGGTTCAGTTGCTGTTATATCATCAGATCTGCTCTAAGTTCAATGTCATCTGTGAGCTCATGGCTGAGTAATGTGAGCCTTTAGACCTATCACTGCCACGTCATGTGATTCTAGAGCATCTGTGAGCTGCAGTTCTGTCCTCTCAAGAATGGGACCATGCACAGTGAATACTTGCCAGGCCACCTTCACATCTCATGGGGTAATGAAGGAAGGCTTTTGTGTGTGTGAAATGAAACACCTTTTAATAACACCTATGACATATGACATGACTGAGGTCCTCATCACTGACCTAGAAGGCTGTGGAAATATTTTAGAATATTATTAAAGCTCTTATTACTCCTCTAAATTGGCTATCATCATCATCATTAGAATATATGCATAATCAGCATCATAATCATCATTAGAATATATTCTTGAATGCTGTAAAACAGCCCCTATGTCAAAATTCAACATGGCTTGTAGAAAGCCAATGGCTAAAGTATACTGAACCATAACCAGAGGGTAGGAGGGCTAGTGCCCCAATGTTATACTCACTTCCAGTGCTGCCCCACCAAGGCACTGTAGACCATGGGACCTCAGCACCAGAGATGTATGGCCTTGGTTCTGGGAGCTGAACGTCTGAGATGATGCCATGAACAGGGTGGGCTTCTTCCAGGTATGTGAGGGAAAGTTTGTTCTAGACCATTCTCCTGGATCCCTGCGGGTTTACCAGCATCGTGAGCATTTCCTGACTTCTGCAGTACCACCCTCACCCCTGACTTCCAGTTCTCCCCATATACCTGTCTGCCTCTCTGACTCAATTTCCCCCTCTCAGAATTTACAGTAGAGCACACAGGAATGAGATCATTACCCTTTGGCTGCCTCTGTAAAAATACTATGTCCAAATAAGGTCATATTCACAGCTACTAGTCAGAGGACTTGAAGAAAATCTTTAGACGGGTTACAATGCAACAACACACCACAGACATCCTCCCTCGACTCTCCAAACCTGTGTCCCCAGGTCACATTCACCTCTACATGTCTCTGCCTATCTCATCTGTTTCCAGTCAAGCCCTGGGTCAGTGTTTGTCCCATGACTTCAAGACCTACTGGTCTTTGACCCTGACAAGATCCTTTCTTGACAGGAGGTGGGGAAAAAAACAACACAGATACAAGGTCAGAGGTTTAAAAGGACAGAGTGGTAGGACTTTCCCTCACATGGTGGAGATGGCTGGGAGTGGCAGATAGGCATGCAGAGTAGATGGGCTCCCCAGGATGGGTAACACTCTAGAAGAACCCCAGGAAGGGTTCCTTGCAGAGTCTGGGTCTAATGCAGAATAGACTTAAGATGGCATGGTTATTCCACAAGGAGGAAGGCCAGAGGGAAGAGTAAATACAGAATCTTGTGAGAGGCAGCTTGGAAGTCATCAAGGTCAACCGGAGGGGTGGTGGGGTGAGTGTGGTTCACAGCCACAACTTCTAGAATCCTGAGCTGGGAAGACCACTCTGCCTCGCTGGAGTGTAGGTGTAAGGGCTAACGCTTGGACACACGCAGCTCACCCAGGAGCCGGGGTGCTTCCCACACTCCTGTAGGGCAGGGATGCTTCAGCTAACCAAACAGGCAGCAGGGCACACCCAGGCCACACGTGTCCGTGCACTTCGGGTCTTACTCAGAGGGTATGCTTCTGTGACAAAGCAAAAGCACTCCTGCTTGTTCCACGTGCAACCCTTGCAGTCCCCAGACAGCAGAGACTCCCTGTTCTCCCTATTTTGGTGGTCTCCGGCATTGCCAATGAAAGGGCTTCTCCTTGACAAGGTGTCAACTTGAGTGTGAAGGCCACCTACCAAGAAATGCAAGGGTAGGCCGAAACGGAAACAAAACAATTCCTATAGTCTGGCAGCTTACTGGCTAGTGGAAAAGCCAAAGGGAAAGTTAGAACTGACTGAAACAAGAGCCAAGGCAAAGAGCAGGTGGGGACAAAGCAACCCTTGGGCATGCCAGTTGGCAAGAGGCTCCCTGTAGGAGTTCACAATGAAATGGCCACCTATGGACAGGCCCAGCTTCACTCAGTCTCTCCAGCTCACAGTAGCTTCACACACATGGCTCCTTCTACCTGACCCCTCCCCACCATGCCTCCTCTTTCCATCCTTCCAGTTGGAACCTGCTCTTTGCCTTCACAGAATAGATACCAATCTCATGCTCTGGGTGAATGGATAAACAAAATGTCGTCTACCCAGATGAACAAAACAGTATTCATCGGTAGAAGGAGAGGAAGTCCTGACCCATACCACAACACAGATGAACAGTGAGGATATGCTGGTTGAAGAAAGCCAGTCATAAAAGGACAATGCTGCATAATTATACATAAGTGAGTCAAATCCAAAGAAATAGGAAGAGATTCTAACAGGACTGCTAAAGGCTAGCAGAGGTGGAAAGAAGAATTAGAGGTCTGTGAGGATGCAAACCACTGCTCCACTGGCAAGATGAGAAGTTCCTGGAGACGGATGGTGGCAATGCTAACATAGCAGCAAGAGTGAGCTGAATGCCCTACACACCTAAGACAAGTTAGAATATTAAATTTATGTTGTATGTGGTGAACCACAGTTAAAATCATTTTTAAATTATTTTTAAATAATTGTTTATCAAACAATTAAGGAAGTAAGAATTTCATGGCGGGATACGGAAAGGAGATAAAATTGGGAGAGAAGGAAGAGGGAAGGGAGCAAGGTGGAGGAAGTAGGAACGGGGGGGGGGAAAGGTTGCAGACAGGTACCCTGCCACTTCGTTTTGCAGTAATCCCCCCATAAAAGTTTTCATACTGTATCTTGGCTACTTTTTCTGGTGCTGTTATAAAATACTTTGACAAATGTAACTTAAGGGAGGAAGGCTTTATTTTGGATCATGGTTTGCAGTTATAGTCTATCATGGTGGGGATGTCACAGCGGCAGGAGCTTGAAGCAGGGTTTCACTTTACACCCACAGTAAAGAAGCCAGAGAGAGGAAGATGTAGCCATGTGCTCAGCTCACTCTTTCTTCTTTACACAATCCAGGATCCCAGCCCAGGGAATGGTGCCACCTACAGTGTGGGTCTTCTCACCTCAATTAACCCACTTAAGATAAGCACAGTAGGAATTCCTAGAGAACCATCTTAGTTTATTCTAGATCTCAAGCTGACAACTGATCTCAACCATCACATTGAGCGTGCCATTTAATAAGCCAGTAAAGGCCCAGAAACAAGAGCCACAGAAAGTACCAGGAACCAAGAAATAATCCCCACCTGGCCTGATTTGAATGTGTATGCCAGAAGAATAAAGGAGGCCAAGGAGGCTATCATCTTCTACTTCTCCAGCAGAACTCCACTGGTCGTAAGCAAGACCAGCAAAGTCCAGGACATCTCTGAAGCTCCCCTGTACATCTCATTTGAGCCTACCACCTGCCTTAGGAACAGAATCATGACCCCATTTGAAAGAAAAGGGAACCGATGGCAGTGAAATGTAAGGGTTGGCTTGTCCCTGAGGCTCCTCTGTAAGCCCAATATATGAGGAAGGAGTCCTGTGGGTAGAGTGGGCGGTGTGAAGGGTGAGAACCCATGGGCATTGCCTACCTGGCTGACACAGTCCAAGGGAGACCTCTGAGCCAGCACCTCAACCTCACAGAACCCCCATAACTCCCTGGGATGCTTTAAAACACCCAACTATTCCCTACACTGCCAGCCAAACATCCAGGGGGCTGGCAAATGGTTGGCCCATTATCCAGATGTTCTTACATCATTTAGACATAAGCTTAAAATCCAATCCAAAATCAATTTTGCTAATTAAAAAGAAAAAGAAATCACTCTCCTCTCTAGCCTCCACAGCAGGTTGGTTTATCTCTCTAATAAGGGCACCCCACAGTTCACCTTCTGTTTGGGTTTATTATGGCCTCACATGCATTGACCTGTCTCCATGGCCAGGTGATAGGAATGGCAGAAAAAGAGGTCATCGTTTTTCTTTGTTTTTCTAACCTCAATTCATAGCCCAGGGCCAGAGGCCATAGACAGTTCCTCATAAACATTTACAGAATGAATCTGTGTTTCACGCTGAACTAACTCCTGAAAGGGACACAAACCAGCCCTTCCTCAGGAGATGGGGGTGGGGGGAGGAGACACGGCTAGAGGTGGAGAGGAGCCTGTGAAATGTAAGTGCTATAGATGGGTGGGGCAGCCTAAGCTGGACAATGAGCTGTGGCTTCGTGCCCGTGTTTCTGGCACTCCAAGCACCATGCCTGGTACAGGAGGTGCTCAGAAAATATTTGTGGAATTGGGGCTATGCCCGGCCAACATTCTTCTGATGTTAGTCCTGACCAGTATAAACCAGCACCTTGCCAGCAAGTCCCAAACTAAGTGTGACTCTTAGGATTCCCTATGCATTTGGAGAATAAAACAGAGGCCAGTTGATCCCACTGTAGGAGGGGTCACATTTTCAATGATTAAGGAGTTTGGACACATACCAGACCTACTGCTACCTACACAGTGACTGAAGACTTATAACTCTCCAGGGATTATTTCCCTTCACCTGGTGTTTGTTGTACAAGGTTATTATGAAATGCCATGGGATAATAGGGCGCAACTGTAGTTTAGGTCTGGAACACTACCCAAAAACTAACGTGGTAAAGGTTTGGCCCCTTCTACGGTATTCTTGGGAGGTGGTTATACATTTATGAGGTTGGGGTCTCGTAGCAGGATGCCTTCAGTCATTGGAGGCATGCCCCCAAATGTGAATTGTGGAACCTTGATTCCTTTTTCTTTCTGACTGCTTCCTGGTGCAGTGAGCCCTCCCACAAGCCCAAAGCAAAACGAGCAAATGCTTGTTGACTGAAACCTCCAAATTGTAAGCCAAAAGAAACCTTCCCTCCTTCTAAGTTGCCTTATCTTGAGGATCTGTTATGATGACAGAAAAGACAGGCACCTAGGACATAAAGCCTCCAGGAAATGTTAGTGACAGTCACAATTGTTGCAAATGCATGCAGTTTCTAACATAAGCAGTACTTCTCTAAGAGAAGGATTACACATTCCTTCTTGAATCTATTTGGACATGGATTTTCACCTACAACCAATCACCCACAAGAGTCCTTGAGGACACATCAGTATGTATCTGTGGCTCTTGGCCTACGTCTGGGAGGCCCTTGTTTTCCTAGCCCTGCTTTAGGAGAGTTGTCTCAATACTATACTGCATTAGTTACTTTCTCATTGCTGTGATAAAATATCTAACAAAAGCACTATCCGTATCATTTACTTGGGCTCAAAGTTTGAGGGTATATTCTATCATCTGGGAAGGATGGTCACATGGTATCCACAGTCAAGAAGCAGAGAAATATGGATACTGGTACTCAACTCACTGTCCCCCCTTTATTCAGTCTGAAACACTGGTCCACAGAACGCTGCTGCCCATATTCAGGGCAGCCCTTCTTTTCTCAGTTAAATCTTTCTGCAATTACACACCGAAGCATGGTAGTTCTAAGTCCTGCCACGTAAACAATCAAGGTTTAACCCTCATACTTGCTTTTTCTAAATTCTTTATTCTGATCTTTTCTTTACACTCTGGGGATCAAAAACAAGGCCTGACACACGCCGGGCAAGCGTGATACCACTAAGCTATACCCAGTCCATATTCTGAGATTCTTAACCTGAAGTTCCGAGGCTGACCCTAGGAAGACATGGCACTAAAATCCCAGGGAAACTGAGAGCATGGACTTCCCCCTCTACTCTTAGGCAGCTAGCTAGCTATCAGACACTTTGCTGAGTGCTATGCATACCAAAGGCAAAACAGTCCTTCCCTTTATGGAGTCTCCATTAGGTAGGAGATAATCATCATATAAAAATACAATATTGAAGCTCATCGCTATTTTAGTTGTGCATATTCATGAGCTATAGTATGATAATCTAATCTATGTAGTCAGTGTATAATGATCATGTCAGGGGAGAGACCCTTTCCAACTTTCTAAATATTTTTAACATTTTTGATAATACACAGAAACTGTATATGGATTTGTGAGGGAGGGTGTGATGTTTTAATGCACTGAGACAGTGTGGAATGATCAAATCAGGTGATTAACATGTCCATTTCTTTATTGTCGTGTATTTGGGGCCTTTCAACTACTCTGCTCCAGTGACTCATAAAATATATACTAGGTTATGTCTATTAAAATTTAAAGCTGCAATTAAAGTGAGTTTGGGAAAGGTTCAAAGAGCCATGAGAACACACAAATGGGAGGCGTTAAGTAGGTCAGAGGGAACCTGAAGTTCAGGGCTCTCCCACAGCTTTAAGGAGGAGGCAGCAGAGTAAATTCAAGCGACAGTGAGGCTGCTGTGGCAGCCTGGGAGCTCAGAGGCCAGGCTTAGGCATCTAGTAAGTGCCTTTCTGGGGAAGGGGCTTTCACTGTATTCTCAAGGGTTTCAAGAGCCCAGCTTAGTTTCAGGGAGCCCATTGTCAGAGGCTCACTGTAGGTGTCAGATGATTGGCTTCTTTCATGGACAGTCAGACCAGACCTTGGACACTGAGACCATTTGTAGTTTTTATTTGCCAAATATCCACATTCTTTTTCTTACCCCCATCCCATGCTTACACCTTGTTGTTGCTAAAGAACTATCTCTCCTTTTAACCCCAGGAGAGATCATGTGGTCCTAGCCTGGTCAGTAAGAGATATATAACGTACTATGAGATGGGCCTGTGACTGAGCAGGATCAACGCACATCAGTGCCAGCACCTCTGGAGAAACTCCTAGCCTGAGCTCTTCCATGTATTGAGGTTAGCAGATCTCAAGCCAAGAGCAGCTACAAGTCACCTTGAGAGCACAAAGCCTGTCTATAACAGAAGTCCGCAAACCTGGAGGAAGCCCTCCCCTGGAAATACCAAGACAGCCATCAGATCCAGACTGCCCATAATCAGAACTCTCTGCTGTCAGTCACACAAGCCGAAAACTGCCTCTTTCCAGCACTTCCAAATTATATTTCTGCAACCAGCAGTTCTGATTGCTGTATCTCAATTTTAAAGGAATGGGTGTTAAAACTCACAGCCCCCCAACCTGGGTCTCTTGACTCTCAGACCAGGCTCACCAAAAGGCCATCAGCTACCAATTCCTTTGATGCCTCTCCATTCTGTTCCCTCCTCCCCCATGGACTTTAGGGAGAAGCCAGGTTGTGGCTTTTTTTTTTTTTTTTTTTTTTCCTCAAAGACACAAAAAAGAGAAACAGGTAGAGTATGTTTGTTCTCCCTACAGACCTGGAAAGGACCCCAGAGACTAGTTTTCTTCTGTGGCTGGGACAGGAACAGTCTGACAAACCCTCAGGCCATAGCTGAAATGGTTGCTTGAATCAATTTCAGCTCCTTTGCTGCTTTTTCAGTCCCCTTCTCATCCTCCCTCTCATGACTCTCACCACTCACAGCCTTTCTCCTTTTTCAAAATTGTAGATCTTACAGCCTTTTACTTACCTGAGCTACACATTATCTAGCAGTCACTTGCCCAAGGTTTAACATGTGCCCTTAAAATCCGATCTCCACAATCAAACTGATCTCAGAACTCAAAAGAAATCTGCAAACACTTCACATCTTCTCGTTGGCCCCAAATTAATTCCCTAACTTTATTGAGCTAAGTGAGACCCTGTCTGGTCTAAACCTAAGTTCTTCTCTTCTCTCACCTAACAGGAAGTCACCTCTTCCTGATACCAAGGTCTCACCTACCTGGTCACATCTCTTATAGGTGTGGGAGCCTAACTCCTGCCAGTCTCTCTGACCTCCCTACTGCTTATGCTTTTCTGGCTATCTCAGGTAGGAAGGCTGAATTGCCTAACTACACAAGCAAGTAGCACAGAGGTGACCAATCTAGTTGACACCCTGGTGTCAGACATAACTAAATTTGAATCCTAGAAATGTGGCCTGGGGGAAGTTACTCATCCCAGCTAAGTCTCAAGTTTCATATCTGGGAAGTGAGAATAATCAAAGGCACCAAAAGGCTAGATATTAACTGGGCACAGTGCTGTGTGCCTGCAATCCCAGCCCTCAGGGAGACAGAGGCAGGAAGATCTCTGTGAGTTTGAGGCCAGCCTGTTCTACACAGTGAGCCCAGGACAGCCAAGGTAACACAGAGAAACCTAGTCGTGAAAAATAAAACAACAACAAAGGCTAGCTGTTGCTTATTGATGCTGTTGTTAAAGATGTCACCCAAAGTTATCACCAATGGGCCCCTGATGGTTGCATCTACAGCACAGAACAACTACCATGAGTCTACAAACAATAAGCTGAGCATTGAGTTCCTACACTCCCTATGCCTTCACTTTTTCACCTGTACAATGGGCCTATCAACCATGCTGTGCCTGTCTCATAGACCAGGGATCTCCAGTGAGAGAACAGCAGCTAACACCACCCCTGAGCTTTATAGTTCACAGCACACTCCCCAGTGCCATCCGTGTCCTGGTAAGACAAGGCTGGGAAGACACACGGGTAAAGTGATGGGCCCAGGGACATGCAACCAGCAAGTGATTAGAACATCTAATTCAGGGACATAAGGCCAATAAATACTTCAGTTCTGTCTACAACCCAGGGTGAGGGCTTCCAGGCCAACATTTCAGAGTGACTGTCCCATTTCTTGGCATAGTGAAGAAAAGTCTGCTGTATCAGAAAGACAAAGAGAACAGCACTCAAACTCAAGCCCTGGGAATGTAGCTTGGTTGATAGAGTGCTTGCCTAGCATGTATGAAGCACAAAATAGGTTCCTTATCACCCCCTGAACTAAGCGTGGTGGTATATGCCTATAATCGCAGCACTTGTAAGGTAGCAGCAGGAAAGTCAAGGTCATCCCTAGGTAAAGAGTGAATTTGAGACATACATAAGAATGGCAATGAGGTTACCTCTATTGACTTTCATAATCCCAGGAGAGAGTTAGCTTGAAAAAGACACATGATCTTCCCATAGGGAATAAGACAGAGGAAGGGACACCCAAGTACAAGGGACAAATACTAGGGAACCTTTAATAGCAGAACTCTGTCTTCAAAACACAGGCTTCTGGGTTTCCACCCACAGAAAGACAGAGTTAATGAGGGTTAAGGGTGAGGTAAGCCAGGAGCCACAGGAAGTGGGGCCAAGTGTGAAGTTATTCTGGGTCTGAGTATTTCCCTTGCCCTGACTCTTCTCTCTCACCATTTTCCCTCTGGGCAACAAAAGCTGCCAACCAGGATGATGGTGTACCACCACCATGAAGGACTGAGAATGAGGGTGTCAAGACAGGCCCATATGCTGTGGGGTGTCTGAACCCACTTTGTATGGACAAGTGTCACCAAAGTGAGTAGAATCAGAGGAAGTGGACAAAAAGACACACCCTGCAATCACACCAGAAACCCAAAGCCAGCAAGATTCCCAAAGTCCAGCCTGTTCTTCAGAGCCTTGTTGGATCCGGGCTACTCTGTGACTAGGATGGCCCATGCAGTTCCCAGAGAATGTCTGTGTCTGAAGAAAGCACCAAGGATCTTTCCATACCCCCTGCAGATCCTGGGCTGAACAGGGCCTCAGAGGGCACCTCCCCTTTACAGGGTAAAGAGGCTTTTCTCAGTGTCCCTAGTAAAGTGACTGCTGGCTTCTGCACCAAGAAGTATCAGCTGTACTGGGTGAGTGACATTATTCAACGACTCAGGACAGTAGGCATGAGGCCCCAAGAAGTTCCTAGTACTGATCATTTTTTGGCTGAAAGACCAACTAAAAGGGGAAAGTAACTATGGAACAAAGTTGCACAGACTTATACCTTAATAGAACCCAAATTTATTGTCCCACAGCTCCATTGCCATTAGTCTACTAGATGGAGCTGGGTTTTCAGTACAAGGCTGAAATCAAGGTATCAGCTGCCTAACCTCTTATTGGAAGATTCTGAAAGACTCATCTGGATGGATTGTGGATACTTCAGAATCTAGTTCCTTGCAGTTGGAGTGAGGGTCTCCATTACCTGATGAGCTCCCAGCTTGGGGAGGACACCTTTTGCTTCTCTGGCCTCTCTGCACTCTTTGCATGGGACTCATGAATCTCAGAGTCAAGGATGGGACTTATGGAGCTTGCTGATTCCTCCTCCTCCTCCTCCTCCTCCTCCTCCTCCTCCTCCTCCTCCTC
>NW_026596101.1:1547844-1594940 GCF_907164565.1 Psammomys obesus | reverse complement strand
TCCTCCTCCTCCTCCTCCTCCTCCTCCTCCTCCTCCTCCTCCTCCTCTTCCTCCTCCTCCTCCTTATGTTTGCTTTGGTTTCTTGAGGGGTCCTACTATAAAGCCAAGTTGCCCCCAAATCAAAATCCTCCTGCCTCAGCCTCCCAGGTCCTGACACAAGTATGGACTACCACACCCAGCTTCTACCCTTCTCTGCTTCTATCCAGAGGAAGTCCTCCATTTTTCAAGAGCCCATGTACCTGTAGTAGCCCTAGGAGGTGACCCAAGATAATCTTGATAGTTTAAGATTGTTTTAGGGTACACTGAGTCATCCCCCAAAGATAGACTGCAGTTCTGATATGCAAGGTCTCTAAATGGACCATTAATCATAAGGTCTTACAAAGGTAATCAAAATAAAATGAGGCCATCAGGACAGTTCCTGATCCAGTGAGACTGGAACTCTCAGGAACCACAGAGAGTGATAGCATGAGATCACAGGGAGAAGATGGCCCTGAACTAGAAGGAGGCAGCTGCAAGCCAACAACTCTAAGGACTGCTGGCATGTACCCAAGGCCAGAAGAGGCAAGGAAAGTTTCTCTCCGAGAGCAAGAATACCTGCAAGTGCCTGCTTCCAGACTTTCAGTCTCCAGGAGCAAGATCAAGACATTTCTGTTGGTTTTAAGCCAAGAGGTCAGGATGCCTTACTGCTGCAGGTGCCTTCTGCAGTAGCTCCCCCGCTCTCGATGGATCTTACCATTCCCCAGCACCCATGTGTTTACGCCTTGACCCTGAGGGTGGTGCAGCTGGGAAGTAGTGGGACCTTCAGGAGGTCCTGAAGTAATTTCAAACACATATGAACTGGACTGTGGGACTGCAGAACCTTCCTATTTCTCTGTTTTGCTTCCTGGGTGTGGGGGTGACTGGTCTCCTCTGCCAAGAGCTCCTATCATAATGTGCCTTCTTACCACAGTCTAAAAAGCAATGAGGCCAACCCACCAGGTACTAAAATCTCAGAAACTGTGAGATGAAATAAACCTTTCTATAAATTAACCGTCCATGTGTTATAGTAACAGAAATGTCACCAGCATACGTCCATAGGAAGGACCACTGCATGTAAAATATTGTACACAAATACGCACAAACCCAAGCCTTAGAGCACATTCTAAGATGTTAACAGAGTGTCTGTGAGCGGTAACAGGAGCTTTCAGTTTCTACGCCTCTAGAATCTCTGAACACTGATAGCAAGCGTGTATTTATTTTTCAGTCTTACACTATTGTTAATTCAAGCACATAGCTCCCCCAGGGAACTAGCTGAGCATGTCCTTCCACACCCACATGCTTATACGATCATGCTAAAACACAAATTTGCTATCACAAATGTGCATGTAACATTTGCCTAAAGAGCTCCTCGCCAGCATCAGCCCTAACCCCCACCCCTCCAGCACAGCCCCCGCAGCCCCTCCAGCTGTACCCAGAGCTGAAACTCAATCCTCTGCGGCCTGCCTCTTTTGTGCAGCCAGATGCAGTAACGATTCCAGCCCCTCTTGGTTCTCAGCTTGCAAGCTCCTGCCTCCTCTAGGAGCTGCGTTCTGAAAGGCTCTTTGTTGCCAGGCAGAATGCTTTCTGAGGCAATCTAAAAAACACTCTCTGCAGACATTTCCATCTGCTCTCAGGAGGCTCCTCTCCACAGAGGTTGAAGGAAGAAAAGGAACTTCACAGGTGCTCCTACCCCTCTACTACCCCGTGCCATGCTGCCCGCACCCTCCACCTCCTCCCAACTCCAGCCATCAATACATTCATCTACAGAGGGATGGAAGAAGGGGATGCCAGAGGCCATGGTGAGAAGACACATGATAATGTACCCCCTCTCTGCTGAAGCCTTTAATACCAGTTTCCAGGGGCTGAGATGATTTTGTTCCACAGCAAAACATGGGTTAAAAGTGGGGGCTTTGTATCAAGGCAAAGGTGAGGTGTATCTTCTATCCTAGACCTTGGGAAGCAGACGAAGATCAGTAACACAAGGCCAGCCTGGGCTACAAGAGGTCCTGTCTCAAGACATCAGAAATAAATGAATGTGAAGGCTTTGCATGTGCCTTGATACACATCCGAGCAACAGTGGATACTGGCTGTGGATTCTTCAGGCACAGGTTTTACATTTTGTGAGCCTCGGTTTCTTGTAGCAGGAAAAAGCAGAGCTCGGGTTTAATGTAAGGCTTCAGATAATGTGCTTAGCAGGTGCTTGCCACTCTCAGGAATGCCATCATTGTCATCAGATATGCAGCCACAGAGCCTGCCCTGATGGCAGTTATGGTACTGAATGGGAGTTAGGCAGAGTCACTGTGTAAAAGGCATTATTTGGAGGCTAAGATCCAGTGGATGATTAAGAGATCATTTACAGCTTTATTGGAAAGGTTAGAAGAGACCATCCCAGCTCTTTGTGCTGGCACCCCTCTTCCCAGGAGCCTCTTCTCCACCTCCAAAACCTGCCTCTAAGCAGGAGGTCTAAATGAGCCCCAGCCCCAGCCCACATCTTCCACATCAAAGAGCCAGGGTCTCACTTGTTCTGAAGTCCTGGTCTGCTGGCTGAACATGTAAGTTGCCATCATCGTTGTGTTCCTTGTTCTTGTTCTTACTTCCCAGATCACAGTCTTAACCCTGATTCCCAGGAGCTCCTGGCCCCGAATCCCCTGTGCTGTATTCTGTCCACCTCCTAGACATATGTGGTTTCATAAACACTACTGACCATTCACCTACCTGCATGTCCAGCTCCTCTATCAGGCTGAGCACCCTTGAATACCATATACCTTTTCCACCAAGTTGAGCATCAGCCCCCATCTACTTGGTCTATGCCATATCCAGCCCCTGCCATTAGACACCCTGAAAAGAGAGGATGGAGGATGAAGTGGTCTAAGAAGAGAGCTCAGAGGAAGGAGTCATCTGTGAAAGGGGCTAACTGCAGGAAAGGCAGGTACATCAGTGGTCTCCCACTTATAAAGGGATTGCTAAACAGATGCTGAGGAGTTTTGATGCATGAGATAAGAAGAATAAAGAATAGAAATGGGGGCTGAAGACATGTCCCAGCAGTTAAGAGCTTGGGCTGTTCTTCCAGAGGACCTAAGTCCAATTCCCAGCACTCACATGGCAGCTCACAACCATCTGTCCTTCAGTTCCTAGGGATCTGACACCCTCTTCTGGCTTCTGAAGGTACCCGGCAGTCAAGTGATATACAAACATACACGTAGACAAAGCACAGATTATATATGAAAAAGAATAAAAACAGACTGAAAAGAGCTTGGGTATGTGCTGACAAGATGGCTCAGTGGGTAAGGGCACTTGCAACCAAACTTAAGTCATAAAGATGGTGACAGTCTAGCTCTGAAGACAGCGCCTTCCAAGAGGTACATTCAGTACAAGGTAGGATGCACAGGATGGAAGGAAAGAACCAACTCCAAAGATGTCTTCTGATTTCACACACCTTCTTGGGGAAAAAGAGCCTGGGTTTTAAGCTTAATCCCTTCTACAAGGCTCCCAGGAGGACTGGAGAGAGGGGAACACAGTGAGCAGACCGCACTGTGCTTGTTAACTAGCAGGTACCCTTACACTCCACTGACTGCGGAAACAGACAGCTCAGCATCCCCCAACTACACTACCCTTTTCAAACTCTGGGCCACTTACAAATAGTCACCAGCTCCCACATGGCCCAGGCCGCGCCCTCCATCCCACTACCTCAGAGAATACCAAGCTTTCAATAGCATGGCCTCCAGCCTTGGGAGTCTCCCATGCTATTCTTCTTACCTTCAAGACCTAGCTAAAAACTCCTCCAAGGAAGCCTTGCCTACCTCCCCCAGAGAAAATCTGCCTTCTCTCCTTGTCTGTGGTCTCAGTACCCTCAGTAAGTTCCCCTCACTTACCTTTACCACACTGACTTGTGACTGTTCTTCCTGAGGACAGCCACCTCTCTGCTCTCTCTCTTCCTTTCTTTCCCTCTTATCTCTCTCTTTCACATATGCATGCACACACACAGAGAGAGAGAGAGAGAGAGAGAGCAAAATCGATGGTTGCAAAAGTTCCTTATAGGAAATGATGCATATTTACATAAAAACTACACCCTTAACCCTACTACAGACTTCCAGTCTCCTCTAGATTACTTACATCTACTACATACAATTATATTGTACTGTTCAGGGAATGCTGACAAGGAAATCAGTCTGTAATTGTCCAGTATGGACAGTATTTTTTTTCCAAACATTTTTGAATGAAGGTCAGTTGAGTCTGTAAGCACAAAACCTTGTGTCTAAAGGAGGACCAACTGTAAGAAGAATGTGTCTTCCTTGTGAAGCTGGTAATATCTCCAGCAGAGGGACACTGTGCTAATCATTCTGGAACAGCACTGGGACACGCCATAATTGCTTGATGGTCATAGTCTTAATACCACCTTGTAGTGAATGTACCTCTTGGAAGGAGCTTTCTTCCGAGCTAAACTGCCACCATCTTCATGAGTCCAGCCCTGCCTACCTGTTAGAGTCCGTTGGTGTCTGCCCTGTGGACTGTTGGCATTCCCCTAGAGGAGGAGGGCTAGTGAGGGCCACTGGACCCTCACCTGATATTCCAACCACTCTTTCCAGCCATTTGCCTGAAATTTTGCCCTAATTTCATGTAGCTTTGGGGTCTAGGGAAGGTCCTAGAGCATACAGGCTGGGAAAGGCTAAGAAGGAAAGGCTGCATTTGTGAGTATGGGGAAGCCATCAGCTATGGGGCTGCTCTGGGCTCACCTGCACTCCTGTCATGACCCTTCATCCGTGTTCTTCTCTATAAGTGAGCCCAATTCATTGGGTCCTCAGGGCGATCTGTGGTGGAACTGTACTTTGGTTTGTTGGTAGGACCTTAGGAGAAGGGGGTAGGTGCTGTTTTATCTCCTTCAGAGTAGGAATTTTGGAAACAGCACTAAGTACTTGAGATATAAAACCACACTTAAAAAAAAATTAAAAAATAAACCACACTTCAGGCCTCATATAAGTCACCAGCCAAGATCATGGACCCCATTTTACAGACACAGAATTCAGCAAATAGTGAGGCGAAAGAACGAAGCAAGCCAAACTCAACCCTACACACACTCATCTGGCCTTGAGAATAATCACCCTGCATTCTTAAGTGGCCCGGGTAATGTTTCATTTGCAGTTGTTGAAATCTACTCAATTTGGGTCAGTCCAGTCAATAAGCTCTATTTGAATAAACATTAGGGGCGGTGTGTCCTACAGAGGAGTGGCTTGCTATTCTGACAGCCCCAGAGCAAGGTTAATTAGCTTATCCCTATAGCCACAGAAAGCTAAATTCTCCCAATATCTTATTTTTCTTTGGCAGACAGAGTTTTCATAGCAATCTTTCTGAAAGGCAATGTGCCTACCAGATTAAAAGTCTCAGAGAGGCAGCAAGGTGGTTAAATTAGCTGAGGGAAAGCCTAGGGTAGGATTTAACCACTGTCACTTTCCATAATTGAGGGCAGATGGACGGCAATTAAGGGGGAAACCATACCAACACAGACACAGCCCCTGTGCTAAGTGCCCGGCATTCATCCTCTCTGTGTGTCACCTTATTGTCATTCTTTGGAGCCAGGGCAGACCCTACCACCCTCCTCATCACCAACACAGTGGCTCTTCCCACCTGCTTCTCCTCCCATTCCACAGCAGCTCCAGCAGCCAGCACCTCCTTCCCACAACCATCTCTCCATCCCTGCCCTCAAGACCCTTGGCCTTCATATTCTAACTGGCTGCCCCTTCCTCTTTGTCACTCTTTGCTAATGGAGTATGTTCACTATCTTCCCTGCCAATCTCTTCGATCTATTAGGCCCTCTTTTCAGCTTCCTCTTGTCTCCTGCTTATGTTCCCCAGGTGAGTTTATGCAAGCCACAGAAGATGTGGCTTATACAATGATCAATGACATCCTCAGAGCACCTTTCTAGCTCAAAAGCCATCAAATACAGAAACAGAACTCAGGTCCACAGCCAAATCTTGAATTTACCCAGGGAACGGCCTACTTCCAGAAGCCCATGGAGGTCACAGGTCTGGGACTCTGGTCTGGGTTCCTTTCTATGGCCAGCCCACAAGAGGAGGAAGTAGAGAAAGGAAAGAAAGTATCCTCAGATAACAAGCATAAGCAGCTGAGTGTGGCAGCACACACCTGTGACCCAGGTGTTTGGGAAAGTGGGAGGAGAACAGGAGTTCAAGGTCACCCTCAGACACATAACTAGTAGGAGGCTAGCCTGGGATACATGAGACCATTTCAAAACAAAACAAACAAGAGACTGCAAGCAGCCTTCACATAGGCACAGTTTTCTGTATGTGTATTTTACCTCAATAATAGTCACAAAATGCATTCAGTTTGGATTAACAGCATTGAACAACTGTAGCAGAGAAATAAAGACGTTAATTCACTTACCTAGCCCTAATAATGTCCCAGGGAAGCCTGCACAAGGGAACTGTATGGATTATGAGAAGGTAATTGTCTACATTTGTGATGATATACAATCATCCATCTTCAAAAAGACTAGCAGAGTGGAAGGGCTAGAGAGAAAAGTATGAAAGATCATCTGAGCTACCTTTCCCTTGTCCAAAGGAGGAGAGAGAATAAGAGAAAGAAGGAGCCTGGCTCAGTCCAGCATCCCTGCATCTCCCCCTCCACCTTTTCATCCACTCCACTACTGACAGAAGGCGGGGGTGGAGGGTGACTAAGGCCACAAAGGGCTCGGGGAGCTCAGAGGGTCTTCCTGTGGTTCCTGGGTAGCCTAACAAGGCCAGTTACAGCACAGTACATTTTTCTCCCTTTGATGTATGATCACTTAATTCCCTCCTTGATTGCTTTTCAAAAGCAATGTAAATTAATGCGAGCCCACACTGGGAGTCCGCAAAGGGCAAGGCTCTCTGTGAATCATTAGTACATGATAATAAATGCAAATAGGGAAAGATGCAAAAATGGCCTCAAAGCTAGAATTTCCTTATCCCAGGCCACCCTCTTCTCACTGGGAGATTCTCTCTGCATCACTGAAGAAAAGGTTTCCAGGAAACTTGAAAACTATGGTGATTCTCACTGAAATATGGCAGGAGAAGGAAAACCAGATGCTGAGAGAATCAAGTGGCTGCTACAAGGTTGTGCTGGTTCATATTCTCTGTCGACTTGACAGGATTCAGAATCACCATGGAAACACATTCTGGGTGTGTCTGTGAAGATGAGCCATCCATTGAGCTAGGTTCCAAGATTGAATAAAAAGGAGCAAGCAGGCTGTGCACCTGCATTCATCTCTCTGCTTCCAGACCGTAGATGCGATCAACTTGCCTTTCAGTCCTGATGTAGTGTCTTCCTTGCTGTTTTTGTTTGTATCATATTTCCTCCCTTCCTTCCTTAAGTTGCTTTCCTCGACTATTTTTGTCACAGCAACAATACTACTTGTCTAGATGTGTGCCCCTTAAAGAATGTAATGTCATAGTCAAGGAGACACCATAACTTTGTCCCATTTGCCCAGGGTTTTTCTCTATAAACCTTCGTGCTGCCAATCTTGTCAACTTTCTCTTTTTGGCCAAGGCCAAATGGTCTCTACCTTGGTAGAACCTTGGTTGTTTAAGCATAATGTGCCACCTCTTACCCCTCAAAAGGTTTATGTGTCTAAAAGCTTGGCCCTTCTTGTTGAAAAAAAATCTAAGAACTTTAGAAGGTAGGGTCAGTGGAAGGTTCTAGGCAATCAGGAACATACCCTCAGAAAGGATTGATACAGTTCACAGAGGACCCCAAATTACCTTTCTCAAGAGTAAGTTATTTTAGAAGAACCATTGCTTTGCTCTGGTGTCCTGTGTAGTAATGTGACCCCTGCCTCCTGTAGCCACTCCTGTCATCGTGGTACCAATCACCAGTGACCTGACATGCCGTGTGTGTGTGTGTGTGTGTGTGTGTGTGTGTGTGTGTGTGTGTTTAAGTACTCAGCCTTGGAACATTTTTTGTTATGGTAACAGAAAAGATACAGACCTACCTGTTCTTCCTCTGTCTAGAGTGCCTCCCTTCTCCTCATCTGGCAAGATCAAATCCTATACGTCTTTCATAGTTTTCAGAAAACTATGAAAGTCTTCTCAATGCCTCAACCCTTCAGGGGAGTCTCCTGCTATTTTAGTGTGTGTAACAGAAATTGCTAGAGCCCACCACTGTTTGCATTTCTGTCTTCTTTACACAGCTAGACTGTAAACCCCATTCTTCTCAGAAGCCAGATGTGGTCATATGCCTGAGTGCTGCCAATGATATCTTAACACGGTAGGGAGTGACCCTTCTAGGTCTAGTCTATATAGAATTCTTAGGTGTTATTCTTTCTCTTTTCCATCCACAGCTGAATGGAGATTCTACAGGCTTTGCAACAGAGTACAGACACAAGCTGGAGGAAGCCTGCGTCTCTAAATGGCTATCTGGAGCCACTCTTCCCCCACCAGTTTAAAATGTGCTTGCAATAAACTGTTTTGTTGTTGATCTCTCAAGATTTTGATATTGATTTGTTATAGCAATTGTTTTACATATTTTAATACATGACAGTACACAGATTTTGTTTAATCTGTCAATCCTGATTTACGGCCATGGCTCCCACGTTGGGGATTGGTAGGTGGCAACTGAGCTATCAACAAAGGCTGTATGATTGATTAGTTATATCTGCCAGGGGCACATTTTAAACTAAAAAAAAAAAAAAAAAGTTTAAAAATTAAAAGATGAAGAAAGCTAGGTATGTTGAGGCTGGTCCAGATTACACAAGACCATGCCTCAAACTCTCCATATAGCTGAGGCTGGCCTTGAAACCTGGGGTTCACACCCAGCGACTCCAGCACCTCATACTGTTCTGTAGTACAGAGTTTAAAACTGGTCAGATCCAACAAAAATAATCATAATCCCCAAAACCATTTCTAAACATTTACATGTCATCTATGACATAAGGATGTCCTCATTCAATGATGGTCAAACACCAAGAAAGGAAATATGGTCACCCCTACTTCACAGGTAGTATGAGGGTAAGTAAGCTGCCTGAGGGCCCAGCACCAGGGTATGACATGCTGAGCATTTAAACACAGGAAGAAGGAAGGTCTTAGAAAACAGAACTGGATTTGGAAGTATGTTAAACCAATGGAAGATTCTGGAAAATTTTGCCAGCACAAAGTCACATTTAACAAAATGTTCCATTAGGGCTTGATGATTTTCTCAACACTTCTAAAACGGCTACAGAATAAGGAATCAAATGTCCTAGTCACCATAGCAGGAAGCAGCAATGAGGGGAGGAGAGGCGGGTAAACCAAACAGATCATTGGGCAGGAAGTGGGTACGGGCTTCACTATGATGTCAACTAAGACAAGTTGGCCTCCAAAGGTCACATTTGCTCAACTGATGCTCTAAAAGGACAACTGTAGCAAAATGGAATATCACAGGCTGGCTCCTGGCCCCAGGGCTTACTGCTTCAGAAGACAGAGAGGAGCCCATCCATGTATTTATAGGCCTCAGGCTGGCACAAACCAAAGCCACCTGGGGTCACTTGACATCTGCGTTAGTGCACATTTCCCCATGTTTTTGTTTGTATCATTCGGCTTTAATCAGCCTGCTATTTGGAGCCTTAATTAGAATTTCACACATATCCAGAGCCAAATGACCAAGAATCTCAAAGAGGCCTCATGACCAAAACAGAACTTGAGACTAAAGGTTCAGCAAGGCCAGCCCCAACCTGGGACCAATGGGAAGTCCTGTAACATGTGACCTTTGGAGGTTGGGGTCTTGGGAACAGGGGAGCACACCACTTCAGGTTCTACCAGCCATTCTTTTATTCTATAACCTCAGCCTAAAAAGTTGTCTTTTGGTCTTCGAACAAAATCCGTCAAGGTCTAGTCCAAGAACCAGCATATTTGGGAAGACTTCCTAAAGCTTGTGCCCACCTTGTGTCTACATCCTGAGAGAGGAAGATGACAGGTTTATTTCTTCCTCCATATTTTGGTCTTCATGCCCCATCTCATTCCACATGTCCCTCACAGACAGAAATGACACATATGTGAAGCTGCCCTGGTTCCCAGCCTCAGAGAGATTTAGGTGACATCAGGCAGGATGTGGAAGCAGAGGCAGGACTACACTCATGATCACCATGACTACAATGATTAGCACTGGGGAGACAGTGTGAAACCGAATGTGCTGTCCTCCATCCCGAGCAAGCACAGTTTTTATAAGTATAAAAACAAACTTTTTTAATGGACCACATGTTCCCCACACTGAACAAGTCCATGGTGTATTCTACTGCATGGGAAATAGATGTGCAATCTATTCTCAGAACATGAAATGACCTGCTGATGGCAAGAGCCATTAACAGAGTGTTTGGGGCACACAGGAAGTGAAAAAGTATGCCTGCAGGGGTCAGGAAAGCCCTCAGAAAAAGGGGTTGTTTCCCTGGGGACCTAGGGATGAGGAAAAGTTCTACCCTAGACCAGGAAGAGGAAGGTGGAAGAGTGCATTAGAGTATAGACTAAATGATATGGCTAGAATGTCAGAGAGAGACCACTGGATGTGAGGCTAGAAAGGATGAAAGGAAAAGTTGACCCACAGGCCTGAGGTTAGCAGGGATCCTCAAACTCTGTACATTCCAAAGAAAGAAATGGATCTGGACCTGGACCTGAACCTGGGAAGCACATCTGAGCCCTTGGAAGACTCAGCCTGTCAGGGTGTCTTTGTAACAGCAGAGTGTGGGTCATACCAACCGGTTTATGCTAACATTGTGCTTCATGGGGAAGGCTAGCTCTTGTTTGCCTGGGGTCCCCGACTATGCTATTTCAGTTTGATTTCTGAGAGTAGTGGAGAAGATGGAGACCAAGGAAGCTGAGGTCAGTCACCTGAGTCACACACACCTCTGTGACTGTCCCTAAGGAGGAATGCTGAGGCAAAGAGAAATTTCTGAAGCTGCAACACTTTTCAAGGGATGTCCCACATGGTTGCTGGGTCACACCATGTGTTGGACCACACAGAGGAAACATTCAAAACCTTGTCATCCCTAGACTTTGAGCTATGTGCCTTTCATTCCTGGCTGACTTCAACACTTTTTATTTCTGCAATAAACCACAGTACTAGAACAGATTTTTCTGAGTTCTCTGAGCGCATCAAACATAAGGAAGAATCTTAGAAGTCCCCATTAGGGAGGATCAGTCAGAGACAGCATGAGAACAGATTTGCCTAAAAGGTTAATGAGTCTGAATTTACCCTAGAGTTAGTTGATATGGAACTGAAGGGTCCTAGCCCAGGGCTGTCATGTCCAAGTCAAGTGTATATCTTTGGAAGGTAGAAATGAGTCCATGGGGGAGAAGGACTAAAGCAGGGAGACCAAGACCACGGAGATTGATGAGCCAGTCCAGGTGAGAGCTGATAAGCCCTTCATATAGGCAGGAGCTGCAAAAGAGAGCTGAACTCAAGAGATAGCTAAGATATGCTGCAAGGACATAACCAATTACTTTCTGTGGGGAGTAAGACCAAGCCAGGATGACTCACAGATTTCTGGCCAAGACAACTGATGGATAATGGACCAAGTCCTGAAGTGACGCTAAGGCTTCGGGGGAGGGAGGAGTTCCTACCTCCCAAGTCCAGCCTGATGTCTTTCACTGTATACATTCTGTGACCCAGGGCCCAGCAGGTACTTTATCCATTCTTTTTTTTCTCTCCTGGAAGCCACCATCTCTTTAGTCCTCTGCCCTCAGTGATCACCAACATCACTCGCTCTCCCTTAAAAGCCTCTCAGAAGAGAAGCACTTGGCCAGTCTCCCTGACCTTGATTTCCTTTCTGGCAGAATCACAAGAAAGACATTAGTAGCTTTGTGAAAGGGGGTGGGGGCAGTGGCAGACATGGCTGGGTTGAATGATAAAGGCTAAAGAAACTACAGACATATAAGCAGATTCAGACATCAAGATGGGGACCGTGGTGTGGCACCAAGGACAGTGATCCCAGGGATCTTAGAGTAGCGATGCTAAATAGGGAGGAAGAAGGTCTCTCTGGTCTATGTAGAAACCATCTGCTTGGCTAGGGTTTAGTGGTACCTTTTGAATTCCCAGCACAAAATCAGTTCAAGCTATGGTTTCTCCAGACATCACAGAGTGACACACTTTCTGGATGAAGTTGCTCCAACTTGTCACCAAGCCCAGAAATGAATCCCATGACTCCTGGTATTGCTGGGGTGGCTCCAAGAGTCCCCACAAGCAACACAAAGGTCTGTTAGAGGCAGCCCCGGGGAGCGCTCATTTCTGGCCTTTGCTTCTCTGTCTCATCCCATCTGCACCCCAACCAATACACCAAATGTATAGTTAGCTTCGGTTCTCTTGGCCTTCCTCCTTTCTTTGCTTACTCTACAGTGACAAGGCTGCAAAGGGAATGTCATCTTTTTCCACCCAAAAGAGAATCAAGAAGGAGAAAGGCAGAATAGGGAAAAAGGGACAGGACCACCAGTCTCTGGATCTCAAATGGAAACCTTAATGAGAAAAGAGACTCATTCATGTATTTTTCTTTAAGGAGGAAGTAGAGTGGATAGTTGGAAACAGAGGCTCTGGAATGCAGACAACAAGGACCGGGATCCGAATAGGCAATGTAGCCGTGAACCAGGCAAATCACTATGCATTTCTTACCCTCAGATTTCTCATCCGTACAATATGGAGCAAAGCCTGCTCCTTAAGTAGATGCATGGATTTAGCAAGCTAAATCCAAAGTACTACAGGCTCAGTAAACACCATCTCTTTTTACTGATGGCTCACTAAACCTGGAGATCTGAAGAGAGACTTCTGGGCTTCCCAGTCCACAGGCCCCACAGGGAGGCATGCTCGGCGCTGGTGCTTCTCACTCATGCAGAATGACTAAGAGCACATAGTCTGGGCCAAGCTCAGCTGGAAACCTCTAGAGATGTTCTGTGATTCCCATTCTGGCAGGTGAGGAAATAGTATGAGTATACAGCCTGGAAAGAGGGATTTGGACAGAGAACCAACACTGTCTTCTACAGCCACCATGTACTATTTTGTCCACACTCTGATTTAAGGCATCCGAGTCTTTTTGTTTTACTGAGTTTCTATGGAAAAAACAGACAATGGAATAAAATTTGTTAAGCCAAGGTCCTGGTCTGGACTTTGTCACTGCTTGGCTGTATGACCTGAGAACTAGTCTACATCTCTGTCTCACCCCACCAGGGTTTTCTAAAAGATGCTCTTCAATAGGGGACATATATCCAGGACCTATATTAGGCTCTACTTTTAAGAACAGCAACCTGAAGTACTTGAGCAGAACAACTTTCAGAGAGATAGCAGAAAAGACCACCATGGTTTTGCATAGATGATGGGGTGCTTCTCAAGGAGTCAGTCTCCCAAGAGCAACTGGGCTTAGGACTGGAAAAGAAAGACAGGAGGGTTCTCCAGGGGGACAGGAGCAGATTAATCCAAGTCAAACCAACAGCCATACATTTGATGGATTAATCTAGCAGATAGGACAGGACCTCCTAGAAAGAAGGCAGGGGCCATGAACTACTCATGAGGGTGTCACCAAAGTGGAGGAGGAAACTTCCATGTCTATAATGTGACAAGGAAAGTTAGACTATGGTCTATCAAGATGTGTGGCACCCTGGGGGTATTGCATATGCCTTTAAACCCTAGCACTTGGGAAATAGAGGCTGGAGGATCATAATAAGGTCCAGGACAGCCTGGGATACATAAAAAAAGCTCTAGACAGCATGGGCTACAGAAAAAGATTTCTTCTCAGAAAGACTTATTTATTTATTGTTTGGGTTTTTTTGTTATTTGTTTTTAGTTTTACCTGTATAGTTGTTTTGCCTGAATGTATGTATGTGCATAATACATACGTCTGGTGCTCATGAAGGCCAGAAGAGAACACTGGGTCGCCTGGAATGGATGACTGTGAACCACCATACAAGTGCTTGAGAACCAAATCCTGGTCCTCCGTAAGAACAAGAAGTACTCTAACTGCAGAGCCATCACTCCTACCCCATTGTTGTCTTTGTTTTTGACAGGGTCTTAAGCAACCTAGGCTAGTAAGGAACTTGGTATGTAGCCAAAGTTGACCTTGAACTTCTGATTCTCCTGCCTCCACCTCTCAAGTGTTGCAACTGCAAGCACTTACTCTCATGCCCAGCTTAAAAAAAAAAAAAAAAAAAAAAAGTGTGGCCTTTTGGCAAGGTCATTTGTACTAGAAGCATCATCTGTACCAAAAGCTCTGGGGCTTGAAGGTCCGTTTCAGATTTTCTAGCGCACTGACAGATGAGAGTTTTGAGGTAGGGAAATGGTCAATGTTATTTCTTTTCTAACTGTGCTACCTTTGCTTTTTTTTTTTTTTTTTCATATGGTTGGTTGGTTGGTTGGTTGGTTGGTTGGTTGGTTGGTTGGTTGGTTGGTTGGTTGGTTTTAATTTTTTTAGTTGCAGCAAATATACATCAGGAACAATCTTTTCTTTGGTACTTTTCCAGAGGCCTTAAACTAAAGTGGTAAGTCTGTTTCCTTTAAAAGTGATAGGTTGAGAGTCCATTTAAAGATGGAAGAGAATGCAGGTGATGCAGATCCATGAAAGTTCAAGGGAAAGCTTCAGTTTTTTTTGAAAGCTAGCCCTATACTCTCAGTCCTGAGATGGCCGCACAGCCCAGAGAAGGAGAAAGCACCACAGGTCATGGCACCAATTATGGAAATGAGATTAGAACTCAGGTCTTATCATTCCTGGCTGGCTGAACTCTTCCACTCTTGCCTTGCTCCCCTCTTAAGGGAGAAAGAGAAACTGTGCTCTTTTCTAGCACACTTGTTTGCCCTCTCTACAAGAAACATAGCAAAGAACCAGGCTCCTTTTCATTGTGACCAGAAAAGGCCACCTTTACTTTTACATCAACCTCAGAGACACTCTCCAAGGAGGATTCATATGTCAGGGAGTGCTGGCCTGGAGAGGACACAAATCCTGCAGAAATCTGTCACTCCTGAATCCATCAGTCTGTTAACATCACTCATCAGTGCTGGAAAGGAAAGGGAAATTGGCATTTTGATGCCAGCATCAGCCTCAGGCTATTGCACAGGCCTTGTCGAAGGAGTGGCCTGTTTTCCAAGCAAAAGTCTACAGCAGAATCAGTTCAGAATTTGTGAGACCAACTTGAACCTTATCATTATGCTGAGATTATAGGCCAGGAGACTGGCTTGGATGTTAGGTGGCTATGGGGTCCGAGACATCCTTCTTAGACTCTCAACACCTCAGTGTACCCACTTTCAAATAGAGAAAACAGTTCCCGGTGGCTTCAATATTTCAATAACCACTAAATATTGTACATAACAACAGTTTGTGATTCTTGGACTAGGCCGCACACATACAATATACACACATAATGTATAAAAAGAACGAATTATTACTGCTTTCTCGTGTGGTATTGGAATTAAACCACACAGTTGTTAAAAGGCTAAAAGGAGCTTCCCTACTGACATGGAGCCCTTCAGGTGAACTGCAAGAGGGAGCTTACGTAAACAGAATGAATGTGAACCCTTTCCAAAGCTGACCTGTCAAATCAACCAACAGGGATGGAACCTGACTCTTCAGGATAGAACTCCAGAGGGCATTTCAGACATGAAACTGCCTCTCCCGGTGAGCCTGGTTTCCTCACTGCTTTTGGTTGAGTTGTCCACCGCTCTCCAGAAGCTGGTGACTGCCCTCCAGAGAAGGCCGGCCCACCTTTCAGGCCTGTCAGCAGTAGGCTGATCATTGTACTTGCTTGTAAGTAGCAAAGCTTTGCATGGCGCCTTTCATCACCATTGTTTTACCATGTTCTGCTGCTTTCCGTGGTCAAACCTACTGTAAAAGTCTTCATGGCCTTCACTGAATGTAAATCAATGCTTAGTTATCTTCCTTTTCATCTGTGGTCTATATTATCTGTCTGTCTGTCTTCTCTCTCTCTCTCTCTCTCTCTCTCTCTCTATATATATATATATATATATATATATATATATATATATATATATATATATATGTACACACACACACACACAGAGAGAGATATACATCAGACCACTGAGTCAAGAAAGATACCTTCTTTTGATTCCTATACACAGCAAAAATGAGGGTAGAAGTAATAAGTGTAGAGTAATTCCCTTCCTCTCTTTATACTAGATCACCTCAAGAAACCATTCCTGGGGCATGTGATATGCACAGCCACCTAGCCCCTAGCACTGTCCTAAGCTCCATTTGTGAACAGGGAACTGCACAATTTCTCATTTTCTACTGAGCCTTGCATATCATGTAGCTGGATTCAAACAATGTGGCTAGTAGTAAGCTCTAGGAAAGATCACAGTCTATCTCCAGTGTTGTCTCTAGCACAAGAAAGTCCAAACTATATATGGGGAGAATCCACCCATGCAAGGAGAGACCACAAAACAAGAGGCAGGGGCCTTCGGGGCCTTTCTCTCTGCTCTGAAGAACATTCACATGTCACCAAGCAAGGATAAACACTCACACGTGGGCTGGAGTAACTCAGCCTGTAGAAATGCACACAAAAGAGAAGCAGGAAGCAGGCAGGTGCACTATCCTCTCCATACATAATGGGGCATTTTCCAGCTCTTCTCCAGGCAACAGCCAATTTCGCAAAGAACCTTAACTGGAATCTGATACGGTTTCCTTGCTGTCCCCATCCAATATCTGCCTGCCTCCCCCTTTCCCTCCCTAAGCCAGCTATCTCCCGTCCCCAGCACCTCTCAGCTGCTAAAAGCCTGAAAGGTTTAATCTCCAAGAAGGATGCTCAAGGGTCGTGTTATCAGTGCTGCTTAATTCTGCATTTGCCATGGGCTTAATCATCTGCATCAGACCACACTCTTGTGACTCAGCCACTCACACTCAGCCTAAAGGAGCAGAGCTGAGAGTTGTTGACACTTCATCAACCCCTCACCACACTCATCAGTGCAAATGCAGACTGGCAAAGCTGAGGGCAGGAGCGATTTTGTCTTGTTTGTCAATAACACTAAGGTTCCAGGCGGCTGATTGGATTGTTTTTAATGTCTTGGCATTTCATCCCTTCACTGTCAATAAAATGATTTTCAATGGCCCGTGTTTCTTTCTTTGTTCATTTTGTGTCATGGTTATAGCGGTTCTGCTTGGAGCTGCCACATCACCATCACAGGTCTCCTTCCTAATGGCTTTATCATATTCCCTGAAATGGCCACAGCCATCTAACATAAAGCCAGTCCCCTCAGCTGGGCATTATTGTATTCATTCTGCTTCTTTTCATTTTGTTAAGAGACACATAAAATATCTACATATGGGTGGACATGACACCCACAATTTCCCAGTCCTGGGATGAGTCAGACTATCAGGTAATATGCCCAGTGAGATAAGCAGCTGTTTTGTTAGTGCTTGTACCCATGGAGCAGTGCAGCTGGTCCTTGGGGATAGTAAACATTTCAGTTATGGCTTTTCACTCTACAGACCCTGTGGTTCCAAGCACAGGGTCTAGACAGCTTTAGATCCTCCTCCACTTTTTAGTGACACAAGTGGTGGCAGATACCCAGCCATAGGAGCCGATATGGACATCAGTGTCAACCACTTGTTCTGGGATCCAATGGCCAACATGACTATAGCCAATGGCACCTAAATAGTGTGCCATAGAAAGAACACAGTGCATGAGGAGTGGCATCATTTTGCATCTGTGGACAAACTCAAGCATTGTTTCACTGAGGACACAGCCATAGCCAACAATCTGGGGCCACTCGTCTTCCCTGCACCCTTCAGACCTTAGAGGTATGGTTGCAACATTCCTTTACCTCACAGCAAGACCACAATGCTCCACACAGCCTCCATCATCTAAATGCTGGTGGCTGTGATGGCACTGGGACTTCAGAAAGGGTTTGCCTAGAGGTCATATGCCTATGCACAAGCAGCTCAGCACTGTTGTGCCTGGTGCTGGAAATGGTGGCCTGCTTCTGTGTCTTTACCTGCACTGACACAGGGAACTGAGTACCTTGCACCTGCTGACCTAAAGCATCTGTACAGATATGGGGGAGGGGGGAGCCTCAGCAGTCAAAATGGCTGCTGGTTCATAGCAATGGCTACTACATGGACCTGGCCTGGACACAGTCTGCAGTTATGTGCTATATATGATGTGTTCTTTGTAAACTGATGGGATCCCCAGCCCCTCAACATTGTCTCTAGCTCTACCTGACCCTGGGAGCTATCCAGGGGCTTCCAGCCCCTTCCTCAGATACTGGCTGACCTTCCACCTCATCTGGTGACCCCTTGGTCCTGAGTAATGCTGATTTCTCCATACACTGAAGATTTGGTTTCTTTGCGGGGAGGAGGGGAACCACAGTATATGTTTATGGGTGACCATGTGATATCTTGATACCTAGATACAATGCAATATTCAATTCAGGATAAGTTTATCTGCTTCAAACATTTGTCTTTTCTTTGGTTGAGAGCTTCTAAATCTTTCTGCCTAGTTTTTCTGTAAAGTATAGCATGTTATACATTCTGAAATGTATGTTATCATTCAGTTTAGTCACCCTGATGGACAAAGACCCTGGTTTGGTTTTTTAGCTGTTAATTATTGCTTTTGAGAGCCTGGAATTCGAATCTTGGCTTTGTGTCTTCCTGGCTCATGAGACCTTGCAAAGCAACAGTATTCTCCAACTCATAGCAGAGAACAGAAAGCACCTTATCCAAACACCCTCCAAGTGTTTGATATTTTCTGATCTACCAGACCCCGTGCCAAGAGAATTCCAAACAGTTACTCCTGTCCACTGAAATCCTGATATGGCCATAGCTATTAAACAAAGAGTTAAAGACAAAAAAAACAAAAAACAAAAACAAAAAAACAGTACCATGCTAAATGTCCTCAGGAAACAAGTGGCGTTTTCAAAGGGGCTTTGTGAGTCATATGTTGCCATACCATGCTGTCAATAGGCTAGTAGTCAAGAAAATGTCACTTAAAGACAGTTTGACAAAGGTAGACGATGACATTATAAGTTGTACACATGTTTTGTGTGCCTAGAGGAGGGGAAATCTATTGTCAGGAAGAAGTCAAACTACATCCCACAGAGTTACAATCACGAGCCGTGGGGGGAAAAATATGTAAGTGTCCCTTAAATGTGACCAATGTGGTTTTTCTTTAAGATAAATCAGCTATATCGTAGAAACTAAACTTGCTTTATTTGAGCAGATGTTATAAAGACCCTATATACTCTATGTTATGTGGGAGGAAGTCAGCAAGAATCCTTCTGTTCGGTCCATAATTATTGGCACCTCTTCTGCTTAAACCTGGAATAAATAGAAAAATGATGAAATGGCCCACCCTCCAAGATTGTACCCTGGACTAGCTGAATATCATGTTGAGTCCAGCAATCAGCACCATACTAAGGTCAATGTCACATATGCTTAAGTCTGAAATCCATCAATACCAGTATTTTCCTAATGCAATCCAAGCCAAGACTGTAGCCTAAGATCACTGGCTATAGATGATTTGGCAATACACAGTGCAGGCCATGAAATAAGTCTAATGTGAGCCTAGCAGTAGCCTCCTCAAGCCAAGTTCCTAGACCTCCACTCTGCCCTTGATAGACAGCCAATGCTGGTCCAGATGGATATAAGCTCTCATGTAAGGATACCATTTTGATGTCTGAAAATTGGGTTTCTAACAGGAAGGCTCAATAACATTAGACCAAGAAGGACAATGACAGAAGCCAGCTGTACCCCACTCTCTCCCCTTTCAACCACTGTCTCTAACTCTCACAGACCTCCCCTATCCTCCTCCACCCAGGCTGACAGACCACCAAGATTCTGAGTGAGCAAAGGGCAGTGTGGACACCTCTGAATCCATGGATGATGGAACCAGTGTTGATGCTCAGGTGACAGGAAAACCTCGAAGCCAAGGCTGATGCTCATCCAAATGAAGCAGTTCTAGGAGAAAATGAAAGCTTGCCCACTAAGACATCTGCTGTTCATTAACCTCCTAAGCAGAACTACAGCGGAGCCATCTGCTGGAACAGACTCCAGAGGCAAAGACTTCCCCACCCCTGGGTATCTCTGTAAGCTCCCAGAAAAGGCCTGGTCTTGAGTGGAGACAGAAAGAGAACAATTCCATTTGCTCTCAAAGCTTTCTGACTCTTTCCAAAGTTGGGAGCTGCCAAAACCATGGTCAGGAGACAGTCTCACAGACATGCTGTCACAGAACTTGATGTCTGCCATGAGGTAAGCAACATGACATCAAGGAAGAATTCATTCCACATCAAGTACATGTGACACTCAAGAAGACAAAGAATGAAGATGAGGGTGATGTCTGGGCACAGTGACCCCTAAGTGGCCCACCTGACAAAGAACAGGCAAAGAAACCATTATGTCTTGAGTTGTCCCATGGACGAGGCAATGAGCTGGGCTGTTTCAAAAGGATTTTGTCATTTTATCTTCCCAAGTCTGTGCCCTAGGCATTGTTACTTGCCTTTTACAAATGACAGAGCAGGGTTTCAAACTCAGGTCTTCCAACTTCCAGAAAAAGCAGCTGGCTTCTTTCACTAGTGTTTGTGCCACCAAAGCCACTGTCTTTGGTTTTGGAGGATGGGTGGGAAGGATGGGAGGAACGGATACAACAAAAGCTATTTGTGGGGCTCTAACAAAAGATTATGCATGGATGGGGCTCAATGCTTTTGATGCTTTTCAAGATGGCCAGACGGAGACTTAAGTGTAGCCATGGAAACAGCCATGGTTAGGAGCTGCAGCCAAATCAGTTCACCCCTGAGGCAGTTGGGATGGGGAATCCTGGAAACTCCTTGACGAAGAGAGACTTGCGGCAGCTCCCACCACCTTATTGCTAGTCTTAGCCTTTCCTGTCTCCCCAGCTGAGACACTTGAACACTCAGCCTCCTACTAAGGCATCAGCCAATGCAGACATCAGAATTCCTATGATGCCAAGCCTTTATCTGCCTCCAAGACCCCCAATCCCAAGGAACCCCCAAAGCCCTTGGGTGGTCCCAAGATAATCTCTCTCTAGTCTGCTTTGCTCTAGCAAGATCAGGCCCTATTCATGATCCCTCCTCTGGAGCAGAGGCTCCCTCCAGCCCCCCAAACACTAGTCTCCTTGTACCTCATTCACATGCCTCCTCCTGCATCCTAACTCAGCTGTGCCTGGCTCCTGGAAACTTCATTTCCAAGAACATCTCAAGGTAACACTGGGCCCAAACCTTCATGGAGCCTGCAGTCCATGACCATGGCCTCTCATAGCCTAGCCTCTGCTGATTTTTCTGGTGAAAGCTCATCCCCACTCAGGGCAGGAGTATCATGTCCCCAGACTCCATGGTGGAGAACAGTTGATGGCAGAAAATAGTATGTTGCCCTTGGCAGAAGAGACATGGTGACTGGAAGGTACAGGGCTGAGCCACATCTGTCCATTCAAATCAACTCTGAAGGCCATACTGACCTCAGCTGCCCCTGGGAGTTCAGCAAGGCTTCCAGTGGACTCCATCTGAGTCCAGCCTCTCCCCTTGTCTAGTCTTGCCTCCTTCCTTCTTGTGCAGATCTTCACTGTGAGAGAAATCTCTGGGACTTGCCTAGAAGTCTCAAATCCACAGACTAGTTCCCAGAGAACCCAGTGCAACAGGAATAATGTCTTCATTAAACCGGAGCCCAAGTCTCCCCTAGCCATGGCTCTGAAGCTATTGTTCCCCCTATAACCAAAACAATCACCTATACTCCCAGGCTCAGGAATGTTAGTGTAAGCACTGAATTGGATTGCAATGCTCATTCTGCCACACATATGCTGCGTACTTTGAGGAATTACTTAACCTGCCTGAACCAGTTTCTTTGCTTTAAATTGATCATTGAGTACTAGAATGGTCATCCTGGCAGTTCATAGCAATTTAAATTACACTATTCATTTACCATTTACTAAAATCTCACACCCCAGCCTACCTGTCACCACCTGCCAGAAGGCATCTGTAGCACTAAAGCTAGAAGAGATAACCTCATTTTGCATTCCTCCAGCGCCTGGCCATACCTCACCATAGCTCTTACTCGCTATATTTTAATAACCTGATTTTTGCCAAGAAGCTCCAGGAGGGAATACGGCTGTGCACTTGGAGTCTCTCTGAGCCAAGATCAGAGCCTGGCACATGCTGGTACTTCAAAAGTAACTGGAGGTCTGGAGAGAGGAAGTCAGATCCTCAGAGCCCATGCAAATGCCTGGTAGGGACGGTGGCATGTTACGCTGGCAGAAAGAGAGGAGACAGAAACAAAGAATCAAGGGAGCAAGCTGGCTAGCTAGACTACCGATATCGACAAGTTCTGGGTTCCATTGGGAGGCCTCAGCAAACATGGTGGAGAGCAATTGAGGAAGAGTCTTGATGTCAGCTTTGGGCCTCTACGCACATGTCCATATATACCCTCATATGTACCACGTGGAGACACGAGCAAAAAAAAAACAAAAAAAACAAAAAAAAAAAACAAACTTAAAAATGTTCTTATTAAGTAATGAAGCTAGAGAGCCCTGGCATCGACACAGCCCTTACAGGTGGTTTCCACAGGTCAACACGGCATTTGATTTTCATGGCAACCTCGTACTCCTTCCTGCAGATGAAGATTCGAAGAGCATATCTGGGCGGAGCCAGATATGCACAGGGTTTCCTTCCCTTCCCCTGTTTCTGTGACTGCCTCATTTGGTGATCGCCACCCCAGCAATACATGAGTGAAGGCAGGAAACAATGGAAGAATTGGAACTTGAAAGCCACTTAGACCTCAAGTCAGAATTCTTCATGTGTCAAAACCCTTGCCAACAGGGCCCTGTGACAGTCGGCAAAGCTGTAGCAAGCAGAGGGCCGGCCTACCAAAAAAGCCAGAGGCACAAACTCCGGGGGCTCTCACACAAGGGGCCCTGGGCTGAGCATTAATAGGCAGCTTCTACAGCACTGTCAAGAGTAGGGGGTCATCCTCCTTCCCCAATTTATACACCCCCACCTCCCTTGATGGCTGCCACCCAGCCCCCTCCTGGGCTGGGGCTAGATGTGTTTTGTCATCTGGTGGTTTCAGCTCTGAACTTATCTCTGTTTCTGTGTTGAACACTAGCTGTCTCCACTCCCTGAATACCCTATCAGTCAGAAGATAAAACAGGAGGGAAAGGGAGGGGCTGGCACACAAAGCCCTTTTCCAGCTTCAAAATACAAAATCTTCTCTCTTATGCCCCTTGGGGGAGAGGGGACATGACAATTCTACACCCAAATTCACTACCAAGCCGATCTTAACCTCCCTGAGGTCTTTTTTTTTTTTTTAAGTGCTAATCGAATGCATGATTTTTTTTTCCCTAAAGAAACTGTGATAATACAATTAGTGATACACAGAGACCTAAGCTGGGAAAGGCTGGTCCTCCCCGCCCCCAGCCTCAGCAGCCATAGGAGTGAGGCTTTGAAATGAAATCTATTGTCCCTGGGAAGCTAAATCACAAATCCCAGCAGAGTGGGGATGCTGGGAACCTCCCTTTGTGGAAGCAGCCAAAGGCTGTGCTGTACAGGCTTTAGAGGCAGCTTTGCCCAGGCCCATTCTTCCCGTGGCTTGTTTAAGCTTCCGCCGACCATAAATATTGGTTCCCATTTAGACTGCAGGGAGTTAGCAGTGTAAACCACGTGTGGGGCTAAACTGCTGAGAAAGACACTCAGAGTGGGGAAGGAACATCAGAGCATGGCTGACTCTCATCCGAAGACATGGGGGCAGCTCCAGACAGGGCACCATCAAATGGATACTCAAAGCAAGACATGTGTGTTATTTCAATTCAGATGTTCCAGTTACAAAAAGGTGAGATTCATGTTATTGCTGTATCGTCCTTACCCTGAATATTCAAACTGTTACTACCTACATATGTAATAAGTATTAAAACATTTTACATTCCTCATCCTGTGTGTGTGTACATGTGAGTGCATGTGGGACCCAGAGGTCAACCTCCAGTGTCATTCTTCCAACATAGTCCACCTTGTTTTTTGAGACAGAGTCTCTCCCTGACCTGGAGCTTGCTGATACTCATCTAGGCTGATGGGCCAGTGAACCCCAGAGACGCACCTGCCTCTGCCTTCCCAGTACAGGGATTACAAGGCGCACAACATCTACCATTGCTTAGCAGTATAGTATACCCTGCTTCTCTATTTCATGAGCCTCTCCCTGCCCCTGCTAAAAGTTATCTTCAAGAAAGCAAGGACTCTTTTGTTGGCTACTATAGCCCTAGAACCTAAGTTGCTACCTGGAGTCCATACTCAATTCTAATTATTGAATGGATGGGTGGGAGGAAGAATCCATTGAGTGCTTTATTTAATCCTTAGACAGGGAACCCTGGTCGTGTTCTGTAAGGATTGAGGGGACTCTTATGGTACTGGAACTGGGTAAGTCCAGGTAAACCAGGACAAGCTGGTTATCCATCCTCATGCCATCTGCATTAAGTGCCATCAGCCATGTCTTACCAGGTAAGACTCTCACACCCAGAGACCCCGAGACAGATGACTCCAACCAAACCAACCCTTGAGTTCCCTTCCAACACTCTAATCTTTTCATTTTTCAAGTCTGTTACTATTTCATATCATTCCTGCTCAAAATATCATTTCCTCCCAAGCCCAGAGATGCCAACTAGGATTGTCCCTCATTTAATCAAGGGTTTTCCTGGGCCCGTTTCCATGGTGCTGGGCACTGCTCTAGGTAGGAGGCTACAGCAGACAGCACTGAGCCTCTGCCTGTGTGAGGTACAGCTTTCAAAATGAGATTGGTTGTGTATATCTGAGGTCTACAGAAGGCTGTGACAGGATAAACATACAGTTAAAAGTTTACTATCATGACTCAAATTAACATACCTAGCATCTTGAACATTTGCTTTTTTGTGACAAAAACAGCTAAAATTTATTTATTTAACAGAAAAATCTTCAATAGAACTCTTTTTTTTTTTTTTTTTTTTTTTGGTAAGAAGCTCCTTATTGGGAACAATTCTATTAAATACCATGCCTGTGTTGTATAGCAAACCTCAGACTTGTTCTCTTCCTCCACATCTGTTATTTTCTGTTCTCTGCCCCACTCCCACCCTCACCCCCATTCCTAGTCACTGGCGTTTTATCTCTACCTTTGTACTGCTGGCTTTTAAAGGATTTCATGAGTGGTTTGTACTCTCTATCTCTGTATTTTTAATTCCTTCCTTTCACATTTTTTTTATTTTTTATATTTTTCTTTCTGCATCTATCTTATTTGACTCAACACGATGCTTCCCAGGTTCTTCTATGGAGTGGCAAATGCAGGATCTCCATTTCTATAGCCAAACAGCATTCCTTTGTGTGTTGGAGAGAGAGAGAGAGAGAGAGAGAGAGAGATAGACGTCCATCAACAGAAGCTTAGCTCATCTCCATATCTCTGACGCCATGATTATGCTGTATGAGCACAAGCTCACAGTACCGGCATGCTCACAGGTGGGGGGTCTCATCCCTTTGGAGTTTTCACGCACAGTGCAAGGATCTAGCAAGCTACTTTTGTGACACCATAGTGTCCACCACCACGTAAAGGTAGCAGACAGAAAGGCTGTGCTTGCAGGTCTGCCATATGTCAACTCTGGGCGAGTCACAGCCTCCCTCTGCTCCTCTCCCTACAGAAAGCAGAAAGCATCCCAGCTCCAGCGCCTGTGGTGAGAATGGGCTCAGATTATCTCCGTGCTGTGGACTCTCTAGGAGGCAGGCCCCAAGATGGAGATCCTTATACAGGAAGTGGGTTAGCAAGCCCTTTTAGCTTCAAATTCTATGGAAAGGAAGAGAGGGAAGAGAGATCAGACAGTGTCAGAAGCCTCACTTTGGAACAGTCTCAGTGAGACCTCAGTAGACTCCCAAGAGAAGCCAGGGCCTGAGGTGGTCCTACATAATTGGTCCAGGCTGGGATGAAGGAGCCAAGCCTCTGAGAAGAAACACATTCTTGGGTGACACTGTTATCACCCATATGGACATTTTCCCCAGAGGGCAGACAGCAAGTGCTATCATCCAACAATATCCCAAGACCCAGGGAAGATCTTCAGTCTTGAAGGACATTAGAGTTTAGATCTTGAACATCACTCATGGGCCCTGGCTTGGCCCCCAGGATGTTGATACCAGAGGCAATGAAATCTTTAAGAGATCAGGCAGGACCATGAGGGGCATGCCCTAGAAAGAGAATGAGGAACCATCCTCTCAGTCGTAATAACTTTCCCTGTTGCTGTGGCAAAATGCTCCAACAAGGAGAGTTTTTTGGTGTGTTTTTTTTGTTTTTTTTGTTTTTCTGGCAGTTCAAGGTCACAGTCTGTCTTGGCAGGAAGTCCCAATAGCAGAACCTTGAGGCAGCTGGTCACAGAGTATCCACAGTCAAGAAGCTGAGAGAGACAAATGCTGTTCAGCTCACTGTCCCTTTATAGAGTCCAGAATCTCAGCCCAAGAAATAGTAGCACTCACAGTGGGCGGGTTTCCCTACCTCTGTTAACCTACATGAGATATTCTCCCACACACATGTGCAGAGGTCTGTCTCCACAGTGAGCCTAGTCTCATCAGGTCAACAGATGGCATTACCTCTCTTTCTCTCCTCTCTTTCTTCTCTCTCCTTCCCATGCCCCCTGTCTTCTCCTCCCCAGGAAAGGAAATTGTCAGCTTCACTCTGCCATGCACTTGAGCCTCAAGCCTAAAGTGATTATGGCCTGGAGCCCAAAGAAACATCTTATCTTTATACTCAACCATCTCGGGTATTTTGTTAGAGCAGCAGAGAGCTGCCTATAATGAAAGAGATCTCTGTCTACCCTGTTGTTTGTTTGTTTTTTTTTTTTTTTTTTTTTGAGACCATGTAGCCCAAGGCTGGCTTCACACACCCACCATCCTCTTGCCTCAGACCCCCAACTGCTGGGATTACTGGTGTGCGCCATCACACCTGGCCACATCTGTTACAAAAAGCACAGACAGTAAGTGCCCAGCCATAAAGTCATGACAGAACTTTACTTTGACGTCTCAGCAGTAGCACTCTGGGCTCCCTCTGTTCCACCTCAGCCCTCTGTCTCAACCTCTCCTGTCTTCTGAATGGACCCGGTCTTCCTACCAGGTAGCACAGTCTCCACATCTGACTTGCTTTTTTGTCCCTTCCATGGTCACACATGGCACACTCAGCTTCACGGCAGTTCCTAAATTAAACTGCCTCTCCTCTCCTGATCTTGAAAATCGCTGTGGATTCCAGTCATGGTCTTCTAGGCCCTCCACATCACCGCTGATGCTCAGCTTTACCACCACACCCTCAGCATGCCCTGTGGCCAAATTGCATCCAGACAAAGCAATGTTCACCTAAAAACCACTAGGCTTTGCAGCTGGGGCTTAAAGTCCCCTCTTTCTTCTGCTACTCAGTCCTCTCTCCACAGGGCAGGGCGTTGCAACTCCAACTGCCAACAGACAACTAATTTCTGCCACAAGGCAAACAGAAACCCCAGAAGTGTCTAAGAGACTTGTCTCTTCTCTTGTGGCCACAGCAGACTATGCTATAATCATGAGATTTCTAATTTTTTTTAAAGAGAGGAAGGAAGGCTAGGACTACAACCCAGAGACCCTATCAGTCAAGTTCAAGCCAGCCCACTTTCTTACTACTATATCACCTTCCTGAAGATCCTGGTCCTTCTCATAAGCCCTGATGTTGGAGAATATGAGGTGAGGAGGATCATGGGAATACAAGTGTGCTGTTAGGCAAAGCTGAAGCAGTTTCAGCTCAACATTTGGGTAAAGCTTACAGCAAGCTACTTAGGTCTGTTCTGTGAGACAATAACCATACCTCTCTTACAGTCACCCTGAGGATTAACCGAACAAACAGCACCCATGTGCCTTCAGTTCGAATCGACTATCAGTGCTGTTATCAGCAAGGAGCTGAAAGGTTACCATCCCCTGATTCCACAATGATAATTGGAGGCTGTGTTTATGTGACACCAAAACAACGAAAAAGAAAGAAGAAAAGTTGGTGAAGGTCTTCCAGTCACCAAGATGCACGTTGGAAGGAGCCCTGTGACGTTCCTCAGCTTTCACCTCATCACTATTTCACCTTCTCAGCTCCTCCTGTGGATATTGCACACCACTAAGTGATGCTGTAAGGCTGGACCAGGGTTCTTTCCTGACGGTGTAAGATGCAGAACGTCTGTAGAGCGTAAATATTGTGAACAGAGTAAGGGGCAGATAAGCCGGGGACTAAAGCTGGAATTTTACAGTGGGTTCTAAGGTTAGACCCAACTTCTCAGAACACATTTGTTTTTTTTCAAAAACAAAAGATTAGGGGGAAAAAAAAAACATAGAAAGTTTAGAGTGCAAAGATCAATAGCCTGCCTAAGAATAAGAGGAGTACAGACGGCAACAGAGATATTACCCAGGAGGTTGGAAAGCCTCAAACCTTCTACCAGGCACCACACTGGACAAGTTTGTAGACAGTCACTCCTTAGGTGTGCCATGGGTAGCAGCAACTTGTCTTAAACAATTTTCTATTGAAATGTCAAAGATTTCTAACTGTTGATAAAAAAAAAAACTTTAAAACCACCATGCAATATATGCAAAGATATCTGTCAAAGATAGCATAATTTATATTATCAAGACAACTGAAAATAAGTAAAGGGCCATCCATGGGTTTAGCTGAAGACATGATCGTAAGATAGTCTGTACTCCCCCAACACTCTGAGATATATATGTCTACACCGAGATGGGGAAGGGACTCTGGTAGCGGCATCATTCTAACAGTTCCAAGCTGGAAATGCCCCAGAAGTCCACACACAGGTACACAGATCAGTAAAATGCAGTAGATTATAAATTGGACTATTATTCAACAATGAAAAACTTGAATGCTCTGTAACACAAGTGAACCTTGAGTGGACTTCAAAAACATTATGTGTAGAAGAAGCCAGACACAAAAGAACAGAGATCCCGTGGCTTCTCTTACGCAATGAGGCCAACCTATGGAGGCAGGAAGGAGAGCTCTGAGTGCCTAGAATGAGATGACTTGAGCTGACTGCAATGACCACAGAGATATTTTAGAGGACATAACATTATTACACTATGGTGTTAGCTGCACAATTCTGAAATTTTACCAAAAATAAATAAATCGATGAACTGCTCACACCCCTAGTCCTGAGGGAGTAAGGCAGGTGAGTCACTACAGATCTGAGCACAGCCTGAGCTATATGAAGGGACCCTGTCTCAAGCAAAACAAAGCTAAAAAGTCAAAGGGCTATATATACTTGAAATGAGTACATTTATGAGGCATAGTTTGTAAACCTCAATAAACCTGTTTTTTTAAAAATAAAACAGGGGAGCTCAACATTTTCCATGTGCTACGATTTCTGGGTAAATTATTAATTTTTAAGCAAATATAAATAAAGCAATGGTACAACGCATTAGTACACACTTGGAAAGCAATTCCAGAAGCTTCTGTGCCACACTGGTGACAGTGTTGCTCCCCAGAAGCAGCATGAAGACTGGAGAAGAAGCTGTCCCTTCTCTCCTCTATTTGTTTGATTATTTTGCTGCTTTTCCTTATGTCTACGTGAGTCTGCGTGCATGAGCACATGCGCATGTGCACTCAGTGCCTTGAAGCCAGAGCACAGCATGAGACTCCCTAGGGCTAGAGTTATAGACGGCTGTGGGCCACCAAGATCGATGTTGAGAGCTGAGCTCAGGTCCTCTGACAGAGCAACAAGTGCTCTTAATGCTGAGCCGACTCTACACTCCTCTTCCTTTATTCCTTTTATAGCCTCCTCCCCTCCTAAAACTGAGGTCAGACTTACTCCCCGCTTGTCTCACCTCCCAAATGCTAGGGTGACTGGCAGGTGCCTGCATACCTCACTTACATTTCACTTTCTTTATGGTCTCATCCTGTTTCTTACGTTAGGTTCGTTGTTTTGTTTTGCATGCTGGGGATTGAACCTAGAGCCTCATGCATGCCAGGCAAGCATCCTATAGCTGAGCTATAGCACCAGCCCTATTTTTGCTTTTTTTTTTTTTTTTTTTTAACCAAGACTGGTCTTGAACTCACTCTGCAGCCCAAACATGGCCTGAACTTCCCTTGCTTCCACCTCACAAATAGCTGGGATTACACACATCAGGCCTAGCTTGATTTATTGGCTGTACGTTGGAGCATTTCATCAATCAAACATTGTGAGAAGAGTGAGTATTACATTTATAATCTAAAAGTGGGCACCCAGGTGCCAAAGGTGCAGCTCAGAGCTACTATATTATTCTTAGTGTGCACACAGGTCTCGATTTGAACCCCAGCAATACACACACACACACACACACACACACACACACACACACTGTAATAAATAGATAAATAAAAATAGATAAATAAAAAGGGGTTGTTGAAAGCTGGCTGTTCTAATAGCGCCTGGGCTCAGTTAAAGAGAGCACATCTGGTTACAAGCTGTATGGAAACCCTAATTCTCCAGGCTCCACCACAGCCTGGAAAAAAAAAAAGTCTGAAAACCACCCAGCTCTGTCTTTCCCTCATTCCAAGATCCCCCAAAGTATGACTAATTCGCCTCCCAGCCACCTTGAGCCTGGGGAGAATGAACAAGCCCTCAGAGCAGTGGTTTTCAGCCTTCCTAATGTCACATCCCTTTAATACAGTTACTCATGTTGTGGTGTCCCCAAAAATACAATGACTTTCATTGCTACTTCATAACTGTAATTTTGCTACTGCTATGAACCATAATATACATATCTGTGTTTTTCAATGGTCTTAGGCGACCCCTATGACTGGGTCATTCAACAACCCCTCAGAGGGGTTACAACCCACAGGTTGAGAACCACTGCCTTACAGAGGTTTGTCACAGCAAATACCATCTTGGGATACAAAGCAACAGCTTGCAGAGTCTTCAAAGGCTGGTAAAAATAATCTGATTACTCTCAGGCAAGACACAGGACACCAAGAAGTCCTGATGGATATGACCAAACCATCTCTCTGGATTTCTCTGAGCTCAGACTCTGGAAGGTCAGCAAATCTGAGCTGTGTTTTCTTAACTTCTTATTGAAGTATAATCAGACATGCAGGAGAGGGCATGTACTTTACACAGCATTTTTATGAAGACTCCTGGGTCACAAGGACAGTTCTCACCCCTTTACAATGACATTGGTTTCCTTCTCCCAGTCACAGGTAACGAAGGAGGCAATGACAGTCTACACTCCACACTGTTCCCATCCTCCTTACAGTCTAGAAAAGGAAGTGCACCATGAGTAATGGTCATTGTTCTCCAGTCTCAAAGATGCTCCCAAGTCGGGAGACACCATCTCATCTCAGGGAACATGGGCTGAGATCAGCCCAGCTTCACCCCCCAGAAAGATCGCCATCGGCACTGAAGGGAGATGGAGCTATCTCCATGTGTCTACAAGCCCATCGGGCAAGAAATACGTTTTTTTTCTGATGTGAACCCAATGCCTGGTGTATAGTCACCACATAAATGTCTTCTAAAATACATGTAGAAGGGCTGGAAGAGGGAGGTAGAGGCATCCTGGAGAACCAGTCTACAAGGCAGAAATCCCAGGGCTTGGGAAAGGATGGCACTAGCGTGAATGGGCCTTGAGGGAGATAGAAAGATGCTCACTTCTCTTTGGTCAGATGACTCCATGCCAGGCCACGCTGCCTGATAAGCAGTGTCTCAGCAGGATGGGAGGCTCACTTCCCAGCATGGTGCCCTGTACAGGGAAAAATCTGCACAACCCACACCAGGGTCCCATGTCATGTCACATCTTCACTTTGAGGCCATTGGAAATAACCACTGTCCTTCCCAGCTTCTGGCTCAGTTTGTCCACAGGAAAGGCTAGCCAGAAGTCAAAACCCAAAGCCCTGGAGAGAGATGCTTATGGTCAACAAACACCTGCCAATGGATGATAGAAATCTAGAACCCCAAATTTTGCACCTCTGAAAGGGAATACAGAATCGACCCCTGCCCACTTTACCAGCTCTCCACACATACCCTAAGAGAGAAACCAGGAGGGCAAAAGGAAAATGGGGACCAGCTTCCTTCGCCCTGACACTGTGCTTCTCAAACAAAAACCCTTATATAGGTTCACACCCAGATTTAAACTGAGGACATTGCAGCGCTGTCCTTCTGCCCCTTCCAACAACCAATGACTGATCTCTCTTCCGCTCCTTGCCGGCCAGCAACCCATGTCCACATTCTGGAAGGAATCCTTCCAAAGCAGAAATCTCATCATGCCACCTATCCATTCAAAATCTCAATGGCTGTTCATCCCTAATCTGGTCAGTGCTAAGCAGAGGGGAAATGGATATGGTGGGAGGAACTACCCCTCTCCAACACCACACACACACACACACACACACGGTAGGAGCTGCATCCTCAGCTGCACCACTGACACGCTGGAGGACCTTGGGATAACTTCCTCCCTCCCTTCTCTGGACCTCACGGATCACAAGAGGGCTATGGAGAAGGTGGCTCCAGGGTTTGAAGTCACAGTGGCTTAGATTTCAGTGAGACCAAAGAAGAGCAGCACCCTCCCTCCCCGGGTTAGGTTTGGAAAAGATGAAATCTAATAGGGAAGCTGGAACAAGGAAGGCTAAGCTGCCCCCTTGCCCCAGGTCTCTTTACTTTGATTGTTGGTTTAGATGCAAAATAGGCACACAGGATAACACTGAAAACATACATACACAATGTGTTACAAATACAAAGGATGTGAGCTTGCCTCCCAACTACCCAGCTTTCCAGCTCATCCCCTCAGAAATATTAGATTCTCATTTTCTTTGAACCAGGACCAAGGGGACAGTTTTAAACATGTCTTGTTTTGGGGGGAGGAGGGGAGTTGTGTGTGTATGCCAATAACTCGTGGATTGAAAGATGAGAAGCCCAATCCTCTTACAGTATGTGGTGAGTTTCCTACAGTGATTTCTCCTCATTAGTCATAGCTTTTTTTTCTGCATCTTGTGGCTGGAGACACAGTCTGTTTCCATCTCTCTTCAGCCTCTGCCTGAGTTCTCTGGCCTTCTCTACAATCAGAGGATTCCATAAGCATAGGTCAAAATTGAGATAAATCTGCATGCCCGGCAGAGGGACTTGATTTCCGAACTGGTCTCAAAGCTGCGTGTTTCCTTTTGCTTTGGGAAATGAACACAATTCTGTAAGTAACTGCTGTTTCTCAGTGTTAGGAAGGTTTTGCTGGGTGAATAGGAAATATGATCAGGTGATAGCAGTCAGCCAAGGGGAAGAACTCTGAAGACAGAAAACCCAGATTTTTGTGCAAAGCAAGTGTGTCTTTCCTGCCTGTGAACATTAGAACTGATGGGCAGGTTCCTCCTGAGCTGTGGCAGTGTTCTTCTGGGATCTCAGGCCTTGCTTCTGGGTCCTTCAGGCTTGCACTGAAATGACACTGGCAACTCTCCTGGTTCACCAGCTTGCCTAGTCTGAGATTTCTCTGTCTCTACTGTCACATAAGCAAATTCCCCAAGTGAATCCTTTCTAGAGCATGTTTCCACTATCTACCCAGAGAACACTGCCCAACACCATTGCTCAGGTGCCCTGAACACAAACTGATAGGTATGTTTTAGAACAGAGGTTCTTAACCTTCCTAATGCTGTGTGACCCTTTAATACCGTTCCTCATGTTGTGGTGACCCCTAACCATAAAATTATTTCATTGCTACTTTATAACTGTAATTTTGCTACTGTTATGAGTCATAGTGTAAATATCTGATATGCAGGGTATATGATATGTGACCCCTGTCATTCAGCCCCAAAGGGGTTGTGTCCCACAGGTTGAGAACCACTGTTTCAAAAGTATCTGACTTCGGCAGCCTCTTCTCTTCAGCCTTTTCTTCTCCTTGCCATATCTGCTTACTGCCTCCAACCATAGAAACCATAGAAACCAACCATAGTAGCCTCTGCTACTCACCTACAGGCAAGTGAGGGCCAGCCCCAGCCCCAAGAAAATAGAGAGTGTGTGGGGTATTTTTGAAGCTGTGACAATGACCAGAAAGGAGTCAGGATACTAAATATCTCCAGTACAGCCCAAAGTGAAGGTATATGCTGTCCCCAGAGTCTCTGTGTAACGCCACCTCCCTCATCATCTCCTCAAGGCATCTCAGAATCCTCCCCTACAGATGCCTGCTGCACGATAGCTGAACGCATTCTGGAAAAATGACACTAATGAGCAGAATCCAGCACAGTTCCATACTGTCACAGCAATCCTAGCAGCCACCCCAGAAAAAGCATGCTTTCTGACTTAATGGACGAATAAATGAAGATACACAGGAGCTAGACACTTGTCAAAGCCACAGCTGAACACTGACAAGGCCACCTCACCATTCACAATAGCCTAAATGGCAAAATGACTCAGGATATTCAAAGTATAGTCTATCCATGAGATGGACTATCATTCAACCTTGTAAAGGGAGGAATTTCAACGCATGCTACCAGAAAGATGAATCCTGAAGAACTATGAAGTGAGACACACCAGTTACAAAAGAACAAATCCTTAGTGATTCCATTCTTATGATGTATCTAGAATCATTAGATGCAGAGATCTGGGAGCTGGGTGAGGGGAAGAATTATGTTTTAATGGGGATGGAATTTCAGTTTTGCAAGAACTAGCAGCCTTGGAGATGGGTGATTATGGCTGCACAACGTTATGCATGAATTTAATACTGACTTGGATATGGAAAGGGGGTGAGGATGGTAAATTTTGTGTTCTGTGTACTTTACTATAAAGATTTTTACAAGGCTGGAAATTGCTACACAATTCTCCCAAAAACAAATCCAGGTTTCTTAAACAATACCCCAAATCTAGGACCAAATGAAAATATTGCTGCCTCAGATATAAATCAAACTAAAGAAAATCTGATATAATAAAAGTTACTGTGGCCCAAGAGTATACTTCAAACTTGTTGCTTTTTAAATTATTTTTTAAGTTAAAACTCATTTATTTTTACGTGAGAGAATATGAATATGCACGTGTGTGTGGCAGTCAGAGGACAACTTGCCGAAGCTGGTTCTCTCCTTCCATCATGTGGATCCCAGGGATCGAACTTGGGTCATCGGGTTTGGTGGCAAGCACCTGGTCTCCACTGAACCATCTCACTGGCCCCCAGAGTGCTTCTTTGAGGCCTTTGCTGGAGATGTGTAGCATTCTCTTGGCCCTTACCAGGGAAACACATGTTGGTTTCAAACCATGTTTCACAGTTCAATAAAATTCCAGTTTCCTCTAAAATGGGAGATAGGGTTCCATTTTGGGGAACATCTGTAGTGTCCCCTAAAGTCCCATGTGCTAAAGGTTTGATGCCCAGCTTCATGGAGCCATGGTGTTTTTAAGCAGACCAGGAGACCAAAGGTCATGGAGCTTTTAACCCAGAAGAGAACCATGAGATCTTCTTTCCATCTTCCATGTCCCAGCCTTGAGGGGAACAGCATGGTGTTATCACATGTCTCTGTCATGACATGCTACTTTGTCACAGGCCAAAAAAAGAAAAAAATCAAGGTACCCAAACCAACCATGGGCTGACACCTCCAAATCTGTGAACTAAAATGATCATTTTCTCCTTTTAAAACATATTTCTTAATTCTTTGAAATGTTCATATAATGTATTTTTATCATATTCACCACAAATCCTCCCCTTAACTCTCAGCTCTGCCCCACTTTCCTACCCTCCATAGTGTTGTGCTGTCATTATTATTATTATTCAATAACCCATCAAGTCCAATTTGTGCTGCTCTTATACTCCTGCATGTGAGGTGTTGGACCATCCAATGGAGCAGGATCAGCCTCGCAGGATCCATAACCTTAAAAGAGAGAGAGAGAGAGAGAACCTACTCCTCCATCCACAGAAGCTGTCAACTCATAGCTCCTCAGTTAGGGGTGGAGGCTCATGAACCCCTTCCCAGTCCATTCAAGACTGTTTATCTTGACCTATTCGGGTCCTGGGTAGGCAGCCACAGCTATGAGTGCATCAGTCCTATCATGCCCAGATGAAACCATTTAGAGCAGTGGTTCTCGACCTTCCTAATGCTGCAACCCTTTAATACAGTTCCTTGTGTTTTGGTGGCCCCAACCATAAGTTATTTTCATTGCTACTTCATAGCTGTAATTTTGCCACTATTATGAATTGTAATGCAAATATCTGATGTGCAGAATATATGATCTGCGACCCCATGGGTTGAGAACCACTGATAGAGCTTGTCCTCCAGACCCCTGGCTTTTACAGTCTTTCCAGCACCTCTTCCTTTATGGTCCCGGAGCCTTGGGGAGGGGGTGTGATACAGATGCCCCATTTGTGGCTGGGCCCTCCACAGTCACTTATTCTCTGTACTTTGGCGAGCTGTGAGTTTCTGCATTAACCACCATCCCCTGCACAAAGAAACTCCACTGATGCGGTCTGAGAGCTTTACTAATCTGGTTTCAGCCCAGTGGGTCCACAGCAACAACTGAGGCTGCTGAAAGATGTAGAATTTCCCAAATGCCTGTGGCCTAACCTGTAGTCAAATGCAGTCTCCACCCTGGGTTTGCAGGTTTCTTCCCCTTTTCTGTCTTTAAATTGACTGCCTTTGGTATTTGTCACAGCATGGAAAGGTGACTGACTTAGGTGGTTTTACAATGGGCAGCTAACATCAAAGGGCACTGAGGGAGGAGTGATATCTCAAGTGTTCAACGAAGGGCAATTACACACACACACACTCACGCACCCATGCATGCACACACTCACATGCACACGTGTGCACCAGAAAGGAAGAATATAAATTAGCAACCTCACTATGACAGAAAGAGACTGGAGTCACCTGTGCCCCTACTCCAGACTTGTAACCAAACGGCCAAGAGAGTCACAGAGGCCAAATTGGGATGGGAGAAGAAAAGACCATGGTGTCTGAGAGGAGGCAATGAGTGGCCCTCACCTAGCCTGAGGTTCCTCCCCATGCACTGAGCCATGGATAGTGTCAGGACTCCCGGGAGAGGAGGGGAGGGAGTGAGGAGTTGGCACAGTGGTGGCGGGATACGTTCTCATGTCTGTGAGAAAACATTCTGGGGCTCTTGCCTTCAGGCCACAAGGCCAAGCTAACATGGCTTTTTCAGCTTGTTCCCAGAGCCTGGGCTCCACCCCTGCATTGTCAATGTCATTGGTTTTCATGGTATTTAGAGTAGCTCAGTGCACACCTTGGACTTCAGATATTATGAGAGATGTCAGTTCTGTAAGAGGTTTATGTGTGGGCGTAAGAGACCATTGCCTATGAAAAGATCTTTAGAGAACACTGCTCAGTAACAGCCTACAGTCCAGACAGCCAGACTGGTCACGGCCACCCTAGAAATGAACTAGGGTGGAAGAGGCCACTTATTGTGGTTCGAATGTGAAATGTCTTCCATGGGCTCATGTGTTTGAACATGTGCCAGCTAGTTTTATGTCAGTTTGACAAAAGCTAAGTCATCAGAGAGGAAGGAACCTCAAATGAGAAAAACCTGACAGAGGATCTGGCTGTAAACAAACCTGTAGGGCATTTTCTTAATTAGTGATTTATGGGGGAGGACCCAGCCATTGTGGGTGGTGCCATCCCTGGGCTAGTGGTCCTGGGCTCTATAAGAAAGCAGGCTGAGCAAGCCATGAGCATGTCAGCAAGTAGCACTCCGCCATGGCCTCTGCATGAGCTCCTGCCTCTAAGGGCCAGAGGCCACCCAGTGGGTTACTATGGTAGGTATTATTGTTTCCATTTACAAATGGGGGCAGGTAGACTAACTCCACATCTCCAGGACCTTTCTGCCTACCTCTATGAGAAGCTACAGACATCAGAGATGGCCCCTTGGAAGCAAACCATCCTCAATGAAGTTTAGGCTGACTGTTCTTTCACTGCTGCAGATGCTGCCCAGATTGCAAGGCCAAGACCCAACAGCTGCTGCTTTAAATGCACCAGGGACAGGGCTCACCTCCCTCATCGCTGCTCAGCACGCATCTTATTTCATCGCTACATCCCCAAACAAGAGCTCACTCCACACCAGGTACAGACGGCACCCTTAACACTGGGCTTAGTGTCTGTGTCCTAAAATCCCAAGCACTACCCTTTTGTGTCAAGGCATTCCAGGCATCTGTGCTGAGGCAGAGGTCGCTAAATCGGTACAGAATCTCAAGCCACATCAATACTAGACTCTTGAGGCCATCAGCTACCCTGGGCTGCAAGTCCTAAGCCACTGGGACAGACCAAGAGGAAGATTCTCTCAAGAGAAAAGATGGCTGGAAGAAAGGAGAAAGGCAGCGACTACATTTTCCTTGCCAGCCTGCTGCTGTCCCCTGACCCACCTCTCATTGCCAGGGGTTCTGTCTTACTCGGCAGTCCCCATTCTTTCAAACTCCACCTTGCACCACTCTGATGGCAATGCATGTCCGTTTGTCCCCAGTATCTGAGTCTTGTCCCTGAAATTCCCCAGCCCCATGGCCAGGCCATGCAGCTGCCAGATTGGACTCTCTCTTGCATGTACACAAAGCTGGGAGCAGTAACTCTGTCTAGAAGACCCTCTGGTTACTGTTCACAGACCACTGTGGACTGTGCCTCTTGCCACGGTGCCCACTTTCCTGAATGCCTTTTCTCCATTGCCTTCTAGAGGCAGTTAACAGCACTCAGCTCTGGCCAATGACCCTTCTAATTTAAACTTTCTGTCTAGAGTCCACTTGTATGCACAATTAGGAAATTAGGGATTTATCCTTGTCAATCTCCCTTGTCAAAACTCTGCTTCCTGAAGCCTTTGGAATGAACACTTGCTGCAGAAAGCCTTCCTTGGGTATACATCTGCTGTACAGGGCTATCCTTGAACCCACACTGCCACTACATTCGGGAACTCTGCTGGGCCTTGGGTCAAACGATCACCCCAGCAGTCCTATTGTCTGTTTACCTTTTCTCATAAAAGAGGGGGTATGGAGACTCATGGAACCCTCACCTGAGTATCCAAACGCACCTCTCAACCAACTGTATGCAATTCTGCCCTAACATGTTCTTGAGGCAGAAGCTAGCGGACATAGATGTGGAAGGATAAGGGAATGGGGCTCCATCTATGCATCCCTGAGGGTGCCATCATGACTGTGTGTTACACACCTTCCAATGTGGCTACTTCAAGGTCACCTAGCCTCCTGCCTATAACCCCTCACCCACTGCTCTGTAACGAGGCCTGAGGAATTCACTGGTTCCCCCAGGTGAACTTTGGTGGACCTGCATCTTAGGAAAAGGGGTACGCATTGCTTAAGTCTCTCCCAGGGCAAGAATTTTAGCAACGGCATCAAAAGGAAGTAAACTCCTCATGCTGAAGAGGTACCCTCACTATTCACACCAGTCAAGATCAATTCTCTAACTGCCCATCAAGAGATGAGAAAATAAGGGAAATGGGGTGGTACATATTCACAATGGAATATTATAGTGCAATAATAAAAATACTGCAGGCCCTGTCACAGCAAGGTGGGTGAATCTGGAGGGCACTGCATTAAGTGAAATATGCTAGGCAAAGAAAGACAAATATGGCATGTTCTCATTCCTTTGTGGAATTGGAGAATACTGTTCTCAGAGAAAGAAAACAGTGGTTAGCAGAGGCTGGGGAGAGGAGGCTAAATAAAAGATAGAGATTGTTGGTGTCACAGACATAGGGACATGTTTTTGTGTTCTTTTGCATAGTTGGATGACTATGAGATGTTCTATAGCATCTAGTCGACAACATCTTGAATGTTCTCATCATAAAGGAATGAAGTAGTTAAGGTGACAGGTACACCTAGAATGACCAGGTAACCTGGTGGACTGTGACCTACTACATGCATATTCTGAGATACCACATTGTATAATTATTATGGGTAACCCAAAAACAAAATTAAAAAATGGAAAGGCCCTTCCCAATGATGTTCCCCAACACAGCCTCTTTCCACCTCTTGAATTTAATCAGTGTCTTCTGAAATTAGTTCCTCACCTCTGTTACCATCATCTCTGCTGTATGATGAAAGGATCTAGAGCATCCAACAGTGTACTTACTCTTAACTGTTTGTTTTGTTTTCCATTAGTCTATAAACATGGAGGAATGAAAGAATTCCACTTGACTTTGCATCAGATCTGTGGGGCTCCCTCTAAACTGTCTGACCCACCAAAAGGGTAGGATTCTGGCTGACATGGTTCATTAATATCAAATCAGTGCTGTAGCAACAGGTTCAGCATTGGCTTAAGTTGAGCCAATGAGATTCTCTTTACTAGAAGAGAGGAAAATTGAGGAGGGGGGTAGAGGAAGGAGAGAGAGAGTGTGTGGTCTTAGAGGTCAGTGAGCAAACACTATCATACATGGGGTCTAAGTATAAAACCAGATGGTTTCCTGAGAAAGAATGGAGAGAGAAGAAAACAATGAGAGCAAGCATAGTTACTGTTATCTGGAACAAACCAGGGTGCCCTCATGCTCCAGTTCCTGGTGCTAGGCCATCCTGGGCCATCTGCATTTTATTACCTGGCTTTCCACGGGCAGAAGACAGCCCTGTAGTAAATTCTCCTGGCACTGCCACCAGCTCCTGCTATGTTCTGCGGCTTACAATCTGAGTTCTGTCTAAAGCAAAGGCACACACTAGGTGTTCTGTGAACTCTGGCACACTGGTTAACTCTATACCTGATTCATTACCACAGATTGAGATTCCAATAGCCTCAGGGTGTCTTCTGTCTACTGTCTTCCACTCAGAGGTTTGAAATAAAGGCCTCTAACTAGGTCACTTCCCTGTCAGCCACCTTCATGCTTAATAACACAAATACCAGTCACACAGGTGCCAGCTTCCACACAACCCCTTCATGCACCTATGCACTCTCAGGACGCTGCGCAGTGAGCACTATATGCGTCTTACTCCCACCCACACCCTCATCTCTTGCTCCAAAAAAAGCTACAAATAATGAAAAAGAAATATTATTCATAGCCCTGAGCCCAGAAACATATCTGTGACAGCATTTAGTAGTCACATACCCAGAACAAGGCATTCGACCTCTGCCATGCTCATCCAGTAAAGACACTGTCGTGCAGACCAACTGATCTGAGGGCAAAGCACAAAGTTCCTGTCTAGGACCCTCTGTCATTGAGAGCAGCAGGCATGCACTGCAGGATGTTTGTTCTAGAATAGGTGTTGGGATGGCAAACACAGCTCATGAGTCAAATCTGGCCCCCAGCTTGTTTTATAAATAAAGTTTTATGGAACAGAGCCTCATCCATTCATGTCTCTATTGTCCATGGATGTTTTTGCAGAGTGGAGGGATTATGACCAGGGCTATATGGTCTGCAAAACCTCAAATATTTACTGTCTGGCACCTTCCAGAAGTTTGTGTGTCTAGAGGATGCTAACAGGCACACCATAAGAGCAAAATAGTATATAACCTAACAAGTTCAGAAAACAATTAAGTCGATTTCTTTTTAATTTTTTACATATATATTACACACATATATAGTGAGTGTTTCTATGTGTGTTTGTGTGTGTGTGTGTATGTGTTTGTGGGGGGATAACTTTGAGGAGTGCTTCTCTCCTCCCATCGCATGGGTTCTAGGGATCAAAGCTGAGTCATAAGCAAGCACCTTCGGCTCACTAAACATCCCACTGGCCCAAGATTCCTTTCCTATAGGACTTATCAGTACCTTTAAGAGATAATTAAAAGCTAGGAATCTCTCAAGAGGAAACTCTAACTAGAGAGTTGCCCACACTCATCTGAACAGAGAGCCCTTTACTCAGTGACCTCTTAAGGGGCCAGTGACCCAAAGCCTAAGGAGGTCCTCATCTGTCAATCTGAGACCAAAGTCACCCCGAGATGCTGTTGGGAAAATCAAACGCATAGGTAGAGATATATTCTGCAGTCCATGGGACATGTAGCAGCTGGCCCTTCCCCAACCCAGTCTCCTTATCAGCTGCTGCACAGCCAGACTGTCTCCTTTCACCAGTAGCCGCTGAGGACAGACACAGGCTTCAAGGAGTCACCTATCTGTCTCCAAGAACCTGCTGATTGTGAAGTGCCCCTTGACCTTCGTAGAAAAGTACATGATGGAGAGTTTAGCGGGCGAGCTGTGCTGTAATTTCAACCCTTTCCATGAAAGAAGATCACTTTTCCTGTACAGAACACCTCATGGCAGAGAGGGGCTTCTTTCCCAAGTTTGACTAACTACCCATGCTACACAAGAATGAAATGGGCTCCAGATGCTTCCCTGTGCAAGGCTATTTCACAGACTGTGTGGCTCCGAGGGGGCAGGTACTTCCGCAGAAGTGCCAAAAGGCTTCTTCAGCCACCCTACAACACTCTGTGTTCTCATGGCCAACTCCATGTCTTTAGCCTTTCCACGTAACATTTGCAGCCAAAGATGGGGTCTTGTCACCAAGTATCACCCAACCGAATTCATAGAACAACTCATTTAGACATAAGACTCCTCTACTTTCTGACAGAGACCCATGGACATGCCTAGGGAAGAGCAAGTGGGCCAGGGAGAAAAATTTGGGTCTCTAAACCAAGAAGCAGGATGCTAGTATTAAAATGCCATTTACAGTTGAAGGACAGACCAATACCAGACTGCCCTCAACTAGTTCTTCTGAATAAATACTGAAGATGTGTGGGGACTGGGATAGAGAGAAGAAAGCAGGAAGAAGGAAGACATGGAGATCACAATCCACTCTACCATAGTCCTGCTGACTAAGCTCTCTCCATGCAGGCTGAATGGTACCTATTCATCTGTACCTTCCCTCCCCCAAGACCCCAGCATCTTCTAGATGACAAGTAGTCACAGGGGCCCAGCTACTCCTAAAAACTGTCACAGTTCACAGAACCTTTCATGTCCATGGAAGAAGGATCCTCTGAAGCACCAGTCCTTAAACACAGAGCTTAGGCTGGGGCTGGAGGGATGGCTCACTTGTTAGAAGCACTAACTACTCTTCCACAGGACCCAGGGTTGGATTCCCAGCACCAATGTGGCAGCTCACAACCATCTATTGCTCCGGTTCCAGAGGATCCAAAATCCTCTTGTGGCTTCTAAGGATACTGCACACTTGTGATGCACAACCATACATTTGAGCAAACTACCTATACACAGAGTAAATACATAAACAAATAAACTTTCTAAAAGTCAGGGAAAGATAAAGAGAACTCACACTCAGATGATGACTCGCTGAAAGAAGTTGAGATAACTGCAATAAAAAAAATCCAGAATGGCCACCAGACAGCTGTCCTCTACACACCCAGACAAGTAGACCCTGTGTCTACACTAGAAACAATCAGACCAGCAGACCATTTCCTAGGTGACAAGCCTAAAGAGCCAACAAGACCCAGCTGGCAGTGTTAGAAGGTGTCTCAAGAACTTGCTCCATGCCCCCTCCTCAAGTCCTGCTCTGGATTAAGTTCCTGTGATTGCTGCCATCAAATTCCAAACCTTCCCAACTAAAGTCAGCTCTTCCTTAGCCCACTCTCATGTTGCACTTGAGACACCAGATGTGGGGAGAGAGGTGTCCTGTACATCAATCATACAAGCACATCCCACTTCCCTTCCACACAACCCACAGCCTGCCATACACACACACCTGGAGCTAGCCTTAGACCTCAGGATTGCCTTACCCCCATCACCCATGCCAATTACAAGCCCCATATTGTTTGTCCCGTACTTGTGCCTGTAAATCAGGGTTCCTCCATTCCACTCCTTGCACCCCATTAATTTACTAGAGTATCTCACAGAACTAAGGAGACACTTCTGTCCAGCGGTTCAGATGACACAGAAGGGAGGCAGAGGGTGAGATGAATGGGAGAGGCACGGGGCATCCATGACCTGTTCAGGCATTCTACCCTCCTGGAGCCTTCACGTGTTCAGCTATCAAGTCCTGTCTTTGGGCTTAGGCAGCTTCATGATGTGAGCGTTTCTGATTGTATCACCACTGGCGACCAAGTCCACATCTCTTTCTCTCTGGAAGTTGGCAGTAGGGTAGTAGGGTGGAGCTGAAAGCCTCAACCCTCTAACCCTGCCTTGGTTAAGATGTCAATGCAAGACTCCCTTTGGAGACAGCAGCCAGACTAAACCAGCTATCAGACAACTCCTTAGCATAAAAAAAAAAAAAAAAAAAAAAAAAAATCCTTTGGAAATTCCAAGGACTTGGAAGTTATAAGCCAGAAAAGAGACAAAGGCCAAATATATAAGTCTCACTATCACAGTGCTTTGTGTGAAATCTGGGGCCTCTAAGCATAAGCCCTGCCACCGCTGGCCTACCCTACCTCCACCCCTCACCCTCACCTCTCACCAGCTCAGGATCTGCTTGAGAGCGACTATGCCAAGCCTCTCTACACCCAGTACCTCCACTGCTACTGGCTACAGATTCTCAGAGCAAGGACAGTCCACCAGCCCCGCCAAATAGAAGACCACCATCTATGGGCAACGGGCTAGAGGGTTTTGTTGCAGAAGAGGATGCCAGAGCTCTGTACAACTCCAGACCCGAAAGATGAAGATTTGGGCTAATCTAGGGATAAACACTGGATACCTCAGAGTCACTCAAAAGGGTGAAGTCATGAGGAGATGGTTGTATAGAAGCCATAGGGGCAGTTCAGGAGCAGCTGGACAAGTACTTCTACTCCCTCCCTCCTCAGTGGACTCCCTGCTGCCCACACCACCATGCAGATGAGCAAGTAGAATCAAGGATAGCTCCTGAAGGATGTCCTCAACACGCCCCCCCAAAAAAGATGATGTCATGCTCATTAATTGCAATCTGTACCAAGGCATAAAGTCCAACGGATACAACAGGTCACATAAGTGGGAACAAGGGCCCAGCGAGAGCTCAAGTCATTCGGCACTCAGCCTCGGCTGAAGCTGCCATGCAGGAATGCCAGGCCAGCCCTGCCAGACCCCCTGACTCTCTACAAAGGTGCCGGAAGGCCAGATCTTATGTGAAATCTTCTCATTTTTACACGTTGGCATCAAATTCGCATTTTTAAAAGACACGGCCTAGGCCAAATAAAACATGTGAGTCTGCACTTGGCCCACACGCTGTCTGACTAAAAGCTCGCCTAGGAGTCCAGTTTGTAAAAAAAATTAGCAGTAATGTATAAAACAGCTCCTGTGCCTTGCATCTCCAAGGAGTCGGGCAAGCGGCCGGGGGGGGGGGGGGGGGGGAGGTAGGGGCAGCCATTAGGACAGTGACCTCCATTGTCTAAATTGCTTGGTGAGAAACAGGCATTCGTATTTTGACCACACAGCTGTAGGCAGTCAGCCTCTTCCATGCATCCTGCCTTCTTCCCCCTGAACGCAAGACTGGCCTGTTTGTTAAAGGAAGTGCTTTCCTCTGCTGGGCTGCTCTAGGTTGACAGCAACCTTTCCTGTCACCTGTAACAAATCTCCCTCTGAAGCCTTAGTCCCCCACTGTGACAATCTTGGGCAGGGGCATCTCACTGAGCCTCAAACACCTCCTACCCGGGAGAGATCAAGGCTTCCCCAGGCCGCCTGCCTATCTATTCAAAACAGCTCTAACTGTTAGAAAGATCTTTCAGACACTAGACTTCTATAAACACAGACCCCAGATCAGATGAGGCTTTGCTGGCAGCTGCTCCTAGTGACCCACACTGAAAGTCACCATCAAGGCGTCCAGGCGAACCTTAAGTCGTTTTCACAAGGGCTGTCGCTGAGTACACCACTCAGTAACCTGCACTTGGCCAGAAGGATTTTCAGCCGCAAGGGTGAGACTTTCCACTTTTTCCCTATTAAATTTCAGCCCACCTACGTGTTGCAATGAGGTGGCCTCTCATTCACAGGTACAAACTGAGATCCTTTTAAGAGGGCCAAGACCCCTGCCATTGCCCTGAAGATTGTTGAGGCCGATGGCTCTGCATCTCGTGAATTTTTTTTCTAATCGATAACACAGATGGTAGGGTGGACCCCTGCCAGTAAATACAACTTTCTCTCTACTTCTCCCAAGCCCTCTGCAGGAGATCATATTTATGGAGTGTTGACTCCAGGTTGATGCATTCCTCCAAGATCAAAGACCTCAGATGCCCCAAAGAGCCAAGCAGACAGCAAGGAGTGAAGCAGATCAGTGGACATTAGAACAAGTCTGAGCCCCTGTCCCTGAGAAGGGGATGGACATTATTCTTTCCTCTAAGAATGATCTTCCTAACTTTGAGAGAAATGCCAAAAGTCTGGATTTTTATGTGAACACTCCAGGTTTGTGTGTGTGTGTGTGTGTGTGTGTGTGTGTGTGTGTGTGTGTGTGTGTGTGTTTCTCTCTCTCTTTTTAAAGAAACCCGCTTGGTTTTTAAATGTTGGAAATGAATCAGTTTCTGTAAGTGCTTACAGAGCCAAAGAAAATACTCTAGTGAGTTGAACTTGCCTGCAAGCTGCCACGGCTGCTGTGACTGTTCTAAATTTCATTCTTGGATCCAATCGAACCCTGAAAATCTGGGTATGAACATTAACAGAGTTCACATCGAGTGTGCCCACGCAGCAGACGCTGTATAAGAACTGAACCTGGACTGTATTGTCTAATCCTCACACGAGTCCAGTGAGGTGACCATGGGGGAAGGGAGAAACTGAGGTAGAGAAAGAAAATGGGCCTGCCTGAGGTCAAGCAAGTACTAAGTGGTAAATCTGGGCTTCAGTCTTAGGTCTCTCTGATTTGACAGTCCAGAGCAGAGTTCTTGGATCAGACTGGCCAGAACTGTTCTGTGTAGAGTGTGTGATGGTGTTAAAACTGTCACCTTACAATAAATTGTAATAAATTTTTTTAAAAATTGGAAAAAAATTAAAAACAACTACAAAAAAAAACAAAAAACAAAAAACTGCCACCTTACATTATCAAAGACACATCCTGGGGGCTAGGAAGTTAGTGCAAGCACTTCAGTGCTTGTCACAAAAGCATGAATTTAGCTCTCAGCACCTGTGTAAGCCAGGCATAGCAACACAAGCCTGTGAACTTATCGGTGGGGAGGCAGAGACAGGAGGATCCCCAGGGCTTACTAGCCAGGCATCTACCCAAAACAGTGAGCTCTAGATTCAGCCTAAAAATTAGGTAGAGAGAACCAGAGTGATTGAAGATACCCCACATCTACCTCTCGCCTCCATATACATACATACATACATACATACATACATACATACATACATACATACATACATACA
>NW_026596101.1:1544194-1547834 GCF_907164565.1 Psammomys obesus | reverse complement strand
ACATACATACATACATACATACATACATACATACATACATACATACAAAATAAGAACATACTATGATAATGATTACAGGGATAATTAAGAACAGTATCCATCACATCCCTAGGTCTCAGTGGCCTCCAGCAGCTTCAGGCTCATACCCAGTCCTCCTCAATGGTAAGTCATAGGCCAACAGCATCCTGCCCTTGACTCCAATTCATCCTCAAAGATAAATACAGTTATGTACTATTTTCTGATGAGGAGACATGTGGAGAAATGAACACTTATTGGACGATCTCACTGTGCGAACACCAGAGAGTGTGCACTCAGCACTTACACAAGTTAAAATGACCATGAGGCTATCAAGTGGTATTGTGTGGGAGAAGGCTGCATATGTGGTCCGCTGTTGACCGACATTTTGTTCTTCAGCATTTGACAGTAACAATGGCATTTCTGCCATGAAATTTTGAAAGATGACAGCAACTTAGAGGCATTTTCTTATGAAAGACATTGAATTGCATGGCACACTGGCATGCTACGCTCATCATATAAGCCAATCTGGAGAGCCTCATTTGAGACAGAAAATAAAGTAGAATGCCTTAGCCTGGCCTGATCCAAAAGTGGAAAACCAGAGGCCTAGAGAAACGAGATAGCTTAGGTAAATGTGTGACACAGCAGGTGTAAGAGAAGGGATCGTGGGCACTCCGATGGCTAATCTTGATTGGCAACCTGACTCACTGAAGAATCACCATGGAAACACCAAAGAGCGTGTTTCCAAAGGATTTAGCTGAGGAGGGGAGACCCACCTGATTGTGGATGGCACCAGCCTATCACTAGGGTCCTGCACTGACGAAAAGGAGAAAGGGACCTGAGCACCTGCCTTCAGCTCTCTCTGTGCTCTTGCCTGCGGGCTGCCCCATGCTCTTGCCACCGCTGCACCTTCCCCACTGCGATGGACTGTCCCCTCGCAGCCGCCAGTCAAAGTCAACTCTCCCTTGCTTCAGCTGCTTTAGCCCATTATTTTGTCACAGCAATGGGAAAGTGAGTAATACAGGGAACTGTACAGCTCCTGGCCAAGAGAACGACAGTGTCCTGTGCACTGGTGGTCGCTCATCACCTCTGACCTACTGATCTCCCAATCTGAAGGAGTCAGGGATGTGGTCATGTATATGAAGCTGACAGCTCTGTCAGCTTCTCAACAAAACAAGTCACTAGCTCACAGACCATCTCTTGCCTGGTGTTTGGTGTCGGTCTGGGGCAGGAGTGGGGTGGAGATGGTATCAGTTCATTTTTTTTTCTCTCCTAGCAAAGCAGTTCTCAACCTTCCTTATGCTGTCACCTTTTAATATAGTTCCTCGTGTGGCAGTGACCCCCAACCATAAAATGATTTTTGCTGATACTTCATAACTGTGATTTTGTTACTGTTATGAATCATAACGTAAATATCTGTGTTTTCCGATGGTCTCAGGCGACTCCTGTAAAAGGGTCATTCAACCCCCAAAGGTTGTGACCCACAGGCTGAGAACCACTGTCCTACTGAGTCGTGATCAATTTTAAGAGCATGAAGAGAAACAGAGATGTCCAAAAGGCATTGTTTAATCTTTTAGGGCTGCATGACCCAGCTGCTAGCTTCAAGGCAGGTACCCTATAGGCCAAAAATGCAGAGCGACCTCACTGGTCCTCTCTTCATTTCTTCCTGAGGGCTTAGCCTGAGCTGGTTCTAGGCTATGCTGTGAAATTCTCAGGCACAGTAAAAGACCAATGAGATTGAAGCAGGGGTGGAAGGGGGTGCTGAACTCCAGTGACCTCAAAGCCAATTCTACTTGCTCCTCCCCAGATTAAGGTCATAATGAAGGTCATTGAACTTTATACACTGAGTTGGATATGGTGGCACATGCCTGTGAACAACAGCATTCAAGGGACAGAAGCTGAAGGATCACCACAAGCCCGCCTGGTCTACACAGCAACACTCTGTCTCAAAAAAAAAAAAAAAAAATCTATCCACTGAAAGGAAAGATTAAATCTATGCACTAGCCAATTTGTAAGATAGTTTATGAACCAAAATCCTGCAGAGTGTGCTTTCAAAAAGGTCAAAGGTTAAGTGTGGATGATTCAGACCTTCTCCCTTCTCTCTGTGTCTGGTTGACCTATAGAGTTTTGGAAAGAGGAGCAGGTGTCTAGGCTCATTCTTACAGGAAGGAATCAGAGGCTCCAGATCTCCATGTGGGTTCACAGACTCCCGGCATGCTTTAATTACCCTAGAATAATAGAGCAACCATTCAGGCATGCCTGGAGTTTGGGGGACACTGGGTCCCAACCCTACCTACAGCCAAAGGAGTTCTCCATGTGAAGAGCAACTCATTGGGGTCCTCCTTCGCCCCCTCTCTTCTGGTTTGGGTGCACAGGGTACGGTGGGTTTCTGAATGGTGGCCACAGTGTTCTGAGTATCTACCACACGTCTGCTCTGGCCTAGTGCTCGACCATGACGCTCAAGTGTATTTGCACCACTGTCACTCTTGCAAGGCAGGGCGTCAGAGAGGACAACCTTCTCTGTAACTAATTAGTACAAGAACTGGAATTTGAGCCCAAATTTCTTAGATTGCAGAGCTTACATTTTTGTGGTTAATAAAAACAGGTAGCATCACTTAAGTCCTTACTGTGTGCAAGGCGCTATGCTAAAGATTTCATGTGTTGTATCATTTCATACAGGCAGATTATTGTTTTCACCTAACACATGAGGACACGGATGTTCAAAGAGGTAGCAAGACTCCCCAAGTCACATGGTTAGAAACTGGTTAGCAAACCTGGGCCACAACAAGCTTCACTTCAATATCAGTAATCATGCCCTTGAATGGGATCATTTAACTTGACAATGGTGTGAGCACTATTGAAATTCAGTTAGAAACCATACGTCTAATTTTGAATTTTGGTCTTTCCCAAGGCTAGCAATGTGTGATATGACAACACTATTTTTCAATGCTGGGTGAAGGCAGCAAGCCATGGTTCCCCGTCAGCCTGAGATCGCCGGAGGAAACCAACATTCTGCAATGCAGAGGCTTCTCTACATACCTGCATTCAATAAATTCTATGAGACAGTAAGCATTCTCTTACAACATAAGCTATGGACTAGATAATTTTGCCCAACTGTAAGCCGCCGTAGTGTTCAGAACACATGTAAGGTAGGCGGGACATGGCTGCAATGTTGGTTGGTTTAATTTGCCTTCAATGGCATCTTGCCACTCAAATTGGACAGGCATGCTCACAGCCTTACCCAAGCATCCAATTCAAACCCCAAGTAACACAGAGCCTTTTGGCAGGTTCCACTGAGGTGAGCTGCAGTACACATAAGAGTCAGCATTGCCAGGCGGCTGTGGCACATGCCTTTAATCCTGGCACTTAGGAGGCAGGGGCAGAAGCAGGTGGATCTCTGAGTTCAAGGCTAGCCTGGTCTGCAGAGGGAGAGTACCAAGAAAGCCAGGGCTACACAGAGAAACCCTGTCTCAGAAAACCAAAAAAAAAAAAAAATCAGTACATGTTTAAGCAATCATGAACCTGTCTAATGGTGCTGTGTCTGGCCTGTGCTCAGGCAACTGGTGAAGAGAGACATTTAGATAGATAGATAGATAGATAGATAGATAGATAGATAGATAGATAG
>NW_026596101.1:1541052-1544184 GCF_907164565.1 Psammomys obesus | reverse complement strand
TAGATAGATAGATAGATAGATAGATAGATAGATAGATAGATAGATAGATAGATAGATAGATAGATAGATAAACATCTTTTTTTAAACTGAATGTCCATAGTGATACATGGACAAGGATGAAAGTATCAGTGCTGAGCTTGGGCTCTTTCCTAACAGCAGGCCTGCCCCCAGGGACTCTACTGAATTTGCTCTAGTGACCCCAGTTGCCCTTCTAGACAACAACCATTAGGGTCTTGGAGACAATAGAGCCCCTCATTTTAGGCCACAGAAAATCCCTCCAACTTTGTCAGGTAACTGGAATTTGTCCCACTTATGAGAGACATGCTTTTACCACCAAAGTCTGGAGTAAGGACTAGGAGGGGCCTTTGTTTGAGGAGCCCTGAGAGGGCTTTTTCCAGGCCGCTGGAGACGAAGATTGGAACTGGGGACAGTGGGGGTCATTCCTGTTTCTTGGGAGATCATTCTCCAGAGGTACCAGGATTTGCCTTTCTTTTCATCCACTCTCTCCCCTTGGAAACTGCACATGCATTTGATTGGTTGTAGAAGGGCATCGCCAGCCCTTTACAAAACTGGCCAATTAAATTTTCCATCCTGAAGTTCTTTCTTCAATCCTAGCAATAACATTTCTGCTTAGGACTTGGACTGATCTTTTAAAGCCTTTTAAAGATGTACAAGGTAATATTTTCTAGAAAACAATCTTAACCTTTCGTAGGACTACACTGAATTATTTGTGCCTCTGTTTTTTTTATTTTTGTTTTACCTTATTTGCCTTTGATAATAGTCCAGAACTTACTTTGAATGCCTCCTGTGTGGCAGGCTCTAAACACAAGGATTTGAGAATGAATAAAACGAGGCCCCTGTGTTCAATGAGCTCGCAGAGAGACAGACACATAAACAAGGCCACTGTAGCAGCAATGTGTCTCAGGAGGAACCAGACAAAAAATAGAAATAATAAGCATTGTGTAGAGTTCACTTTCTCACACAGCACCACATCTGAGCATCACAGCAATTGAATGCAGGGCAGACAAGCCCTGTGTTAGCAGCCAGAGGCGCTGGATGGAGAATGGAGATGTGGATGTGGCTTGTCGTCAGAAAAACAGACCAGGAATGGAGCGCCAGTCCCAGGCTCTGGCCACAGAACTTACATATTCCCTGACTTAAACCAGATTTAAAAGATTGGGTGTGAGCTTTCCACTCCTATATCTATCTATCTTGTAGGATTCAGAGGAAGTGGGGGAGCAGGGAATGTTGTCACTACATGGGGAAATAACAGAGAAATATCATGATTAATCTCGGCATTCATTCTTACAGTACATAATAAAGCACACATGTAGTACATAATGAAGATGATAATAACTCTGGCAGGGTGCCCTCTCTCTCCCTTCACAGTTCAGCTATGGGCTGGGCTTTCTTTGGGGCATTTTTTCCAACCAAATCCTTGAGACTGGGGAGAGAAGCTGACTGTTAGAGCCCACATTTAGCATGCACACACTCCTAAATTTAATCCCCTGTAGTTTATCATAAACAAGGAATAGGTGACAAGTAAATATTAAAGTTCCTTACTTTGTGAAGCTTTTATTTTAAAAAGCAATATGCCCTTTTAGGAGTCCATCAAAATTGAAGACTATGAAGATTTCTTTTCAAGTCCCCTTTTCTACTACGTCCTGTCGCTGATAGCATGCCCTCACTTCCTCCATGCCTAGTCACCAGGGTAAGCACCATATGAATCAGGAAGAATCATCGGGTCCTTTATACACACACCCAACTAAAGAGACATACTTTTTTATTTTTAAAAGAATTATTAGTCATATATATACTTCAGCTGTTTTTTTCTTTCTCATAACTTAGTAACAGTCTATATCCTAATTAAATTTTTATTCTCAAAAAGAGACGCAGGGCTAGGGGTGGAGCTCAGTGATAGAGTAGGATATGTGAAACTGTAAGTCCCATTCCCAGCATGGGGGAGGGGGGTGCCTTTCAGTCCCAGGCTGAAGCTTTAGGAGCTGTACCATGCAGATTTGGCCAAGTCTAAGAACCACACTGCACACAACCAGTCCCCAAAATGGCACACAAATGGCACCAAGAAACCTCTATACAACAGTTATGAACCGTTAAGGAGAACCCAATTTCCTAAGGAACATGCGGTTTGCCCAGAGGCACGAGGGCCTGAAGAAAATGCAAGCACACAATGCAAAGACAGTGAATGCACATGAGAAGGCCACCGGGCCCCAGTGAAGCCTAAGGAAGTTCAGCCCCAAATGCCAAAGAGCCCCAACCACAGCCTCCACCAACCTGCTGTTGTTGCCTACTCAAAGCCTGAAAAGTGGATTTGCAGCTACATGGTCAAGGGTCACAAAAGCTCAAACCAAGACCAAGGCTGCAGCTTCAGTTCTGGTTCCCAAAGGTGCCCAGGCTCCTATGAAGGTCCCATGGTAAGGGCCTCCACCTGCCAATGTGAAGACAGACAGATGGGAGTGACTACCCCCAACCACCACACCCACTCCCCCACTCACCCCACCCCCCACCCACCTGACCCCTACTCACCCCCCTCCCCCCACCACACACACTGCAGATAGCTGGTGTTCTGCTCTGGTTTTAAAAAGAAACTTGAGGCAGGAGAGGAAAAAACATAGAACCCAGCTTACTACGTATCCAGAACCAGATACCGAAAGACCATGAAACCTGGGCCGTATGAGACACAGGCTTCTGTGATCTACCACCAGAGGTTCCAATGGGCTCCTGAGGGTCAAGAACTCAGATCTGAATTTGTTAACGTTCCTCCCAGGTGGTGCAGAGACCATGCTAGAGAAGGCAAAGCAAACAGTAAGCTGTCCACCGCTTCCTAGAACTTTCTTTTCCCAGCAACCCCTGCTGGGAAGCTAGGACGCTTCTTTATCTCCCTTAGAGCAGCTTCACTGGAAGCGCAGCTTCACCATTCCCAGGTACGAAAAATGCTGGCCCCCTACTTGGTTTAAAAACATTTTCATGCTTTTCAAATGCCACTGTGTGCCAAGGATTATGTTGGAAATTCTGTTGTGTCATTTTAACTGACACACACACACACACACACACACACACACACACACACCACCACACACAGTGAGGTATTGTGATCCTCCTTTCTCAAATAAA
>NW_026596101.1:1520296-1540952 GCF_907164565.1 Psammomys obesus | reverse complement strand
AAAAAAAAAAAAAAAAAAAAAAAAAAAAAAAAAAAACAGTGCAAAGAAAATGTAATGTCTTTTCTCGGTCATGAACTTATCATCAGTCTGACTGGCTATGAGTTATGGTTCACGTCCGTGCAGAGCATGGTGTCTGCACTGTTAACACCCTCATTCCACATTCTAGATCCCTCACGCATCTAGTGTGACTTTCACTTAACTCTACAGAGCCATGGTGCTTTTCACCTCTTCGCTTAATCCAAAGCTTTAATTTCACCTTAGATATACCTGTACCATGACTGTACTCACCATCCTGACAATAGCTGTTAGAGTGTCCTCTTTCTGGACACCTGCAGCTGTGTCTTTCTCTTAGACGCACTTAGACCTACTGATCCCTTAAATATGTGAATGACTTCTGACCCTTTTCTAAATGGAAAGATGATTCTGTCTGGATCCTAAAGAGCTCTGAAAATAATGGCTATGATATAAGTTTGGCCAGTATGATCCAGTCTTACAGATCAATATCAGAAAATTGCCAAGAGCACTTTCAACCATTTAGATCTCTCTGTTACAGGTTCTCCCTGCACGGCCCCTTACATAACATTCAGCACTTTAGTAATTACAAGTTACAAGGTGTATTCCCCATAGAATGATGAAGTCCGCGAAGACAGCAAACGCAGCAGGCGCTCAATAAATACTTGTTAAACTAAATCTACTGAGGTGGGCCACCACATTCTCAGCATTTCTCACACACTAATTCCTGTAACATAATGCAGTGTTTCTGGCATAGAGTTCTCAGGCCTCTGCCACTTTTGAAGCAAGAGTTTCAGTGGTAATAATATGCTGAGTAGGAGCCAAAGACACAAAGATGCTCAGCATAAGGCCGGAACTAAAAGGACCAGGCAGAGACAGAACCCAGGAGCAGGGCAAGGAACAAAAGCCAAGTGAAAGTTTAAGAGCCCAGATGGTGGGCACAAGAGAGCAATCCTTTATCAGATCTGTGGGGCCAGGGACTGTGTTGATCTGCCCCAAGGTAACACATCATAAAAGACCTGAGACATCCTGTCTAAAGAAGCCTCTGGTCAAAGTAAAGACAGTGCCAACAATACTAATGGCTGTGCCTCTGACCACAACACCTAAATAGAGCCACTCTAAGGGAAAGAGGGCTTGTTTTGACTGAGAGATTTCAGCCCCTCATGACTAAGAAGGCAGGAGTATGAGTGGCAGTTATTCCCATGGTATAGACAGGAAGCAGACAGAGCTGGACTACCAGAGGCAGACCTAGCCTTCTAAGGCCTGCCCCTAGAGACTACTTCCTCCAGCTGGACCTCACCCCTAAAAGGCTCCGCAGCCTTCAAAACAGCATCTCCAAGTAGGAACTGAGCTCTCAGACATGGCCTGTGGGGGACTTGATACATTCAAACCGTAATACTAACTGCCTGAAAACGTCTCAAGAGCAGCCGTATCACTCAACTAGGTGCCATTCATCATTGCAAACTAAGTCACAGAAATGACATCCATGCTTGTTTGTCTGTAAAGAAAACGAAGGTACTTCAATTTATAAGCACTCTCTCTCTTTCCTTCTCTCTTTTTCTCTCTTTCTCTCTCTCTCTCTCTCTCTCACACACACACACACACACATTCCAAAATGCTATAGAAGAGTTATTGCATCCTGCTGAGCTCAAATCCACACGAGAATCTGACCACCTGGAAAAATCTAGGCTTTCCAGTTAGACAAATGGCTGAAAATGAACTGGTTTACAGTAAACTATAGACTGAAAATACTGTCAGCAGTGGTGGGAAGGAAGAGGATATCAATTTACAACTTCTTAGAGCTATCTTATATTGCTTTTCTCATGGTGATAAACACCATGACCTTGACCAAAGGCAACTTGTGAGAGAAAAGGTTGATTTCAGCTCACAGCTTAGAATCCATCTTGATGGGAAGTCAGGGTAGGAACTAAAGGCAGGAACCTGAAGACAGGAACTAAAGCTGAGGCCATGAAGGATGCTGCTTTCTGACTTGCAAGCTTTTGTCTCCTAGGAGCACCTACCCAGTGGACTGAGCCCTCCCACATCAATCATTAGTTAAGAAAATGCCCACACAAGGACCTGTAGTCTGGGACCAGGAGAGAAGTGAGACTGGAAGGGGCTAGGAAGAGGGACATCAAGCTGGAAGTGGCTGGAATCGCTGTGGGTGTGGAGGCAGTTCTTAATGGGGAATCTCAGTTTATACACAGTTAATGTTTAAAATCTGCAAAGAGCTGGGTCAGAGATGGTAGAGACAAGCCATGTACTGCTATAGAACAGGTTTCAGCATCCCTTTAACAAATGCACAAGGCCCTCACCTGAGCGAATGGGCACTGTTAGGCTAGGCCCTGCTCTAATTTAAGCCATAGGTCTATATGCTTATCTACCAGCTTTTTCTTTGTAAGTTAGCATTAAAGATCTATGGGGGGGGGGGTGTTTTGTTTTTTGCTACATACAGGTTTGATAGAGAGACATGTGGGGTCTAGAAATATATACACTGAGTGCTTGTAGCAACTCTTGTGCCTCAAGAGTGGCTTCTAGACTTTTCTCCTTTCTTAATATTTCTTTATTTTCAAAGCTTTTGAAAATAAATGTGTAAAACACCCATAATCAAAACTGAAGTTATAAAAATCTATGACTTTTATGATCAAAATGCTTTGTTTGTATGAATAATATATTATTCATAATATCTAAAACATAGGGTGTCCACTGACAAGTGGATAAACAAAACGTCACCTCTCTGTACCATGCAAAGATAACCAGCCTTTAAAAGTAGCAAGAGTGAGGGTCTGAGTCATGCCTTGGCAGGTAAAGGTGCTTGCTGCCAAGAACCCACACAATGGAAGGAGAAGATGAACTCACACTAGTTGTCTGCTGACCTCCGCTTACACACATGGCACACACACACACACACACACACACCCCTACCCCATATACATACATACATACATAAATGTAATTTAAATTTTTTAAATAAAAATCTTAAAGTAAGAAAATTCTGACAAATGCTACAACATTGATGTGTATTTCCACACTGGGGAAAATGAGCTAAACCCATCCTTCATCGCATCTTCTCCGTGGTCAAAGACTTGCTGGTTAGAAAGGACTCCAGTCTCTCCGGCACAGACTCCTCTCCCATTCTCTTCCACCCACTCTGAGTTTCACACATCAAATGCCTTAGCATTTCCCAAATACCCAGGCCTTTTTGTGATCTCTAAGCCTTGTGTCCATTCTCTTCTCTCTTTATAAAATGTTTTCCATCACCTCAAGAATTTCTACTTACCCTTCAAACTCCTACCCAAAAAGTCTTGCTTCTATAACAACTTCTCCAGTCCTCCAAGGCAACAACTCAACTTCTTATATGAATTTCCACAGCACAAGACTCTGATACTCTTTGCACAGTCTATCTCATTGCTTAGTCCATTTTTATAACCATCTTTCTAGAGAACTAAAAGTCTGTGAAAGAGGGACATGAGAAATACCCTTTCCAGGAGTCTATCTCCCATACATTAGGAATTCATAATAAGCTGTATTCAGTTCCCTGCAGCCACAAGTAATGACCTTAAAGTCATCTATTAGGTGGCGCTGCACAGATGCAAGAGTCCCACCTCTAGACCCTTCATCTTCTAAGTTATCTCTCAGCTGTGCTGGGGGAAGCGTGGCTCTGCTTCACTCTGGAGATAAGCTCTGTGTAATCACAAAGTCCATTCAAGCAATCAACAAAGATGACAAACACCTGTTAGACACCTGGAGACACTGCATGCCAGAAAAACAAAAACATGGGACACTCAAGTTCTGACTTTTTTTGCCTCGCCTCCAATTTGCCATGCTCCTGACTCAGCTTTTTGAGGCTGGAAATAAAAAGTGTGAACCAATACAGGCAGCCTTCAGCGCCATTCTTGGAGCTTTAGCTCTAGAGAAGAGAATAAATAAATCCAGGAGGGAAGTCACTGTGTAGCCTGAGTGCTAGAGAATTCAGGTCAGCTGATCAGTGAAGGGCTACTGCATGACTCTTGGGTAATCAATCTGGTGGTGACAGGCAGAGAGTTGAACTGAGCACCAAAGAGCCGAGCAAGTGGCTATCCAGGGAAAGAACGTTCTGGAAATAGGGGAAATTGAAGAAGCTGAGGACAGGACAGTTCAGCAGAGGACAGGAGAGCAGAAAGTGGAGAGTGGAGAGACCAGACAGGCAAGGGAAGAGGCACAAAGACCACGGCTTTGTAAATCCAGTGAGGGTCCTCACAGAGAGACTCAATGGGACACTACACAGGGACGTTAAATAGAGGATATAAGACCTCACTGTAAGGATATCTGCTAGATGCTCTGGGGAAAACAGGCCATGGTGACAAAAGAAGAGAGGAAGACCAATTGAAAGTATGGCTCCCAACCAGGAATAAGTTTGTCTCCTGAAAGTCATTTGGGAAAATGTGGAGAAAATTTTGGTTGTCACAAATTGGGGCAGGTTGGTTACTGATAGCTAAGCTCCCTCATCCGAGAAAGACCCTGGTCACAACATCAATGGTCAGGGGGAAGCCATGAATTTGGAAATTGTCACCTCTTCCCAGCAAGAGCTGATCAATGTCACACTGTCGTGGTGAAGATGGAGAACAAGGGAAGTCCCCACATGTAGAAATAGTCAAGGGTTTCCTACATATTTCTAAGGCCATGTTCAAGCCAGAGCACATTCCATGTTTCATTGGCTCAGGGATCATCTGTAGAAAGCCAATCTGGCCTTTAGATTTTCAAATGCTTAGTCCTTGGGAAGAAGAGAAAGAATGAAGGCTGACCAGAGATGTAGCTCAGTTAGTGCAATGTTTGCTTACCATACACAAGGTCCAACAAGGCCTAGAACACATGAGAACAAAACACCAAGAAAAATGAATGTAGATAACAGCTTTAAGAGGCCTTGGAAGACTCCAGACTTAGCGGTTAGGAGTGTTTACTTTTGCACAGAAGCCAAGGTCAGATCCCAACACTCCTATCAGGTGGCTTACAGCTGCCTGTATCTCAAACTGCAGGGGATCTGATGCCTTCTTCACTCCTTAGGCACCTGCATATTCTCCTCTCTCTCTCTCTCTCTCTTTCTCTCTCTCTCTCTCTCACACACACACACAAATAAATCTTTAAAAAAGAAAGCCTGATCTCTCAACATGTGATAGTCATCTTTTCCTCTTGTTTATTCTATGTACACCCGCGCATACGCACATGCATGTACCAGTATGCACACGCATGCACACAAAGGTTCCCTAGGCCAGAGAAGACTGTTAGTAAAATAATGTGAATGTAGATGTCGTGGGTCTGTAAGAAAAAAATCGTCCTCTGCTCCACCCACCACAAGGGAAGGTGTAGTAGTTACCAAGCAGATTCATGGGAACTGAAACGCGACCTCTGTTAGAGCAGAGATCAAGGCTCACAGAGACAACCAAGATGGACCAGGGACAATTGTCCGGAGTTGGTATGCATGTAAATGACATGATAGCCCTCCTTTCCTGCATATATGCATACACGAGGATGAGAAAAAAGGACACTCAAAGGACAAAGAATGATTGCTACCATGGGCTGACCACTGAAAACACAATAAGAAAGATGACACCCAGCTCGGTAGCTGCCAAACTGGACTGATTAGTACATTACAACCAACAGTCCACAATTATTCTGAATCTTAGGCCATGATCATAGGGGAAATGGTAGTAGAGAGGCCCTAAATTGGCCCAGGTGTTTCTTTGTCACCATCCAGCAAAACAGAGACATGAAATGGAAACCAAGTGACAGAAGAAAGAAAAGAAAGGATATTTCTTGTGCCTCCAGGTTGTGGCCAAGGTTGACTCACCCGGATTTGCAAGAGTCAAGGGCCCCCTAGTTTTTTTACCTGTTCTGTTTCACTGAGCACAGTCCACAGAATTCTAGGGGCAGTGCAAAGTCCATTCAAAGCACCTTGAACATCTACCTACCACGCACCATGCACACTGTCACATAGAGACAAGCACATCCCACACACATACACACGCAATACAGGCAGCATATGTTGATCAGGACACAGCTGTTCCCAAACTGCCATTTAAATAGTTGAGCACTCTGCAGTTGAAAATGTCAAAACTCACATGCTGTAAGTGACCACAAAGCACCACACTGACATTACTTAGCAGAACAGGGCATGTATTTGTTTCCCTCAGCCTCTACTCAAACTGCCTCCTGATAAAAGCACTGTAGGAATCAGAGAATGGAGTAATAGGCAGCAAGCAGACATGGATAATTCATGATTTGTGAGGGCTCACATATTTCAAACCATGAACCACGGAAGGATCTCACAAATCAATTAGAGAAAGAGGCTTTCAGGACAAAGTTTGGGGAGACTGGCCTGACTCTGCAGTTCACCCCCAACATGAGAATGTTGTCAGAAGCCAATTTTATCTGGTTGATCTTAGACTTTTCAACACCTATTGGAGCACACAACTATTTTCTTTCACACAACACCTCTTACATCCAATTCTGTTTGATACGCTTCAGGAACATTACCCCAAACACAAGCTGGTAAAATGATTCAACAAATAAGAGCATACCCAACGTCCCATTCCAGGCCAGCCAAGAGATTTTACAAATAGCAATGAGCTACTAGAAATGAGTCACTTCCCAGCCAGGGCACCACTTCCTGGGTCCTGTCCGAGACCATGGCTTCTCTGCCTCAGCCAATCAGAGAAAGCAATCTTGTTCCCTTCCCAGCAGCTACTCTGGGAATGACTTCAGGAGACTCTCTGTTACACACACACACACACACACACACACACACACACACACACACACCCTGCCATCACCTTTGCAAAGTGTCTTGCAACTCTGCCACCCCAGGTACCCACCTCACCAGAGCAATGCACCCACTGATGTGCACTGGTTGGCCCTGAGATGGCAGGCTCTAGCTAGGCCACAGCACTGAACCATGCCCACTCTGCCCAGCCTCTCTCTGAGAGAGCCTCTGGGTTACAACACCATATTGTCCCCACCAGCATCTTGTCTTCCTGTGCCAGCGGAAGTTGGAAAGATTCTTTTTGAACCTAGCTTTGCCATGGTTCCCTGAGAAATCTAATGCAGCTGATTTTATTTCTCCAAACTTCAGCTCTTCATCTAGAAAAGTGGTGAGCCTCTTGCAAGAGGTAGAGAGGTCACAAAACAAGAGAAAATGCAATTGCCTTCCTCCATTAAATGAAGCTATATAGCTCAAAACATGGCCAGTAACAGTACTGAGTGGATGACTAAAGGAGTTAAAGGGAGAGAAGAAATCATCACTAGTATATAAACTCTAATGGGGTTTTAAAAAAAACTGATGAGGGGAGGGCTGCACCCCATCAGGACTGGTCCAAGGACTACTGGCTTTCAACACATCCTTCACCAAATCTCCACTAACACCAGAGACAAAGTAGGAAACTCAGCAAACCACGAGTATTTCTTCACACAATTAAGCGCCTCCTCTCAATGAAACAGGAAGTAAGATATTCTAGACCAAGTGTTTGTGTCCTTCAAAATGCATATATAATGGTACTGAGAGGTGAGACATAGGCTCTGGGTCTCTCTCCCCTTAGAAGAAGACTGCTTTATCTCTGTGAGCACACTCAGTTTCTTCTGGCCTTTCTTGGCTGTGTGAGTGCGCAATAGGGACACGGCCGTCTACTAGCTGGGAAGCAGTCTCACCGGAAGAAACCTGATTCGCTGGCACCTTAATCTTGGAATTGCCAGCTTCCTGAACTGGGCGAAAGAGGTAAAAGCCATGCAGCTGCTGTGTTTTGCTGCGGTAGTCCAGGCTAAGGGAGGTGGCAAAGGAAATGCTTGCCAGCCGCTCTCAACTGTTGGCACTGTAAACACAGTGAAGAAATAAAGATGGCTGTGTGCACTTTTGCCCTTGGGAGTGCATGGGTGATGGTCTAAACAGTAGATTTTGGTAGAGAGTCATGATGCTCAGGGCAGAGAGGCTAGGAGATCTGGGAAGGCATCCTAAGTAGAGCATGATCGTCTGGGCAGACTCTAGAGGGTGATGGGGGTTTGCACAGACACAGCGGAAGCATTGGCAGGAGGGCAAAGACATGAATAGGGAACAAGCTGGTGGCAGAAGAGGAGTGTGAAGGATTTAGGGGGAGGGGTGGCCTTCTAGTGTACCTGCAAGACCACAGGTCTATCTTAGAAAAAAAAAAAAAAATGACAAAGCTAAAAAAGGAAGATGGCTGAGGGTCCCACTGCCAGGATTTTTATGGCCTTCAACTTGAAGGCCGCAAGTTGGGAGGTGGTGGCCAAACGGGCTGCCTTGGCCCTATGTCATCAATGCTCTCGGTCAGACAGGGTAGAATTTTTTAAAGTTGGGCTATCATTTAAACAACCAAGAGATTCTGTTTCAGTTCAGCGTTCCTCGCAACAGTGGGAGACCTGCCCACCCAGGGCTCACATTCCAGCCAAAGAAGACAAGCTGGAGTGAGTGGCCCCTGTGCCTCTAGACCCGCCCTGTTGGGCGCAGTCCCCACACTTCCCATAGTTCCCCCACCCAGGGTGCTCTCCTTCCTTCATCCTGCTGAAATGCTTGGGGAGGCTAAGGAGGCTCTCTAACCACCCTAAAGTGCATGTAGGAAGCTCTCTGCAAGACTGTACTCATTCTGACACTTAGTTGCAAAGCTGTACTGTGTGGTTTTAATTTTTTTCTTGCTTTACTGTCTTTTTCTAAGGAAGGTCATAGAAGGTAAATAATGTACCATATACTTTTGTTCTCTCATGAAACTTCACACAAGGCTTGAGGACAAAGTAGAGAGAACCAATGTTTGTTGAATGAATATGTGAGCAAATTAGTGATATCCATTCTTGCCTCTATACCGGTTCTTCTTTCCCCAGTTTTTTTTTCACTTTTTCTATTAAAAAGTTGACCTAAAACAAATATGAATGATCCTAAAGTCAATTGCTGTGCTCCTGTCTCAGTTTTCTATTGGACTGAAATGAAAACAGGAACACCGTGAATGAATGTGGAAGAAACCGTTATGGCTGGCACAGAGATCAGTTAGAGCTCGGGGTATGAAGGATTCAGCAGATAAGCTCCCCAAATGCTATCAGTGATCTTCGAGGGAACTGTGGAGGACAGGAGGGATGCCAAGAGGCTGGAGACAGGCAAATGTTCTGATTTCCAAAAACAGAACGAGTGACAGCCAGTTTTTGTCTTGAGAACGTAATGTCACTCTTAGGCAGGGTCCATGAGCAGATTGTAAAGGGACACTTGGAAGCACCTAAAATAGGAAGTAATGTCCATCTGGAGTCAGGTCAAATTCATCACGTTTCTTCTGACAAGACCCCTAGCGTAGGAAGACAGAGAAGGACAAGATCATGCATGGTGTAAGTGGTAAGCAAAGGACCAAGGTGCCACCTGGGATATATGGGATATATTGATAGGAGTATTATAAAGAGCATAATGGGGGGGGGCCGCTGTTATCTTTCTTCCACCATATTGATAAAGTATCGAGTCAAATTTTTAGCGTGTCGTTTTGGAAAACATTTTTAAAAACTTGAATCTCTCTTGCAAGTTCCCGGCACCTGTGGAAAAAAACTGAAAGATGTGGGCAGGCTTAAAAGTGGCAACAAATGGTTGCACTCAAGTACGATTGTGCATTTGGACAGGATGTGAGCCCTCAGAGCTACCGTAATTGTCACCACCCCTTCTACTGATGTCAGTAAGGTATGCCATCTGCCACAAATCATCTTCATTCTATCCTGCAAGCACCCGACACATTGGCATTTGCAACCCAGGAAGCAGTAAGTCTAAGGAGAGGGAAGGACGAGGCTGTCCCTTCATTGGTTGGTAGAGCATTTCACCCTAGGTCCAATCTGCACCATGGCATTAACTCAGCATGGTGATGCATGCCTGCAATTCCAGTGCTCAGGAGGTGAGTGGAGGCAGGAGGATTGGGAGTTCAAAGTCATCCTTGGCTACATAGTACAGTATCTTGGGATACATGAGAAACACACACACACAGCCCTCAAATAAACAAGTGAAACAATGAAGTCAGCAAACAGTAGTAGGTCATGTTACCAAAGCAAATAAGGTTACGTACAACCAGGGGCCCAATCAGAGGCTCCCAGCCCCCGATGAGTGGGTAGTCATAGAGAAGCGTCTGTCCTGTTCTAAGAAAAACTATAGAACCAATAGTTGGGTGATGCCATCTAAGAAAAAAATCCCATGAGCCTCAGCTGTCGAAAGATAAAGTGGGCCTAACGGATGCTGAGTTTTCCATCCCGGGAATACATGAGCTGGGGTATACAATCAGATTCAGGTACCTGGGAGGCAAGAGAAGGCTTGAATCTAAAGATGTTTATAATGGGAATGCTACTGTATCCGTGTAAAGGATACATCCTTTGTTAAGTGAGTGAAACTCAACATCATTTTGAAAAATCAGAAGTTCCCCTCAGAAAATTCACAGTCTATGAGATCTCTCTAATGAGGTAGACTGTTTGTACCAACCTGGCCAAATGCCAGGAAGAAAGTAACCTGCACAAAGCATTATTTTTGTTCATTGGTCAAACATTCCTCAGAGACAAGCCACAAAGGCCGAGGGACGAGAGTATGAAGGAAAACAATGGGACGCCATCAAGAGGCTGCCAGTCCCCGGCACAACACTGCCATCTGCTACTGACATCAATCCTTCAAGGGGCTGTGTCAGACGGACAATGTACCAGGGACATCAAGCCTGGGAAGGTTTCGGCCTTGCGACCTTGGGTAAGTCATTGAACACTCCCAGGCCTCAGTCGCTTATCTCTGAACCTGGGCTCATACTGACCCTTTTGTACACCATTTGGGCCAAGAGCAGTGAGGTCTAGGACTGAACACCCTGGGTACATCAATCCTTACAACAGTGATTGACAAACAAGGCTGTGGATGGAACCCAGGGCCTAGAACATGTTAGGAAAGTACTCTACCTCTGAGCTACATGCCAGAACAACAAAACAGAACACTGAAAGAAAAGATTTCAAAGGGCTTCAGGTACAGCAATCATATGATCTAAATCTTATGGATGCCAACTACAGAGGGAAAAAAAAACAACAACATCAACAACAATTAAAGTCAACCGGAGTGTAAAGAAATCCAGAATCTAGAAGAGACCAGATCTTTTGGACCAGTTTTCTGAAGAAAGTCATTAACATTGCCTATATTTGCTGGTTAGTAATTAAAATAAAGGTGAGAGGTGAAAAGGAAGTGAATTAGCTGGAGCAATTGATGCTTTGTGAGTCCTCAGGAAAGGTTGACTGGCCTGGTGGTAACAACCCTTTAAAGAGGACATAAGCAGATTTCCTACCAAGACAAACTGTCCAAACAACCCCTTCTCTTGTCTGTCGTAACATTTTTATGAGAATCTCAATTTAAAAAAAAAAAGCAAGCAAGCTAGTCTCTCTATATATGTGTATGTATATATGTATATGCATATATATACTATATATTCCCTAAAAAGTAGATATACAAAATTGAAAATCAGTTTTTGCTCTGAGCAGTAGGACGAGTCCCAGTCTCTGCAGCTAAAGGGTTTGTTTCTCAGTTGTCAGCAAGGCTGATAGATCTAAGTCACTGTTCCTGACACTGAGCTGAAAACTAAGGAGGAGGCTAGAGAAGAGAAGAGCTCTCTCTTCCTTTTGCCCTGGTATCTACCCAGGGATGGTTAGCATCCTGGCTGGGCCCAAAACTAAAAGACAAGGAAAACACAAAGCCCCCATGCCTGTTTTCCTCCCAAAGCTTCCCCCAACATCTCAAGGTTGAAAGTAGCACAGACAGGACAGACAGGCAGACAGGCAGACAAGCAGCCAGAGGCCACTGGCTTCCTGGGGCGTGGAGCCCTCCGGCAGCACTAGAAACAGGCGTGGCATCCTCAGCTCACTGGAACCTCCAGGCAGCACCCTGCTCAGCAGCCTCAAAGCCAGGCCTCCACACCCACTGAGGATGCAGTTTACCCACTCAGTGAGACACCACAACATGCCCCATGTCGCAGCAAGGAGAGCCAGGGACCAGAAAGAAAATGGGGGCTTGGAGCTGCAGCCGGGGCTCTCAGGGCACAGGCTCCGCAAAGGGGAAGTGGGACAAGGAGCCCTCAGCCCTCCTGAGTCTGTGCTTAGAAAGCGTTAGGCTGAGAGAAGCCCACCATCTGGCCTGAGGGCGGATGCTGCCTGCCTGCATTTAGCTGTGCAACTGCAGCCCTTCTCTTCCTCTCAACTAGCATGGATTTAGGGAGCGGCTTCTGCAAGAAGTGTAGGTTCTGTGCCACTGAAACGGGAACCAGCACCCAAAGGTCATCTCACTCTCCCAGCGGGCAGACCTTCCCCAGAACCATGGGAGCCAGGCAGCTCCCTACCAGTCCAAATAGCACACTGAGGTATTGGCTTTGAAGCAAAGCTGATGACCCAAAACACCGGTGCACAGAAGGACTGGAAGATAATACATTTTCTGCACAGAACTCTCTCTTTTATGCCTAAATGCCTGCATTAGTCAAGATCGGTATGTCCCATAACAGCTAATCCATGGCAACTCAAACCAGGCAAGAAACAGCGACAAAGAAGGGCTACCTAAGGAGGTTGTGCCCCCCACAGCCCACACTCATGCATTTGAATTTCAGCCCAGAGAAGGCAGCCCAGGCAAAAACAACCACCCACAAAAGCCAAAAGAAGGGGGTGGGGGGGAGAGAACAGAACAGAAAATATATACATAAATACCAAAGCCTTCACAGTGGTAGTGAGGGGGAGGAGGCCTGGACTGTCAAAATGGCCTTAGAGTGACACATCACTGCCACGATGATGGAGTGCCAGGACACTCCTGAAGTCCCTTCCTCACACACCTGCAATGCAGGGATTTCTGCCCGTTCTGTGATTCACGCGCCCAGCCCAGGCACTATCTGCAGCGGGAGCCAGTCTGGACTTGTGCAGCCGCCACTGTTCCTCCTTACAATAAGATTATTGCTGCATAGCAACTTCTCACGAAGGAAGGGAGGCAAAGGAGGAGACGGCGGAGGCAGACAAGGGAGGGAAGAGGAGGCGAAGTCCCTCAAGCCCCACGGCTCACCTTTTATTTGGGCTTCATATTCAGCAATGATCTCTTTGTCTTTCTTGAACTTAGTTTGAGATGACATCTTCCGACGTGGCAAAAGAACTGACAGGCTGTTTGATTTATTTCTCCTTTTCTTTCCAAGTCCTCTCCCAAGCCTGGGTAATCACACAGCAATGGTCGATTTTACAGGTTTCGGGGCTAATCTCTTTTACTTGGCTGCAGAGCAGGGGTAGAAATCCTTCTTCTGGGAGAAAAATGCTCTCTGCTGGCAGGGAAATGGCTCTAGTGGCTCGCTCTGGTCAGCTCCTCTTGCAAAAGAAGAAATCACCCTGGGAGTACCATAACCTGCCCCAGATTTCCAGGATTTTTCTTTCAAAACAACAATAATAATAATAATAATAGCAGCCAAGGACACACGAGCGCGGGCACACACACACATACACACACACGCACACAAACACAAGTAGCACACACACTCACCCAGACACGCTTCCACGCAATTGTGCTGTGCACACACCCATCCACACCACAAGCGCGCGCATACACACACACACACGCGCGCACACACACACATACACAGCCTCACTCACACACACACCCGCCTGCTTGCTCACTCCTACACGCACATCCACAAGAGGCACGGCGCCTCCTGGGTCGTGTGGCCAGCCTCCGGTTCACTTTGAAAGGCTCTGCTAAAGAGATGGTCAGGTTGCCAAAGGATCGGTCATCTCTCATCCTCCCTCCGGTCGGTCGGCGCCTCGGGTCTGCTGTCCGGTGAGGATCAAAGCCCGGAGAGGGAGATGGAAGTTTTCCGGCTGTAGGTTTCAGCTCCGCTGGACCCAGGGCTGGACTGCTCACCCTGCAGGGCTGGCGGAGCTCTCCCCTACAGCCCTCGTCACTAGACTCCGCCTCCCGGATTTTATAACAACTGACACATTGTAGCCTACAGGAGAGCTGAACTGGCTGCGAGCAAAAAGGGAAGAAACGCTCACAAAAGGGAAGGCAGCGGGAGGCGGCAGGAGGGGGAAAAAATCAGGTTGGGAAGGCCTGGGAGGCTCATGCAAACTCTAGCTGGTAGTAGTTGGGCTGGAGATTTTTCTAACACTGGAAGATTCAATCAATTCAATCCCTCAAACCCTCAGCTATATCACAAGTTGTCACTCTGTCTGAATCTATAGCAGACTGCAGGGAAGGGCACTGATATATTTGAAGGAATTACTTGAGAGCAGGGGCAATGCCAGAGGTTTCAGTTTTGCAAAGGCGGGGGTGGGGAGGCAGGGATGCATCCAGGCTCAGAGCGGGTGGGGACAGCATGAATTGCGCCTCCCTCGCCTCAGTTTCTTTACCAATAAAACGAGCTCTCTTTGGAGGCTCTTTCAGAAATGCTTGCTCACTTTCAATCAGTATATACCAAAAGGGCCCACTAGAGTTATAAAAGGCAAGAGGCTCCATACAAGGGTAAGACCGGACTTGAACTACCCAGTGAATAATGGAATGTGGTTTAAAAAAAAAGTGCAAAGGAGAATTAAAAATATTGCAGAGCATGGGGTATTGTGAATATAAAGAGCTTTTTGGGAATTGAGTAAGATCAGAAACTGAGTTGAGCCCAGTACCTGGGCACATAGTAAACCTCCTATAAGTAGTAGCAATTATGGTTACCCAAGTATCCTAGGGGATACATTCTCTACAAGCACCAAAGGAAGCATCCTCTCCTAGGTGACAGAGCACAGACCTAGATGGTGGAAAATGACTTGCCAGGGTCACTGGATTTCCAACCCAGACAACAGAATCCACCAGTAGTAAATACTGGGTAAATCCCACTGACATGTACACATTTCAAATAGTCCAGCGTGATCTGTCAAACTGGAATCAAGTACTGTAGGATTGCTGACCACTGGAATTCAACAAGAAACTGTCACAGGAGTGTCTTGTCCCCCAGCTGCTCCCTGGAAGAAACTTCTACCACTTCCTCAGAAAAGCTAGCACCTTCTGCTTGTCCTTCTGGAATGATCCAATGTGTGATTCGGCTTGAACAGGCCTGAAGAGGTAGACAGAGGGAGACAGGGCCTTCCCCCTGAGTGAGCAGTGAGTGAGCACCAAGGGCTGCAGGGGGGAATGTGCAGGCTCCGCCCGAGCAGCCGTCCACCTGGTGAATCATATGGCTTATTATAGCTCTGCACACACAGACAAGAGGTCACAGAGTTCAGAGGCAGATGCTGCAGCCCACGTCCTCCTGCCTCGCCCTTCCCAGGGACACGGAGGCCCTCTGCTATGCAGAAGCCACAGGTGTCATTAGAGGAAGATATGCTCAGAGATTAACCTCTCTGCCGCAAGCCTAGATCCTCAAAGAAAAATGGAGTTAGTGCACTGCGCCCTGGAATGTGAATAAGCAACTAACCAGACTCCTCCTTGTCTCTTCTCTGAGCCTGGAGCCTACACGGCTGGAGCAGGTGACTCCTTCTGCTCTCTGTGCCACTGGGAGCAGGAGCCCAGTAAATGGCGGTTCTAATCATGAGGGAAAAATTTAAGCCACACATACATGTTGGAGATTCACACAGGGCACCAAGCCATGGGAATATCCCAAGAAGCCATAAGACAATCTGTGTCAGAAAACTCCTCTTGAACAGCAAGGGCAGGGTTTCTGTATAAGGATGGTTTTTTACAGTCTCGCTCAGCCACATCACGGCAGTGTGGGGGCCATTAAATGGCCTCCGTACTTTCTCAGAACTTCAGTGTCCTCATCTATCAAATGACAGTCCCATAGAGACCCCACCAAGGGGGCCAAGCATCAGAGCTGAGGGCTTTGCAGAGACTCAGGACAAAAGCAGGAAGAGAAGGAGCAAAGAGGGGAGGGGAGAAGAAAAGGCTTGTACAAGCACAAAGTCGTCACCTGTTAACGAACCTATATTGTCTCAGATCTTCTGTTCCCGGGAAGGGGTGAGTGGCCTAGGCAGGGCCCCTGGCACTGTGGCTTCATCTTGTCCCTTCCAATCTTCCCCACAGCTCACTGGAATCTGGGGTCACTCAGCTGCCCTTCTGCAACGACTCTCTCCAAATGGCCATTGTTCTTTGTTGAACTGAACCAATTGCTATAGCCAGTGTTTACTCTTCACAGGGCAGTAACAGAAACCAGATGCCCCCCCCCCCAATGAGTTTGTAACTGAAAATGGACAGTACCATGTCCTATTTCCCTCAGGCTCGTTTCCTAAAGTATTTTAGATATGCCTGAATTGTACTGAGAGTTAGTTTTATTTTATTTCATTGGGTGTGTGTGTTTGCCTACATGTATGTATTGTGCCATATACATGCCTGTTACCCAAAAAGGCCAAAAGAAGTGTCAATCCCCTGGAACTGGAGTTATGGGCTACTGTGTGGGTACCAGGAACTAAACGTGGGTTCTCTATGAGAGCAGCTAGCACTCTTCAATGACTGTACCATCCCTCCAGCCCCCAAAGTTACTTTTAAAAATTTATTTGTTCATCTTTATTTTATGTGCATTAGTATTTTGCCTACAGGTAGGTCTGTGTAAGGGTGTCAGATCCCCCTGAAACTAGAATTTACAGGCAGTTGTGAGTGGCGATGTGGGTGCTGGGAATTGAACCCAGGTCCTCTGGAAGAATAGCCAACGAGAAATTGTCATCATAATAATGGCTATCAAGTCTTTACATCACTTCTTTTGTTCTGTGCTTATGCTTGTCTTAATAGCTTCAAGTGAAAGTTTTCCATTAAACTAATTGAAGATTAAAAATATAAGGGAAACATCACAAATGACCATTGTTGTGGCTTAAATTACAAAGACAGCAGAATAATACAAAACTCACCAGACCAGTTTCTTTTCCTGGTAGGAAGAGAAGAAGAAAAAAAAAAAGGGGGGGTGGGAGGGAGGCAGGGGGAAGGGGGAAGAGTACTTCATTTGAAGGAAGAGTGGCCAGAATAGTTTTTGGTTCAAGGCAATTTTACTCTTCTGGTCAACTAGAAATACACCCTGCCCCCAGCTCAAGATGACTAATTTTTGTGACATTTTGCTACACTGCTACCAACTAATGCATCCACAGCTAGTTCAAAGAATAATTCTAGTCTTCAATCTTGGCTCTAAAAAATGGAAGCAACATAACCCAGCCAGTTGGTAATAATGGGACTGTGGGTGTAGCCCAGTGATGGAATCCTTTGCCTAGCTAGGACTTAAAGGCCCTGGGTTCAATTCTAGAAAGTTCTTTGGCTTCATGTCTTACTTGGCCTTCTAGTAGTCCTGGGAGCAAAGGCTGATTTAAATCTGTCTTGCTGATGGAAAGTGGATAGATAAGTGGAAACATGTATAAGAGGATTATTTTCTAACCCAAGTATAAGGTTGGTCTTTCAAACTGTGCCACAAAACCCAAAAGCCAGAAAAGTCAGAAAATTCAATGCTAGAGCTATTTGTTTCAAAATTCTGCCTGGCAAAACCACTATAAGCTCCACCAAGTGGGAAACATCACAGAAGAAAAGGCAGAATGATAGCCAAAGGATGGAGAGCAGTGCTGTGAAATGCGGTGTTCTGGACGTGACAGGGAGCTCACACTCAGGAACTCACAGCATCTGCCTTACCTGCACAAGGCCTGTGCAAGGTCAAGTCAGCCAAAGCTCTGACATAGGTGGGCAGGTGACCTCCAGGCTCTGCCCTATGCTGAGGCGCTGCCCGCTGCCGACAGCTTTGGGAAGGAGAATCATTCCTTCTTGAGGGTGTGACTGTTAACAAGACCCACGTGCTCCAGAGGATGGCCTCATGACCTTGTTAATAGGGGCAGCACTAACAGGACTGAGTGGCCTATATGAAGAAGGAGGAGGAAGTTTGGAGAAAAGAAAGGAAGGGGCAAGGAAAGTATGAAGTTGGGAGGTAGATGTGTTGAGGGAAGAAGTGAGCAGTAGACATGATCATATTTCATTATACACACACACACACACATGAAATTCTCAAAGTAAAAGATAAATGACAGTGTCTCTCACAAGCCAATGGCTGATTTCTCCAGTATGCAAAATCATGGGAATTTTGGGGCTGGAGAGACAGCTCATCAGTTAAGAGCACTTGCTGCTCTTCCAGGGGATCCAAATTTGGTTCTCTGCACCACCATGGGGGCTCAAAATTCAAGTTTTAGGGGGTTCAACCCTCTCTTCTGGCCTCCTTGGGTACTGTATGTACATAGTCTAGAGACATACACATAAAATAAAAACCAACAAAATTTTAAAGACATATAAATCCCCCAATATACAATTCTAACGAATACATATACCAAATGTTCTTAATAGCACTATCAACAATCATTAAAGGTTGAAAACAACCTTAATGTCCAATGTCTTAGGGTTTCATTTCTGTAAAGAAACACCATGACCATGGCAGCTCTTATAAAGGCAAACATTTAACTGGGGCTGGCTTAGAGTGTCAGAGGTTCGGTCCATTATCATCACGGCAGGAAGCATGGCAGTATGCAGGCAGACATGGTGCTGAAGGAGCAGAGAGACTGCCCCTCTGGGAGTGGCTGGAGCATATAAAAGACCTCAAAGGCCATCCCCAGTAACACACTTTCTCCAACAAGGCTACACCTACTCCAGCAAGGCCACACCTCCTAACAGTGGCACTCCATATGGGCCTATTGGGACCAATTACATTCAAACTACCACAGCCACAAACAAATAAGTGGGTTAAGAAAATCACAGTATATTTGAATAGCAAAATATTATTCAGCTGTAAAAAAGAAAAAAAAAAAAAAGAATTGACATGTGGCTTAGTAGAAATGAATCTTAAAAGCATTGTGTTAAGTGGAAGAAAACAGACGCAAAAGGTCACAATAAAAAGGATCTTTTTATATGAAATAGTGGAGGTTTGGTGTCTCTTTGGTGATGACACATTTTGGAAGTAAACACACATGATGGTTCCCACTCCACAGATGTGCTAAGTATTCTTTGATTTCATATTGCATTATGGCTATTTTTTAATTTTAAATTTTTTATGTATGTGGGTGTTTGCCTGCATGTATGGCTGTGTACTGTGTATCCCTGCTGCCCATGGAAGCCATAAGAGTATGTCAGCTCTCTTGGAACTGAAGTTACAGATGGTTGTGAGCCTCCATGTGGGTGCTAGGAATTGGACTTAGGTCCTCTGCAAGACCAGCCAGTGCTCTTAACCTTTGAGCCAGCCCTCCAGCCTCTGTGGTTAATTTTCTATATTATGTATTTCACCTCAGTAATAAACAAATCAATTTTTCAAGTCTATGAAAAAAAAATTACATCAGCCTAGAGGAAAAGTCAATGAAGGCTGTGACTGACAGTCTACAGAAAGGGAACTACATATGAATATCACACACTTTACTCATGATCAGCATCTATCAGGCATGGCTAGATCCAGGTGCTTTAACAGGACCAACAGGACACTGTGTTTCTCTCTAACTCTCCATCTTGCATTCCTGTAGGGTAGCAGGCTCTCCCATAAAACTGTAAAGGTGGACCCTGTCAGCTCTAAGTTCTTTCAGCCTGGTAATCCCAGCAATAAAGACAGTTTTTCCCAGAAATTCCTGCAAATACCCTAGGAATGGACAACTAGCACAGGCTAGCCCTGCACCATGGCTATCACGGATGAGAGATAGGAATATAGTAAGCTTGCCCTGAGGCTATGGAATAAAGACTGTCCCAAACAATTAATTTGGCCCCAGAGGTAAGTTCCCAAAAGCAGACCAAGGTGCCATTCCAGAAAAAAAAAAAAAAAAAAAAAAAAAAAAAAGGGGGTAAAAAAAAATGTTTTGTCTGTTAAGAACCACTGTGGGACATGCAGAATAGACCAGCAGCAGAAGTGGCACAAGTGGCATGACATCACCTGGAATAAAGCCCCTTCTTATCCAAAGCCACAACCTTGACCAGGCCTGTAGGCTAGACTACTCCCACATTCCAGATGAGGAAAGGAAAGTACAGACATTCCATAGCTAATACAGGGGAGAGCCAGGCAGGAATTCAGCACATCTGACCCCACATCGGTGTCCTGTGACGAACACACACACACATACACACACACACACACCCCTGCTGAGAGCGCCCTGGAGACACACATAAACTCACAGGCCTGGGCACATGCTCTGCTATGAGTCCTGCTGCCTGAAGAAAAGGCAAGTGGGGCTGAAGATATGGCTCAATTGGTAGAGTGCTTGCCTTCTGTGCCCAAAGCCCCAGATTCCATCCCCAGCATGGCAAACCCCAGAAGGGGTGGAACATGCCACTAATGCCAGCATTGGGGACATAGGTGCAGAATAGGAAAGCCAAGGTCGTCTTCAACTGAATAGTGAGTTTTGGGCCAGTATGAGGTAAATGAGACCCTGTCTCAAGAAAAGAAATGGGGGGGGGGGAGGATGGTTGTGATACATGCCTTTAATCTCAACATTTAGAAGGCACTGGCAGGTGGGTCTCTATGAGTCCATGGCTAGCCTACTCAGTGAGTTCCACAGTGAAAACCAGTCTCAAACAAATGGAAGGAAAGAAGGAAAGAAAGAAAGAAAGAAAGAAAGAAAGAAAGAAAGAAAGAAAGAAAGAAAGGAAGGAAGGAAGGAAGGAAGGAAGGAAGGAAGGAAGGAAGGAAGGAAG
>NW_026596101.1:1496824-1520286 GCF_907164565.1 Psammomys obesus | reverse complement strand
AAGGAAGGAAGGAAGGAAGGAAGGAAGGAAGGAAGGAAGGAAGGAAGACAGAAAGAGTGAGGAGAGAGATGAGAAGGGAAGAAAAGCAGGAAATTCATCTCTTGGCCATCAGGACATGAGCCTGTGTGTGGTAGTGTCTAGGGGATGCTACAGAAGTCCTATGCCTTTCCAAGAAGAACATGTTCCATTATGCAGCCCAGATGTCCCCTTTTACCATCTAAGGACTGAGCAGCCCCAGGGACAGTGATTCACAGATGGCTTCAGAGTCCTGATCCTGAGGAACAGAGGAACAGGCATTTAAACACTGGAGCTTTTCACTTCATGGCCAACAGAGTTTGCACACTTCCAAAAAGGATGAGGCATTTGGACTGTGGATTATCTCCTCCTGCTCTCTTTCCTGATCAGCTTGCTTAGAATGAAAAACTGATCTGTCCCTGTAGAGGAAACTTCCAGAGTCTGCAGTCATGTAAGAGGGTCTGTCTAATTCATGGATGGTTGGCTGCCCATCCTCATACCTCAAAACATGTCCGATGATCTGGTTTTTGTTCCTAATTTCCCTAATTAAGACTACATTCTGGGCCTGGTAAGATGGCTCAGTGGCTAAGGGCACTGACTGCTCTTGCAGAGGACCCTGGTTTGATTCCTAGCACCCACATGGCAGCTCACAACAGTCTGTAACTCTAGTCTCAGGGAATCTGACACCATTTTCTGGCCTCTGTGGGCACAGCAAACAGTTGGTACACAGACAACAGACAGACAAAATACTCTACACTTAAAAAATATCTCAAAACAAAAAACTGATGCAAGGTCTCACTCTGTTGCTCAGGCTAGCCTCCAATCTGCTATCCTCCTACCCTCCTTCCAATGGGTTAAATGTTTGTGTGTCCCCTCTTTACATATTGATGTCCCTGACCACAAGTATAACAGGATTTGGAGATGGGCCTGAGGAGAAAAAAAAAAAAAATCAGAGCTAAATGAAGTCATGAGGACATGGGATGGGTCATTCTGGTGGGGTTAGTATCCCTGAAAGAAAAAGAAAAAAAGAGCCAGCAGAGAGTAAGTATTCTCTGTCTCTGTCTCTCTGTCTCTCTCTCTCTCTCTCTCTTCTCAAAATAGAAAAATGAGAAGGTAGCCATCTAGAAGCCAAAAAGAGGCCCTCACCAGAGCATGACCATGTTCTTTGGTCTCAGTTTTATACCCTCTACATCTGTGAGGAAATATACTGTTATATAAACCATGCAATCTGTGGATTTTGGTGTGGCACGTGGGACAGGAAGCCTGAAGAACCTCTGTTTCAAAGGTGTAGAAAACATTGTAATGGTGAAGAAAACAAAGATATTGTGAGGAAAAGCAGCTAACCCAAATGGTATGAAGTGACAATTTTTATGAATTAATTTACTCACTCATTCAGCCATTATCTCTTAAGTACCTAATACGGAATAGATATTGAGTTAAACATGCTCACACACCAGGCAGATGTTGTCCAGACTGTCCCAAAGATCACAAGTAAATAAGCAATAATAATTCAACATAATAGAAAAGCTCAGGGTAATACAGGGTGTCACAGTAAGACCACCTTCGGGCTGGCTCAGTGGAAGTAGTGCTTACCTAGCCTGCAGTAAGTCCTATGTTGGAGCCCTAGAGACACATAAAATTGGGTGTGGTGATGCACACCTCTAACTCCAGCTCCAGGAAGGTGGAAGCAGGAGGGTCAGTTCAAGGTCAACATGAACCTGTCTTCAAAAAAGTAAAGACCAAGAAGGGAATGGTAGTGCACACCTTTAATCCCAGCACTGAGGCAGGTGGATCTTTGTGAGTTCCAGGCCAGCAAAAAGAAAACAAACAGAAAGATGGGTCAGATAAGATGCATGCTGTTGCACTGAAAAGGGCGGGGCTTTGAAAGTACTACCTTGCTGTCTCCATGTGTCACATCAATGGCATCATCCTCCAGGTACTATTGATGTCTTTTTCTTTTTTTCAGATGAGAAATTGCCTCCCACAGAACAGGAATGTGGCTCCCTCTGGGGTTAGCTGCTTCCTCTTTGTCTTGTGATGCCAAGACCTCAACATTTCTCACTAGAGCACCTTCTTCAATAGCTCCCTACTGGTTTCTCTGCCTCTGTTCTTGCCTCCCTGTTACCTTTTAATCCAAGAACCAGGCAAGTGTGTGCTACAAATCCTAACAATCTGTTATGGCCTCCACTTGAAACGGAATGCATACTTTTCCCCCTTCCCCTTCATGGCTGGGCCTCTACCCCACTATCTGACACCACTTTCTTTCCTGTTCCCTGAGCCCAGCCATTCATATATGTATGTACATACATGCATTCATGCATACACTCATATACATACATGCATACATATTTTTTTTTCTGGAATGCTCCAAGTATTGGCTGCTCAAGTAGCTGTTCCTGAGACCTTCGCTGGTGTCCTCTTCTGGAAGAGCTGTGTCCACACCTCCTTTCCAATGGCAACTCTCACATATCTCACGTCTTGCCTTCTTCATTGCATGCCAGCATATGAAGCTTATTAATGCTGCATTAGTTCACATAATGACTGTTTCCAGACACTACACTGCATACCCCCCCACCAGGCCAGAATGTCTAAGATATCTTTGTGTGGTGGTGAAAATGTCCTATACCTGTGCTGTGATATGATTTGGGGTGGCTACTGAGCACTCCAAACAACAGATTTGACCACAAAATGAACTTTCATTTGGGTTTTATTTTAAGGAGTTGAAATGTAGAGTCATATGTGACTGAGGTGGGGCTAGGTTAGTGCCTGTAATGTTTTGAATGAAAATGGCCCCCATAGGCTCATAGGGAGTGCCACCTGGAGGTGTGTTCCTGTTGGAAGAAGTGTGTTACTGTGGGGCTGGGCTTGGAAGTTTCAAATGCTCAAGCCAGGCCCAGTGTTGCTCCCTCTTCTTGCTACCTGAGGATCTGGATGTAAAACTCTTAGCTACCTCTCCACGTCTGCCTGCATGCCACCATGCTTCCTGCTATAACGATAATGGACTAAACCTCTGAAACTGTAAGCCAGCCACAGTTAAATGCTTTCCTTTATAACAGTTGCTGTGGTCATGGTGTCTCTTCACAGCAATAAAACCCTAACTAAGACAGTGCCCTAGCAAAGCACTAAGGATGTAAGGAGGCAGGGCCCTGTCTGTGATTGTCTCCCCTATAACAGTACCTGACATGTACCATGTGGTTGAAAACATGTCCACACTGCACAAATTCTGACAAATGAACCTCCTCCCCAGGACCTTTGCTTGGTTCTCCTCTCCCTATCACTGAAGCCTCTGTACCCCATCATCACCAGAGTTTGCTTTCTGCACTGACCTTAGAGATTTGGCAGAGGCACCAGGTGCCAGGGCAGCAGAGTCAATTACTCCCTCCACTGCACTCCATTTGGAGCCCAACACCCCCTGTGCGGAGGTGGGGTGGTAATGAGGCCTTACCAGGCTCCAGTAAACACTGCAGCTGTTTCCTATCCAGTCATCTGGGCTTTATGGAATGTGGAAATGGCTGGGCCTATAAATCCATGTGAATCGTTCTATTCGTCTCCTCCTCCTCCTCCTCTGTGTAATGTTGGAAGGCAGGAGGAGGGAGAATAAGTCAGTGTCAGGTCAAGAGGCTGAATTCAATTAAAATGGTTTTTGGACTCAATCGCTTTAGGAAATGAAATCAGCATCAGGCTGAATAATATATTCTTTTGCAAGTTAGGATCCCTCCTGGGTTCTCTTTAAGCAGAAAGATAATTCAGAACAGACGTTAAGTCCGGTTTTATGTCTACTCGGTGAGGATTAGGCCATCTACATTATCTCACAGTGCTAAGACCAAGTTCCCCAGCATCACCGCCCCTCCAACAGCCCTAAGTGATAACTGAGAAAGATGCAGCCTCCAAGTCCTCTAGAAAGTACCTTGTGAAACCGTGCCCAGGGCTACCTGGGAAAAGGGTAGATATGGATGCTTCATGGTATCAATGAACACACAGAATCACAGAACGGAGAGGCAACTGTTTGAGAGACAGAACAAATTGAGCAACTGAGCTCAACACCACAAAAATGTCTCAAAAGTCATGCTTCCCAGAGAATCCGGGTCTTGCTGCAGGCGATAAACATATGAAGGGGCCCAGTGCTGATGCATCAGAAGGGAACTCCTGGGCCTGTCCTGAGAGGCTGGGGTACTCTTAGGAGGGGTTTACAGCAGTTAAGTATGACTCCTCCGTTTTCCATGGTACAGCTCTGAGAACTGCCTGTGATGTGATCTAATGTCTCACAGCAAAACAGCTCTCTCTGGGGGCTGAATTTTGATCTGGGTTTTATTTGAAGGGGTTGAAGTGTAAACAGCCACATGTGCTGTGGGTCTGTATACTGGACAGCGCCACTCCACCAGTGTAAGGAGGCAGAAGCCAACGGTGTCTGTGGTTATCTCCCTACAACAGTGCCTGAGACGGTAGCAGGTTTTGAATTAGTGTTCGTAGGGGAAAGTGTTTGTGATGCCGTGGGGATGGGGCATACCCCTAGAGTCTCACGGACAGTGCTCCTGGGTATCAGGTGCACTGAAATATATAAGCTGGCATTTAGGAAGCCCTGACAATGTACAAGCTTGAACACAAAGCCGTTTCCAATATAATCTCAGTGAATTGCCCCAACAGCTCTAAAATAACTATAATATCCCCATTTCATAGATTATAAAATTGGGGGGGGGGATGTCTCTGAGAGGCTAAAGTCACATTTCACATTAGAGAGAGTCGTGGAAAGCTGAGGTGGCTACTAGCCACCATGAAGCAAGGACCTGAGGCCCTCATTCCAACAGCCTATAGGAAAGTTTGTCCTACCAAAACCACAGATATTATCTTAGGAGGGAATTGGCTATGGACTGAACTGTACCCCTCACAAACCAAACCCATATGTGGATATGATGGTGTTTGGAAAGGTAAGTCATCAGATTAGTGGTCTCGGGGCTGGATTAGTATCCTTAGGGAACCAAAAAGAAAAGATGATTTTCAAATACTGATACAGCAAAAACTCTGCAGGGCTTCTTAACCCATTTCTGAACCCCAGCCCTGAAGCAGGGCTGGAAATTTTATATATCTAGGTTCTACTAAAGTTGTCAGTCTGGATACCATACTTTGAGAACCTCTATTTCCAAATATACCAAGAGGGCTGAGAAGGTGGGTCAATGGGTCCAGCATTTGCCTTGCATGCATGGGAACCTAAAATAGACTCTCCTAACCCTATGTAAAGCCATGTACAGGAGCACACACATGTAACCCCAGAACGCCTATCATGTAACACAAAGCAAAAACCAGGAGAATTCCTGGAATCCTGTGGGACAGCTACCCTGACCTAACATAGCAGTAAACATGGATGATAATTTTTTAATAATTATTTTGAAACTCTAATATAATTATATTATTTCCCCTTCCATTTCCTTTCCCTAAACCTCCCATATACTCCTCCTTGCTCTCTTTCAAATTCATGGCCTTTTTTTTCCATTAATTATTGTTACATATATATAGCACATGCACACACACACACACACACACACACATATATATATATATACATATACATATATACATTTCTAAATATAATTTGCTCCGTCTACATAATGTTCCTTGTAGGTTTGTTTCGGGACTGACCATTTGGTACTAGATAAGCAGGCCTGTATGCTCTTCCCTAGGTAGGACTACTTCTCCCATCTCAGCTTTCCTGTACTTTTTGAGGCTTCCTGGGCTTTCCCTAACTACTCCAGCATTCCTACTGTTGTGATTTTGTTAGTTTATGTTTAGACAGCCATGCTGGTAAGACTTTATGGGTACGACTTCTGACATTCATAGGAAACACCATCTCACAGAAAACTTACTGATCTTCTGTATCTTATAACCTTTCTGCCTCCTCTTCCTCAATGATCTCTGAGCCTTGGGGAAGGAGTTTTATTGTAGGTGTATCTGGTACCTGACAGTACCAGAGTACCTGATATGTACCATGTGGTTGTAACACATGTTTCCACAACTCTGCATTTTTATTGTTTGTAGTTTTCTGTAATGGTTTCTGTCTGTTGCAAAGAGAAGTTTCCTTGATGAGGGATGAGGACTACACTTATCTGTGGGTTCAAGGACAAACACTTAGAAAGTGGTTAAGGGTTGTGCTGGTTTAGTAAAGTGATGGCTGTAGGTTTTCCTCCAAGACCCATGACTTCACGAGTCCTTTGTAGTTGGCTAGGTTTCTACTACCAGGTATGATCTCCCTCTTGTTGGGCGGGCTTTAAATCCAATGAGAGAACTTCTGGTTACAGCCAAGGTATGTGTGCCACCATTGCACCCTTAGGGCTATCACGCATGCTGGTCATTGTTGTGGTTTACAGACATCGTAGCTGGGTAGGACTCCTGCTTCCCTCACTTAGAAGCTTACATGTTTCCTTCTGGTACCATGAAAGTTGGTCCTCAGGCTTTCAAATCAGTTTCAGCTCAGGGGCCTCTGGGCCCTGCATGTGAAGTATATGGTGTTCTTCATCAGTATGAACTTATCTTACATCTCTGGAAGTCTCTTGGACAATCCTGACAAATACTCAAAAGAGGGCTTCATATGTCTAGTATTGAAGTTTTTGTTAGATGGTCTTTGTCTTTTGGAAGGAGCATTGTAGACCCAGATGGAAAAAATTTCATTTAAATTATATATGTAATGTGCATTTATACAAAGAATTATGAGTGTTATAGATTTTAATGCCATATAATATTACTATATTATATTTAATATTGATAATAAAATTATATGTGTTAGCCAGATGTGGTGGCACCTGCCTGTAATCCCAGCACTCAGGGAGGCAAAAGCAGGTACATCTCTGTGAGTTCAAGGTTAGCCTGGTCTACGAGGACAACCAGGGATATGTAGTGAGACCCTGTCTCAAAAAAAAAAAAAAAAAGTGTATGTGTTTTATGATTAATTTAAAATACATTTAAAAAAAAAGAAAGAATCCGCTTCAGGGGCTGGAGAGATGGTTCAGAGGTTAAGGGCACCAGTTGCTCTTCCAGAGGTCCTGAGTTCAATGCCCAGCAACCACACCGTGGCTCACAACCATCTGTAATGAGATCTGGTGCCCTCTGCTGGCCTGCAGGCAGACCACTGTATACATAAAATACATGAGTAGCATTACAGAAGTAAAGTTAATCCTTAGATACATGTGTATCAAAGTCATTCCTCTTGCATGTAAAATTAAATTTCAGACAAAACTAATCCATAGTGATCAATATAAAACTTGACTGCTATAGAGATAGAAGGGTCTACCAGAAAGGGTGATAAAGAATAATGAGTAAGAGATATGCTTACCTTGATGGGCATAGTAGTCCCTCAGGTGAATATATCTATAGGAACTAATCAAGTTGTGAATGCTTTATACATTATTCTATGTGAAATTTAGCTCATTAGAAAAAGTCATTGTAGGGGTTGGAGAGATAGCTCAGAGGTTAAGAGCATTGGCTGTTCTTCCAGAGATCTTGAGTTCAATTCCCAGCACCCACATAGTAGTTTACAAGTATCTGTAAGGAAATCTGGTGCCCTCTTTTGGCGTTCAGGTGTACATGCAGGCAGAACACTAAGATGATGGATAGATAGATAGATAGATAGATAGATAGATAGATAGATAGATAGATGTAGAAAGAAAGAAAGAAAGAAAGAAAGAACTGGAAATTGAGCAGAAGGGACGCTGGAGTACAATAAAGCTTCATTTCCATTTTTGCTGCTATAGTATTATTTGAGCAGAAATTTTTTTTTTAATTCAGTTCCTTTTTGTTAATGCTGCTGGTGTTTTGTGCTACTGTTCCAGGAAACTCAACACTTCTGACATCAATAATTACAGAAAACAAAAACAAAGGATTGGCAGAGAAAGTATGTGTGATATGCCACACAGGGTTTCCTTTGTTTTGGTTTGTTATTGTTATTGTTGTTGCCTGTGCATTTGGACTGAAGCCCTCACTTTGCCAATGTCCCAAATGCTGGCTGTTGAGCCAGCATACGCAATTTTGGCTCTGCTCAACTCAAGATGGCCCTGAATCCAGGTGACCTATCTGACCTATGGGAAAGAACCTCCCTCAGTGGCCTTTTTCGAATGACTACTAGAGAGAAGACTCATATCACCCCTTGATGTGGGTGACACTGGCCATCCCAGTGTCAGAAGTTCCCATGGAACTGGCAGTCAGCTGCACTCACATGCTCAGAGGTACCCTTGCTGGAGGGCCCTATGAGTTTGCATACACCCCGCTAATGTGGAGATGGGAATCCAGTTTAGGACTATTGGTGCCCTACTGAGAGCAAGCCACAATTTCTCATGGTTGGGTTTGTGTTCCATGACTGGCCTTGCTTGCAAGACAAGAGAACGCTGAAGCAAAAACATGCCAGCTAAGGAGGAAAAGGATAGAGTGGCAGAGGGCATGGCAATGTGTGGGTAATTTTATTCTTCTGTCCTGTCTCCTGGAACTTAAGTCCATAGAAAATGAGCTAAGAAAGACTACACTGGAGCTGAAGAGATGGATGGCTCAACAGTTGAGAACACTGGCTATTCCTCCAAAGGACCTGGCTTCAATTTTCAGCACCCAAAGAGCAGATCAAAACCATTCATTACTCAGACCTGGGGATGTGATGTCCTCTTCTGGCCTCTATGAGCACTCCACGCACATGGCACACATACATGCAGGCAAAACACTCATACACATAAAAATAATAAAATAATAACTTTTTCTAAAAAAAAAAAGTATAAACTTGAGGGACGTTCCCATTATTACCACAAAAGTTTCACCTGACCTTACAGATTACCTGAAACCATGGGAAGGAGACACAGAATTCTTTCCTGAGAATTAAAGTCATTATTGATGTCACTTTGTTGAAATGGCTACATGACATTGAAGAGAGTCCTTCTCTTCCTGTGGAGGGATAAGAAGAAAAAGCAGAAGAAGTAGTAGTAGTCATATGAATGGTTTCTTTCAAATTTGAGGGGAAAATATGTCTTAAGAATAGCCAAATGGGAAAAACCTAGAAGCATTTCCTCTAGGAATTGGGCAAGGTTTTCCATTACCTCAATGCCAGTTTTTTTTTTAGAGCAGAAAATCCTTTTTTTAAAATATATATTTTATTTATTTATTATGTATACAAAGTTCTATCTGCATATACACTTGCACGCCAGAAGAAGACACTGGATCTTATTATAGATGGTTGTGAGCGACCATGTGGTTGCTGGGAATTGAACTCAGGTCCTCTGGAAGAGCAGCCAGTGCTCTTAATGTCTGAGCCATCTCTCCAGCCCTTTTTTTTTAATTTATTTTTATTTTATGTGTAGGAATGCTTTGTCTGCAAGTATATATGTGTGCCACATGCATGCAGTGTCCATGGATGTCAGAAGAGGGCTTCAGATCCCCTGGAACTGGATTTATGGACAGTAAAGAGCTGCTGTGTGAGGAGACAACTTCCTGAACATAACACCAACAGCACAGGCTCTAAGAGCAACAATCAATAAGTGGGACCTCATGAAACTGAAAAGCTTCTGTAAAGCAAAGGACACTGTCGTCAGAACAAAACAACAGCCTACAGAGTAGGAAAGGATCTTCACCAACCCTCTGACAGAGGGCTGATAACCAGCATATATAAAGAACTAAAGAAGTTAAAAAGCAATAAATCAAGTAATACAATTAAAAAATGGGGTACGAAGCTAAACAGAGCATTCTCTGTAGAGGAATATCAAATAGCAGAAAAACACTTAAAGAGATGCTCAACGTCCTTAGCCATCAGAGAGATGCAAATCAAAACGACCCTGGGATTTCACCTTATACCCATCAGAATGGCTAAGATCAAAAACACAAGTGACAACACATGCTGGATAAGTTGTGGAGAAAGGGGAACCCTCCTCCACTGCTGGTGGGAATGTAAACTTGTACAACTACTTTGGAAGTCAATCTGGCACTTTCTCAGACAATTAGGAATAGTGCTTCCTCAAGATCCAGCTATACCACTCCTAAGCATATACCCAAAATTTGCTCAAGTACACAACAAGGACATTTGTTCAACCATGTTTGTAGCAGCTTTATTTTTAATAGCCAGAACCTGGAAACAACCCAGATATCCCTCAACATTGGAATGGATACAGAAATTGTGGTGTTTTTGCACAATGGAATATTACTCAGCAATCAAAAAGGAGGAAATCATGAAATTTGCAGGCAAATGGTGGAATTTAGAAAAGATCATTCTGAGTGAGGCATCCCAGAAGGAGAAAGACACACATGGTATATACTCACTCATATGGTCCTATAAAATATGATAATCATAATGAAATCTATACACCTAAAGAAGATAAACAAGAAAGAGGACACGGGGTAAGATGATCAACCCTCACTTAGAAAGACAAATGGGATGTGCATTGGACATAGGAGAAAACAAGTAACAGGACAGGAGCCTACCACAGAGGGCCCCTGAAAGACTACCTAGCAGTGTGTCAAAGCAGATACTAAGACTCATAACCAAACTTTTGGCAGAGTACGGGGAATCACATGAAAGAAGGAGGAGTTTGTATGACGTGGAAAGGATAGGAGTTCCACAAGGACCAAACATATCTGGGCACAAGGGTCTTTTCTGAGACTGACACTCCACCAAGGACCATGTATGGATATAATCTAGAACCTCTGCTCGGATGAAGCCCATGGTAGCTCAGTAACCAATTGGTTTCCCATAGTAAGGGGAACAGGAACTATCTGACAGGAACTCAATGGAAGGCTCTTTGACCTCCCCACCCCGCAAGGGAGGAGCAGTCCTGCTAGGCCACAGAGGAGGACTTTGCAGGAGGACTGAAGATACCTGATAAAACAGGGCCAGGGAGGAGATGAGGGAGGGAGGGTTTGGGAGGGAATGAGGGAGCGGGATACAGCTGGGATACGGAGTTAATAAGATGTAACTAATAATAATAATAATAAAGAGCTGCTGTGTGGGTGCTGGGAATAGAATCTGGGCCACTGGAAGAGTAACAAGTGTTCATAATTACTGAGCCTTCTCACAGCCCTATGCCCTCCACTCCTACTCAACATAGCACTTAAAGTAAATTCTGGCTAGAGTACTAAAACACAAGAAAGGAAGGAAGGAAGGAAGGAAGGAAGGAAGGAAGGAAGGAAGGAAGGGGTATAAATTGTTAGAGAAGTCAGACTGTTCGTACTGCCATATAACTACCATATGCTGATAACCATGCCACTGGAACTCTGGAAAATTATACCCATTTTCAGATGACATGAGCCTATGCTTTAAAAAAAAAAATCTATAAGAGTCCACAGAATATAAGACTAAGCCAGGCAGTGGTAGCACATGCCTTTAATCCCAGCATTCAGGAGGCAAAGAAAGGCAGGGGGATCTCTGTAAGTTCCAGGCCAGCTTGGTCTACAGAGCGAGTTCCAGGACAGCCAGGGCTTGTTGCACAGAGAAACTCTGTAAAAAAGAAAAAGAAAAAAAGACCAATAAAAGACTTGACAAACTCTTTCAGCAAAGAAATAAGACATAGCAACCACCAGCCTTTTACATACTGAAAGCAAACCAAACACAAAGAAACCAGGGGATCTTATTCACAACATTTTCAAAAGAAATAAAATCCTGATAATAAATTTGATCTCTACAAAGAAAACCTTAAGGCACTGAAGAAAGGCTTGAGGAAGTCTCTAGAAGATGGAAAGATCCCCCATGTTCATTTACTGGCAGAATTAACACTGTGAAAAATACCAATACATTATCAAAAGCAATCCACGATGCACAAAAAACATTTCAAAATACAACAAAGGCCTTAATGTGGGACCTGAAATTCAGCTACAGAAAAGGCATTTTCAAGTGAAGACTTAACTTGATATTATATAAACTAAGAAAAAAAAAAAAAAAACCTTCACACAGCAGGGGAAGTAATGACCAGAGCGACACGGCCAAAGGAATGGAAGAAAATCCTTGTATCAGACAGGGCATTAACATCTAAAATTAATGTTAATTAATATCTATAACTTAAAAATTAAATACTCAAACCAAGGCATCCAATCAATAAATTGGCGAGGGTTGGCAAGATAAAGGGACTCTCCAACAAGCCTTAAAATAATCTAAGTTTGGTCCTTGGGGCCAACATGGCAGAAGGAAAGAAACAGCTTCTACCTTGCCCTCTGACTGACTGCAGCGCATGTGTGCTTGCACACCCACACACGCGCCCATACACACAAAATAAACTTAATAAATAAGGGACAAAATAACTGAACCGGACATACAAGTCACAAAGTCTTAGGAACAGCCAATTAGCACTTCCTTGGTCATCAGACAAATGCTCATCAAAACTGATGTAAGGGGCTAGGGAGATGGGAAGATGGCTTGTGGCAGTTGTAGGCACCGGTTACTCTTCCAGATGATCTGGGTTCGAGTCACAGCACCCACACAGTAGCTCAACAGTGTCTATAGAACTCCATTTCCAGGGATCCAACACCCTCTCCTGGCCTTCATGGGCACCAGCCAAACACATGTTGCACAGACACATACGCAGGTAAAGCAACCATTCACATTAGATAAAAATGCATATTTTGAAAATATGTAAATAAGTAAAACTGCTCTCTGAGATTCCAGCTCATCATAGACAAATGGCACAAAAAATGATAATGAAGTAAAAGGCATTAAACGCTGGCGACGATCTGGAGAAAAGAGGAGCCCTATCTCATTGCTGGTGGGAATATAAACATGTGCAGCCACCGTGGAAATCTCCATGGAGGTTCCTCAAAAGGCTGAAAACAGAACTACCAGGTGACTCAGCTGTACCACTCCCGGATACACAAGAACAGGCCTTCATGTCAACAAAGCACAGAGATGCTGGCACATCCATGGCTGCTGCTGTGTCTCTCACAACAGCCAGGAAGTGGAGACAGACCAGATACCAATCAGCAGACAAGTGGTGTGTAGCTGAAAATAAAAACAAAGCCATGACATCTGCAGGAAAATCATGATGTTACAGTGAATAAGACAGGCTCGAGGACTGCGAGAAGGACTCGGTGGTCCGGCCGCGAGGGCTCACACGAGGCAGCTCGCGGCGTCCGGCCGCGCAGGACTGCTCAAGATGTCGTACATGCTTCCGCATCTGCACAATGGCTGGCAGGTAGACCAGGCCATTCTTTCGGAGGAGGACCGCGTGGTCGTCATTCGTTTCGGACACGACTGGGACCCCACTTGCATGAAGATGGACGAGGTTCTGTACAGCATCGCCGAGAAGGTTAAAAATTTCGCAGTTATTTATCTTGTGGATATTACAGAAGTGCCGGACTTCAACAAGATGTGTGAGTTGTGTGACCCATGCACTGTCACGTTTTTCTTCAGAAACAAGCATATCATGATTGATTTGGGCACTGGCAACAACAACAAGATCAACTGGGCCATGGAAGACAAGCAAGAGATGGTTGACATCATAGAGACCGTGTACCGTGGGGATCGCAAAGGCCGGGGTCTGGTGGTGTCTCCCAAGGACTACTCCACTAAGTACAGATACTGAGCACTGCCCTCCCAGGCTGTGCAGAGGACACTAGGAGCCTCTTCCGTGTAGACACACTCAGCTCTTCAGAGCTTTTGGAAAGGGCTTGCAGCACAACGTGGCTGTAGGGCTGGAGGATCCTTGAGCTGAGAATTCTGGGACCTTAACTAGCTGAAGCAAATAAACATGGTGAAGGAACAACAACAACAAAAAAAAAAGGACAGGCTCAAGGAAGAAAATGTCGTGTTTTCCCACGTATGTGGAAATGTGTATGTGTGTGTGCACGTGTGTATGTGTGTGTTTATATACATGGGTGTGTTTGTAGGTCATGGCACTAGAAAAGGATCATGAGCAGGCTAGGAAGAAATTTTGGGAGGGGAGAAAGAGGGTACTGGGACGCATATGATAAAAAAGCAGAAAGGTGAGTGTCTGAAGAGAGAAAGAAAGCCTGAGGGAAGCAGGAAGTACAGAGGGGAGGGGAGCAATGAGAGGGGAACAAGTGCCAAAGGAAGTATAATGAGTGACTGAAAACACTGTAATGGAACTGTTACTTCTGTTTACCTGAATAAAAAAATAAATAAATAAAAAATAAATTGAAACAAGGTCTCACCTGGCTGACCTGGAACTGATTATGTAGACCAGGCTGGCTTGGAACTCACAGAGATCCTCCTGCCTCTGCCTCCCAAGCACTAGTGTTAATGGCAAATTTTAGAACTACCACACCCGGCTCTAAAAAAACAAACAAACAAAAAAAGTAAGGAATGGCTGGAAGTTGGCCAAGACATAAAGCACTAGCTGATGCTTCGTGAGAACCCAAGTTTGAAACCCCAAACTCACGTATTTTTAAGAATGTGGGCATGGTGGCACGTGATTCTAAGCCCAGCTCTGAAAAAACAGCCCTGTTCACCAGGGCTCACTGGCCAGCTCCCTATCCTAACTAAAAAGTTCCAGGCCAATGAGAGACCCTGTCTCAAAAAACAAAACAACAACAAAAAGCAGGTGCAGGGCTTGAGGAATCACATCAATTTGCTCTCTGGCCTCCACACATACTCAGCCATCCATGTGCACCCACATAAACACACAAACACACAGTAAATGAACAAATGCACACTCTATACATGTCTGTTTTTTATGATGCTTCTTACTGTGTGCATCACAGGTTTGACTGAGTTCTGCAGTTTGGCTATTCTAATGTCAGACGACTACAGTGTGCTGGGTGTGCCAGGAGACCCTTCATCTCAGTGCTTCAGAGCATGAGGCAGGGAATTAGGTGTTTGAGTTTAGCCTGAGCTACATAGCAAGCTCCAGACCACGTTGGGCCATATAAGAGACCTTACCTCAGAAAATAATAATAATAAAATAAAATCTTTTTTTAATTTAAAGATATATTTTTATTTTTTAATTCTCTCTCTCTCTCTCTCTCGTGTGTGTGTGTGTGTGTGTGTGTGTGTGTGTGTACACGGGTGTACACATGCACTTCTGTGTCTATATATATACGTTGCAGTTGCCTGAGGAGGCCAGAAAATAATGTCAGATGCCCTGGAGCTAGAGTTGTTGTGAGCAGCCAGATGTGGATACTGGGAACTGGACTCAAGAGCAGTATGCACTCTTAACAGTGGTAAACCTCTCTCCAGCCACCACTTGCTCACATTTTTTAAATCCAGTTGTGTATTACTGAATTTTCCATCACTATAACAAGCATCTGAGATCATCAACCTGAAAAAGAAAAGGGATTGTTTGGGCTCACAGTTCTAGAGGGTTACACCCATGGTTGTTTGGTCCTGTTTCTTTAGACCTATAGAGGTAGAAAACGGCTCACCCAATGGCCCCAGGAAGGAAAAAGACAACAGAAGGAAGAAGACAACAAAGTCCCACAAGTTCCCTCAAAGACCTCACACTAGGCCCCCGCCTTACAGTTTTACAACCTCCTGGTAGCATCAGGCTGGGAAACAGCATGAGCCCTTGGGGACACTAAAGATCCAAATCACAGCAAATCTGATTTGTTATTGCTGGGCCACAGAAACTCTTGCCATAGGCTGGATACTGACCCTATGTTAGGCACTGCATTGGTAAGCACTGTCTCCTGCAGCATGGGATGTACTTTATTTCAAGTTTTGGTGCCACCTAATTTGCCTATTCTGTTGTTATTTTTGTCTCTTCTCTTAGTGTCATTGCCAAAAAAAATAATTACATCAACTGACCAGATGTCAAGATTTCCTACATGTATCTCTATGCTTTTCTTTGTTTGAGACAGGATTTCAATAGGTCATCCAGCCTGGTAGGGAGTTTCCTGTGTAGCCCAGGATACTGTAGAACAAACTGTCCTGCCCCCCCACCTCCTGTGTGCTGAGAATACAGGCATGTACTACCACAACTGGTACATTCATGTTCCCTCTAAAAGTATAGTTTTAACTCTTACATGTGCGACTCTAATCTGTTTTGAGCTAATTTTTATCTAAAGTGAATTATGAAGACATGATTTCATTCTTCTCCCAAAATCATTTCTTTGAAAGACCATCTTTTCTCCATCAAATAGTTTCTTTATCATGTTGAATATCATTTGACGATGTATGTGAGGGAATGTTCCTGGGTCCTTCATTCTGTACAAAACAGAATGGCTTCTCTGTCTTCCTATGTGCAGGTGAACATGTTTTAATATCCTTTTAGAATAATTCTTCCCAGGGCTGGGGATGGAGTTCAGTTCGTAGAGTGCTTGCCTACCATATTTAAATCCTGAGACTCAAATCCTGACACCACATAAACCAGACACAGTGGCACATATCTGTAATCCCAGTATTCATAAGGTGGAGGCAGGAGAATCAGAAGTTCACATCAAACCTATGAGATGGTAAAAAGCCTGGAGTCCTAAGCTGCATTTGAAGAACCTATGGTGGAAGAAGAGAACTGACTTCTAAGACGTTCTCTGATGTTCAAATGTGTGCTATGGCATGTGCATATGTGTTGCATGTGCATATGTGCATACACACACAGCTATAAAACCCACATATACACAAATAATAAATTAAATTAAATAAGAACTTCAAAATCATACTAAGATAGGGCAAGACAGTGTAGAGGTTCCTCCATCTTATATTCTTGCTGAGGCCATTTTTAGATTTAATCTCCTTTTGGAGAATCCTGTGGGAAATTACCTAACCGTTCTATTCTAGGAACTCAAGGTCAAGATGCCCCAGCTAATTTATCTTAGCTTCTGCTAAACTGCCTGCTTGTGCAGAATCCCCTAAAGCTAACTGCTTATCTTAGCTTCTGTTAAATTGCTTGCTTGCTCCAAGCCCCTGCAGCTGTAGAGTGAGATGCCAAGCTGTGCTTTCTGCCTTCAAAAATCCTGTGCTCTGGACACTCAGTGCTACATTTCAGTCCTGGATACCTGAGTGTAGTCCCAGCTAGCTGGTTTAAAGACTCATAAACTGTGTCTGAGTGGTCATCTCTGGTGGGCTCCTCATAACAACACTTAGCTACATAGTAAGTTTGAGGCTAGCCTGGGCTACCTGAAGTCCTTTCAGAAGGAGGAAGAGAGGAGGGGGAGAGAACAAATATTATCTTCAGTCTCCTAGAACAAAGGTTTTCTACTCTACTCTTATCTGCTTCTGTACCTGCTCTACAAAATAAATAAATGAATGAATGAATGAATGAATGAATGCCTTGTAGCCTTGGAACCTAAGAGTACCTGGTACACAACAGGAGTTTATTATGGTTGCTTTAATGTCAATTCAACTCTACACAAATTAGAATCACCTGAATAGGGAACCTCACCTGAAGAACTGTCCTGATTGCCTTGATTGGCATGGGAAGATTCTTCTGGTAGGAGCTTAGATAAAAGGGTTCAGAAGGATGGTTATTCTGCCTTATGTGGCCTCCTTCTTATTGGAGAGTTTATTTACTCTGTTGTCTCCCCAGTGAGAGCTATTCTGGGACGACTTAAGTACCCAGCCTTAAGGACTGAGTACTTGATTCTCAGTGGCTTCGGTGTTATTTGGTTGTTGTTACTATTCTAAAGCTCACTTGGTAAGCTCCTCTGTGTGTGTGTGTGTGTGTGTGTGTGTGTGTGTGTGTTCATCTGCCTGGTTCTGTTCCTCTAGGGATCCCTGACTAAATCAAAGCTTAACCCGGTACAAAACTTTGTGCTCACCTCTTCCCCTTGAAAGAAAGTTTCTATTTCCATTCATCTTTGAAAAAGGTTGGAGATCCAAGATGGCAGCGACAATCGCACACCATTTCTGAGAGACAGAGGATTTGAAGCTCCAAAATTGCACATCATGGAACCTTCTCCAATATAGACTATATAGTTGGTCACAAAGCAAGCCTCAACAGATACAAGAAGATTGAAATAATTGCCTGTATTCTATCTGACCACCATGGACTAAAGCTGGACCTCAACAACAATGGAAATAGCAAAAACCTACACACACATGGAAACTGAACAACTCATTACTGAATGACAGCTGGGTTAAGGAAGAAATAAAGAAAGAAATTAAAGTCTTCCTAGAATTCAATGAAAATGAAGGTACAACATACCCAAATTTATGGGACACAATGAAAACAGTGCTCAGAGGAAAATTCATAGCTCTAAGTGCCTTTAAGAAGAAATTTTAACATCTCATACAAGCAACTTAATGGCCCAACTGAAAGCCCTAGGGAAAAAAAAAAAAAAAAAAAAAAGAAGCAGATACACCCAAGAGGAGCAGACAGCTGGAAATAATCAAACACAGGGCTGAAATCAATCAGAAACAAATAAAACTATTCAAAGAACCAAGAGCTGGTTCTTTGAGAAAATCAACAAGATAGGCAAACCCTTACCCAAACTAACTAAAAGGCAGAGAGAAACTATCCAAATCAGCAAAATCAGAAATGAAAAGGGGGACATTACAACAGACACTGAGGAAATCCAAACAACCATTAGGTCATACTATAAAAGCCTATATGCGACAAAACTTGAAAATCTACAAGAAATGGACAATTTTCTTGATAAGTTCCATCTACTAAAATTAAGTCAAGATCAGGTAGAAATATTGAATAGCTCTATATCCCCCAAGGAAATTGGAGCAGTCATCAACAGTCTCCCTTCCAAAAAAAAAAAAAAAAAAAAAAAAAACCTGGGCCAGATGATTTCATCGCAGCACTTCAAAGAAGTGCTAACTCCAATTCTCTTCAAACTATTCCACAAAATAGAAACAGAAGGAACATTACCAAACTCATTTTATAAAGCTACAGTCACCTTGATACCTAAACCACACAAAGACCCAACAAAAAAAGAGAACTTCAGAGCTCTCTCTCTTATGAACATTGATGCAAAAATACTCAATAAAATACTTGCAAACCGAATCCAAGAACATATAAAAGATATCATCTACCATGACAAAATAGGCTTTATCCCAGGCATGCGACGGTGGTTCAATATATGGAAATCCATCAATATAATCCACCACATAAACAAACCGAAAGAGAAAAATCACATGATCATCTCCTTAGATATAAAGAACTCAAGAAGTTAAAAGGCAATAAATCAAGCAATCCAATTAAAAAAATGGGATACAGAGCTAAACAGAGAGAATTCTCAATAGAGGAATACAGAATGGCAGAGAAACACTTAAAGAGATGCTCAGGGTCCTTAGTCATCAGAGAGATGCAAATCAAAATGACCCTGAGATTTCACCTTACACCCATCAGAATGGCTAATATAAAAAACACAAGTGACAACACATGCTGGAGAGGTTGTGGAGAAAGGAGAACTCTCCTCCATTGCTGGTGGGAATGTAAACTTGTACAACCACTTTGGAAATCTGGCACTTTCTCAGACAATTAGAAATAGTGCTTCCTCAAGATCCAGCTATATCACTCCTAGACATATATCCAAAATATGCTCAAGTATACAACAAGGACATTTGCTCAACCATGTTCATAGCAGCCTTATTCATAAGAGCCAGAATCTGGAAACAACCCAGATATCCCTCAACATTGGAATGGATACAGAATTTGTGGTACATTTATACAATGGAATACTACTCAGCAATTTAAAAAAAAAAAGGAAATCATGAAATTTGCAGGCAAATGGTGGGAACTAGAACAGATCATCCTGAGTGAAGTATCCCAGAAGCAGAAAGACACACATGGTATATACTCACTTATAAGTGGACATTAGACATATACTATAGAATAAACATACTAAAATGTGTACACCTAAAGAAGCTAAGCAAGGAGGACCCTGGGTAAGATGCTCAATCCTAATTGAGAAAGGCAAATGGGATAGATATTGGAAGAGAGTGAAAACAAGTAACAAGACAGGAGCCTACCACAGAGGACCTCTGAAAGACTCTACCTAGCAATGTATCAAAGCAGATGCTGAGACCCATAACCAAACCTTTGGTAGAGTGCAGGGAATCATATGAAAGAAGGGGGAGTTAGTATGACCTGTAGAGGACAGGAACTCCACAAAGACCAAATATATCAGGGCACAGGGGTCTTTCATTAGACTGTTTCTCCAACCAAGAATTATGTATGGATATAACCTAGAACCCCTGCTCAGATGTAGCCCACGGTAGCTCAGTATCCAAGTGGGTTTCCCTAGTAAGGGGAACAGGGACTATTTCTGACATAAACTCAATGGCTGGCTCTTTGACCCCCTACCACCACCGAGGGAGGAACAGCCTTGCTAGGCCACAGAGGAAGACATTGCAGCAAGTTCTGAAGATACCTGATAAGCTATGGTCATATGGAAGGGGAGGAGGACCTCCCTATCAGTGGACTTGAAAAGGGGCAAGGAGGAGATGAGAGAGGGAGGGTGGGATTGGGAGGGAATGTGGAAGGGGGCTATGGCTGGGATAAAAAGTAAATAACCTGTGATTAATATAAAAAATAAAAAATTATTTAAAAAAAGAACCATTATCATGCTAAATGCTCTGCTCAAGAGGCTTTCATACCCAGCACTTCTGAGCATGTAATGTACAAAGATCCATGATCATGATCCACACATCAGGAATGTGCCCAGAAATACCTGTAATGATAAGTCAATTCATTATAAATATGCATTAACTTTCTTTCCAGTAAAACCATGTGTGTTTCCTTTATTATCAAAGGCAATGCCTCGGGGTTATCCTCATTGTTCTTTTTGTACAAGTAATAAATCTTGCTTTCTCGTTTAAAAAAAAGAAAAAGAAAAAGGTCAAACTCCAAAACACAGGAGCTGGAATCATCTTGGAAAAACAGGAGAGAATGCGTATCTTGTGGGCCAGATGGCAAAGATTTTATAAATTTTCCTTGTGTTTTTCTCTTTCTGCAAGACCTTCTACCACTCAGTTGTCGGCCTCAGAGTACCAACCCACTCCTCCAAATAAGAGCCCAGTTAACCGGACAGAATTGTCTCCTGTCCCTCAGACTAAATGCTTAGGACTCCAACCTCCTCCCTAGCATTAAGCAGTTGATCCAAGCATGTGCACATCTGCCTGGCATTCCTGCAAGAAGAGAGGGGTCCCATTTTTATTTTTGTTTTTGTTTGTTTTCTGATCAACTTTACATAAGCTAGAGTTATCTGGGAAGAATCTCAGTGAAGACAATGTATCCATCAGATTAGCCTGTAGGGCATTTTCTTGATTAGTGATTGATGTAGGGGGACCCAGCTTACTGTAGGTAGTATATTTCCTGGGCAGACATTCCTCGATTGGATAGATAGATGATAGATAGATAGATAGATAGATAGATAGATAGATAGATAGATAGATACATAGATACATAGATAGATAGATAGATGGTAGAGGAGCAAGAGTTAATCCCACCAGGCAAAAATAAGATTACTACCACAATTTTGAGCCAATTTTAAGCAAGGTTTAATTAAATACTGGCCATGATGATGGACTCTGGCCAGGTCCATTTCAAGACTTCCAGAAAATGGCAATGAGTGGCATTTTGCAGAGGCTTATAAAGGCAAACCCATATAGCTACATATTTCTCACCAAGTCTAATCAGACGCAAGCATACATTCTGACATGCTTCCTGCCTATATACCTCCCACCTAAGTGTGATCAAACACATCTGGTGCAGTTGGGTCAAATAGACATGTTTAGAGGAGTGAAAATATGTGGCTTATTAACTTCTATAAACAATAGCCTCTAGTATCTAGGAAGTATCTTATAGGTTAGGTGCATTTTTGTTTTATGAATCTCTTAGACACAGTAATTAAAACTTAAAATGTAACTTTAGCTTTCACACAAAAGAATAAGCAGCATTCTTCTGAGGGCCCTGCTTCAGTTTCTGCCTCCATGTTTCTGCCTTTAGTTCCTGCCCTGACTTCCCTCCATAATGTACTATATAAACTGTAAACAGAAATAAACCCTTTCCTTTTCATGGTATTTTATCACAACAATAGGAATCAAACTGAGACAAGGGGTTAAGGGAGGGAAGAATCTATTGCTTTGAAAATCAGCTTTTTCTCCATGTGGTTTATAAAGATGTGTTGAATGAACAAATCAACCAAGATTATCACCATCAAACATTAGTCAGTGTGAAGACACTACACCTGCCAGAAGTTATAGATTCCCCCTAATTCCAACTCCTTCTCCTGCCAAGTCAGCTACTCTTTAATGGGTTCTTGGTTTTACAGAAACCACAGTAAAGCTATGGGTCTGATCACTGTAAAGTGATCAGTAATCACAGTAAAGCTTCTGCATCACTGAGGCATTCCCTAGTTTGCTTCCCCCTGCATAAAGGTCAATTTTCTGAACTGCTTGTCTCTCTGGAGCCTCCTGCGTTACCATCCAGGCCCAACCCATACCCAGTTTGCTGGTCTCTGGACCTCTCTGGCATAGCCTCCATCCTCGAAGATCTGTGCTCATGGAATGGTTTCTCTATCTTAGCTCCAGTGTTTCCATTCTCCCTTGATCACTGGATACTGTGGGAGGGACGGAAACCAGTCTCATGTTACCTAACCCTGGCTCTGTTTCACAATACTGTGATTAACAGCTTTTAGCTGGCGTGTTTGGGAGGAATACTACACTGCCACCCACAAGACATCAACCTTGGACAAGTCACTTGATTTATCTGTGTCTCAGCTTTCTCGTGTGAAAACAGTAGTAGTATACTCACTGGCTGGAGGTTGAGTTAATACATGCAGTCAATGCTTAGTTCTTATGAGCTGCTGCTTTTATAACACACATATTACAACTCAGGCATGCTCCTCATTGGGTTCACACAAAAATACTATTCTCCCTGACATACAGATTTTACAAAGGAAAAACTGGATTCAGAAAAAAGTGATAAATCTGCCCATTCTGAGCCATTGCCTCTCCTACTCCATTCTTATGTTGAATTCCTAGCCCCAAAATAATAATAGTAGGAGGTGGGGTCTTTCAGAAGGTGACTAATCCTTCATGAGCAGGATTAGTGCCTTATTATTGAGAACACAGAAAACTGCTGCAATTTTCTAAATGGCCATGTTGCCAAACTGGTCAGAGAAGCTTCTTTTTTTTTTTTTTTTTTTTTTTTAGTGTGCAGCAGCCAATGCAGAGACACAACTAGTCAAAGTGCTGAGAATAAATATCCATTGAGTGCTTAGCCCTCCCACACCCCTAAGCTCAGGAAACATCAAGGGAGAAGTGGTGAAATGAATGGAAAAGCTGGAGAATAGGGAGAAGGGCTGTGAAATGCTCTATTCTGGAAACAAGGCTATCGTATACATGAACTTGCTGAAGCTGTGGTTACCTAAATACAACCTGCACAAGACAAGCCACAAAAATTCCATCATAAGCCTCCACCCCTTTCTGAGGAGCTATTGGCAACAGATGGCTGCTGGGACATAGGGAGTGACTTTTTTCTTCAGGGCTGTGATCACTGGTAGGTTGCCCTGCACCCATGCATATGAAGGCAGCACTCACTGGAATTAGTAGGTAAGAAAGAAAGAAAGAAAGAAAGAAAGAAAGAAAGAAAGAAAGAAAG
>NW_026596101.1:1464185-1496814 GCF_907164565.1 Psammomys obesus | reverse complement strand
AAGAAAGAAAGAAAGAAAGAAAGAAAGAAAGAAAGAAAGAAAGAAAGAAAGAAAGAAAGAAAGAAAGAAAGAAAGAAAGAAAAGAAAGAGAGGAGGAACATGAAGGTAGAAGGGAGAAGAAGGAAGTATTTGGGAAATGAAAGAAATGGGGGTGGCATTTGGGTTGAATATGATCAAGATACATTTTACATTGTCCTGGACACAGGCTAGAGTAATCTGGAAAGGCCTCAGTTGAGAAAATTCCTCTATCAGATTGCATGTAAACAAGTCTACTGGGCATTTTCTTGTTTAATGATCAATGTGGGAGGGCCCACTGAGGTAGTGACACCCCTGGGCTAAGCAAGCCACAGGAGGAAAGCCAGTAAATAGAACTCCTTCATGGCCTCTGCTTCAGTTTCTGCCTTAAGTTCCTCTCCTGCCTTCCCTCAGGAATGAACTGTGACTGGGACATGTAAGCCAGGTAAACACTTTCCTCCCCAAGTTGCTTCTGGTTGTGATGCTTTATCACAGCAATAGAAAGCAAACTAATACATATATGAAATTGTCAAAGAATAAATCAAAAATATTTTAGAGAGACAACAGAGAGCTGCTTTGTCTCTTCCACCATCTGAGGACCATGGAAATATGTGTATCATGTGTATATATATATATATATATATATATATATATATATATATATATATATATGTGTGTGTGTGTGATACACACATATATATACATATATGTACATACATGTGTATTGTATACACATATATATATGTGTATATATACATATATACACAAACACATACATATATATATACATATACACACACACACACACACACACACACATATATATATATATATATATATATATATATATATATATATATATATATATATATATGTCCTTTGCCCTTACCAGAGAGATAATCTGCTGGTGTCTTAGATTTTCAGTCTTCATAACAATGAGAAATTCCTGCTGTTTATAAGCTATTCTTAGAATGACATTTGGGGACTTAAGATATTCATCAGTCTAAATGACCAAGACCATGATAAAGGCAGTACATGATAAAACCAAGGTCTAAGTTAGGGTCTGTTTGTCCAGCAGACCCAAGCCTTTTCTGTTGTGTCATGTTTCTGCCAAAGCCAATTATCTCTAAGGTATGCAGTGGACAAGGTTTCCTTGGGAGAAAAGCTAGGCAAAAGAGGTCTCCAGCTGGGGCAATTACTAACTCTTCATGGCATACCTAAGAAGTCATGTAGCGAAACAAAATGAGTATTAAGCCAGACCTGAAGTACTCAGCCTGCTTTGTAACTCATAAGCTATGTGCAAATACAGCCAGTCTTCAATGACTTCATCCCAGGAAAAGGATGCTAATGCTATGTTTATAACAAGAATGCTATGCTGGGAACCCATGGTGAGAGCAGAATGGGCTGAGTGGAGAAGCCATAAGAAGATGCCAGAGGTCATAAAGGTATCAAAATGTAGGAGTGCCCTTTAAAGTTGGTGTATTGGAAGACACATTGTCACTGCAACCATGGGAAACAAAGGTCAAATTAGAGAAGCTGGACATCCTTGGTAGGCGAGTGAGCTCACTTCTGCAATCTGCTCTCACTGTGATGGAGTCAGATCAGACTCTTTCAGATGCCAGTCACAGGAAACTAATTCAAACCATGTAGGAAAAAGGACCCCCAAAACCAAGTTCTCAGATGACGCTCTCAGCACAAAGATTTATTTGCCCCAAAGGGACAGAGGGCAAGGATAAGGAGATAAAGAGGGGGAAGGGGGAGGGAACAAAGAAGAGGGGATAAAGGGGGCAAGGGAGAGGGGTAAGTGATATTCGTCCCCAGAGTGAGACAAAGGACTGCCTGGGATGGGACAAAAGATAGAGAGGAGACAGACAGGGCACATAGGCAAATGGCAGTTCATAAAGGTAAAGGGGGAAGCCCATGTTAGGATGACATGATTAATTTTAATTAGGCTTGTTAATTAGGTGAGCCAATGGACTTCTGGATTTGAATACTTTGATAGCGGGACCTTGGGAGTCACTCTCAGAAAGAGGAATTGGCCAAATAAGGGAATAGACCTTGGGGCTAGTTTTAAGAATGTAATCTAATGGTTTTAGCAAGGCAGAGGGAATGGGGAAGGGGGAGGGGTGGGCAAGGCCTGCCAGAGCCATGTTTACCATACTGAGGTGGCTAAAGTTCCTTCAAATAGTCATTTGCATTAAAAGGGGGATTTCATCAGACCTGGAGTCTCTTTGTGTTGTTGTGTTCTTTAACTAGTGTCCTACCTGCTGCAAACAGGGGTTACATCTGACCCCACTGAAGACCCGAAGAGTAAGAGGCTTCTTAATAAACACTTCAGGAGTCATTCTTTGTGACTGGTTTCATGTGTCCATTTCTGGGCCATCGTGAGACCTAGGGGACAAAAATACCCTAACTGGCTAGCCCCTGGGGTAAGAGGAAGGGCTGAGCCCCAGCAGAGCCCTGTAAGCTGTGTTGGAGGTGTTAGGGGAGATGAGTCTGGAAAACACATGGTGCTGTTACCTGAAATCAGGGGGTGAATGCCGGGCCAGGAGCAAAACCACCCCAGGTGTAATGTCTTGGCTATGACTAGGTAAAGGTGATGAGAGAGCAGGACAGAATTCTGCAAAGCAAATCTGAGCTACTGAGAAGTCAGTGCCATGGAAAGCAACATGAATCCTAGCAGAGGCAAACACTGCAGAGGACACCTCCTGGGGCCAAGACCAAGCTCACCTTATTGAGTGGAGAAAGTATGGGGCTCAGGATGGAAAAATGGTTTGATATAATTGAGGACATATCCAAAAGGCCTGTGATGATGGAGCTGGTGCCTCTGGCTTTTGGTTGAGTGGATAGCTTGTCCCTCTTCAAGGGCCAGGCCCAGCAGCCTAAGGAAACCATAGCAACCACAAGTTAAGAAAGACAGATGAAAAGCTTGTAAACACAGCTTCCAGCCATGTGGCATAGCTTTGGGCTCCTAGGAGACAGCCACATTAAAAACCAGTCTAGCGCACGGTGACCAGGCAGAGGGGACTATTTCTGGGCACCACTGTGGACCAAGTCAAAGCCTGTATGCAAAGTAGCCAGGCAAACAGGCAGCATAAACGCACAGGTCTCAGATGGATTGCACATCTAGTTGTTCACAAATGCTGAATAGCCAAGTTTGCTCCCTCCAACGTGGCTTCTGCTATAGCTACCGTGCTGTTAAGCCACACACACACACACACACACACTCCGGGATCCACCTCTTGCAAACTTCTGCTCCAACCTCCAGCACTATGAGGAAAGTTACCACGGGCACAGTGTGGTAGCACCCGTGAAACTTGCTGAGCAGCTCTGCGTAGCTCCATCATAAATAACCAGCTGCCTCATGCAATTTCCTGAGCTGCACAACTGGCAATGACAACCTGCATTTTCATCCATCATCTGCAGTGATGGTGGGGCCTCAGCGGGATGCTGATAACTCCATTTTTCAAGGCCATGGCCAAGCCCATTCTTCACTGCCGGAGAATTAACTGTTTCTCTGCGGGTCTTTGTGTAACAGTCCCCACTGAAAACAACCACTGAATAGGACATAAAGTCTACTTCACTCACTCTGATTTCCCAAAGGCAGAGTGTATGTACCCGTACACACACACACACTGAGAGAGAAAACAGCATTTTCTTTCTTTCTTTCTTTCTTTCTTTCTTTCTTTCTTTCTTTCTTTCTTTCTTTCTTTTTCTTTTTTCTTTTCTTTTTTTTTTTTTTTTGCCTGATAAATACTTGAAATTTTAGGTACACATAACCCAAATAGTAACTATGGCAACACAAGCCACTCCAGTAAGACGACAAAGATTATTTCCAGCACAATAGCCTGGCTTGTGCTCCAAAAGCAGAGGTAATATTGGCTGAAAGAAATTTCTGAATTGGGGTTAAAAAAATATATATCTGCCAGCATTTGGAGTTTTATGCTTAGGATTCTACTCCAAGGCCCTAGGACTGTGTGGCAAGATGAATTCACTACAGGATCTCTGGCTTGCCTCATCCTCTTCTTAGCTACTCCCCAGCCTCAAAGCTGGATTTCAGAGAATGGCACTCAGAACACAGCTAGAGAAAAATCACAAAACCAGGTATTTTGACAAGGCTCTTGGAGATCATGCCTCGGGAACTCTGAGGGCAAAGGAATGTTCTGGAGACCTGGCCCATGTTTGAGGAAAAGAGATCTAACCTTTCGCATTCTCAGATTAGAAATTGAGACCCACAAAGATTACAATGCTTGGCTATGGTCACTCAAAATCAGTTGTTCACAAGGACTCATGTTTAAAGCCACTGGCTGTGAATGAAAACAAAACAGCATTTGACATCATATCAAAACTCAGTCAGAGCTGGAAAGATGGCTCCTTGGGTAAAAGCATTTGCTGAGCAAACCTGACAGTCTGAGTTCGATCCCTGGAACCTGAGGTAGAAGGAGTGACCGGACTCCCAAAAGCTCTTCTTTAATTTCCATTGTGCAGTGGCTCACACATTCCCATACTCACACACCCACAGTGGACGTTTCTTAAAGCTGCACTGAAAATTCTTTCAGTGGATTTTGGAATTTGTCGGGCTTCCTGGAGCTGGGATGGAATCCAGGGCCATGTGCACACCAAGGATGTAATCTTCCATGAAGCTACAGCCCCAGTCCCTCAGTGAACTTCTCATACTCAATTGCATTACTTACCCATCAGCCACTTTATATGGACTTTTTTTTAACGTATGTCATTTGCGACAGCACATATCCATTCGTCATTTGCCCAATGAGGTAAGCCAATCATCCAAATAGTGTCCGGTATTTCATTATCCAGTATCATACTTACTAAGTTAATTACCAATCTTGAGATAGGTCTTTAAAGATTGGTTTGATGTCCAGCTCACTGGAGGCAGATATTCTTATTTTTTTCTTGATAACTGTAACGGGATCTCTAACAAAGACAACAAATCTGTTTTCCTTGCCAGGCCCATGTTAACTGTTTCTTGGAAAATGTCTTCCAAATACCCACTCTAGAGATGCTAAAATCTTTATCAATGGATAATTTTTACTAGTAAAATTATTTACTATTGGCATGTTGGAAAGATAGCTTAGTGGTTAGGAGCGCTGCCTGCTATTCCAGAAGACCCACATGACTCTCAGAACCCACATGGTAGCTCACGAACATCTGTAACTCCAGTTCCAGGTGATTCTGCACCTCCTGGCTTCTCCATGGGTACCAGGCACTCAAGTGGTCCCCAACATACATACAGATACACAAAATACATACATAAAAGCATCTACATACCTAAAATAAATTTTAATTATTTACTATTGTCTTTCATAGTAATATAAAACAAACACATATTAAGGAATCAATGAAGGAACCAAGCAGACGTGCTAGCAGACTGCAAGGACAAGTTAAAAAGGTACACCTTGGCTAGTGAAGAGGCTCAGGGAGAAAAGGCACTGGCCATCAAGCATAGCTGAATACGACACCAAGGACCCACACAGTGGAAAGAGAGAACTGACTCCAGCAAGTTGTCCTTTGATCTTTATATCTGCTCACACACTCTCTAAACGGAATTTTACAATTTAAGGTACAACTTCATGAAGAATAAAAGAATGGAGACAGGTGCAGCAGTGCTCGGGGAGGCAGAGGCAGGTGGATCGCTGTGAGTTCAAGGCCAGCCTGATCTACAAAAATGAGTTCAGGACAGCTAAGACTACACAGAGAAACCCTGTCCTCTGGAAAAGAAGAAGAAAAAGAAGAAGGAGGAGGAGGAGGAGAAAAAGAAAAAAATGTTCAAAGGAAAGTGTAAATGGGTAGAAAACTGGTTTTCTTCACTGGGTGGAAAAAGATAGCCTTCCACCAGGGCAGAATTCATTTGCAGATCTATAAGCAAGATTATTTTGTTTTATTTTTGAGTCAAGGTCTCATGTATCTCACACTCGGTGCAAACACTCACTGTATAGTCATGGATGACACTGAACATGACATATAGGGTCACTTCATCTCCCAGCTCCAGCTTGCTGAGGTTACAGGCATGTGCCACCATGCCAGCTTATATGATGCTGGGAATAAAACCCAGGACTTGATGTGTGCTAGGCAAGTACTGAGCTACACCCCAGCCAACAAGATTACTTTGTATTGCTACAGTTTGACAGAACTGTAAAATAACTCACACAGAATCAGAATCAGCTAAGGGCCGTGTACCAAACGATATCAACTTTTGCTTTTAATCACAAATATACTTCACAGTTTTAAGCCACTCACCTTATATTTATTTTTAAAATAGTTAAATTTTTATTCAGTCCTTTTTTAGTTCAGCTTACACCTCACCAAACGCACAATTGCATGCACACTACTGGTGCACTTGTGCACACACATACACATACGTACAAGCACATACACACACACCACTTCAGTATGCTACAAGGTCCTTTACGAGGGCTTCCTATTTAATAAAGCAAAATATTAGAACAATGTGTGCACATGAATGCTGACATTAATTGAATTAATCATTTGCACTGCCTGATCAAAGACACGCAAATGAAACGGGTTTGCATTTTACTTGGTTTGATTTTATCACATTTGGCAAGCAAGAATGAACTGGCTGCAGCCTTCATTTCAGGGGTTCCACACCCAGGGATTCAACCCACAGGGAATGGAAAATATTTGGGGGGGGGGGGAACCTTACATCTGTACTGAATAGACACAGGCTTTCTTTTTGTCACTGGTTCCCAAATACGTTAGAACACTGTTTACAAAACATTTGCATTGTGTTAGGATTTATTCGGGGATCTAGATTTAGACTCAGATGTAAATGCCATGACATTCACTTTGAGGGGTGTGAGGTGAGGAGCCACAGATTGGGGGAGGGGGCTGGGTAACTAGAATCAGTCCCCTGGGGACAGATTAACTGGATGACTGTGCCACAGTCTGGTGCCACTGCTGGTTTCTGCTGTAGGGAGAGCAACTTTAACAAAAGCCTCTGCAGTGTGGTCTGGGAAGAATGTTTGCTGTCTTTGCAGAGGACCAGGGTTTGGTTCCCAGCAGCCACATGGCAGCTCACAACCACCTGCAACTGCGGCTCCAGGGACTCTGAGACTCTCTCTGACCTCCAAATGTCTCTGCATGCATGTGATGTACAGACGTACACCCAGGTACCATTACATACACACAAAATTAAATTGTTTTGAAAAGCCAATACAGTGAAATAGGCTCACATAACCAAACGTGAGGTCACGAAAATTTTGCCAATAGTTAAAGGTTTCTGAACACATGACAAACACAATTAACTCAAATTCAAACATAGAAGGAACCCAACGTTTCTGGATGTCCTTGTCCAGGCTGCACTGTGCTGATTTGCTGCAGCCTTGGTTCTAAACACAGTGTGGGCACTTCACACAGTGCGTGTGTTCGAACCAGGGGACTACAGTAAATGCCACCTGAAAAGCCTGGGCGTCAAATTAGTTTATCTCTGCACTGAATTGTTAGAATGTTTGGGTTTTGTTTTGTTTTGTTTTGTTTTTTCTTCTGTCTTATTTTGGTTTTTTTGAGAGTGGGTCTCACTATGTTGCCCTGGCTGGCCTAGAACTCTATCTGTAAACCAGGCTGGCCTCAAACTGAAAGAGATCCATCTGTCTCTGCCTCCTGAGTCGCTGTGATTAAAAGAATATGCCACCATGTCCAGCTAGATGATTTGATTTTAAAAGTTAGTTTGAATTTCTGTCTCAAGCTTCGGTGAATTTTACTTTGGGATTAGAACAGTATTTCTAACAATTTCTAAATGGCCTTAAGCATTCTTGTGCCATTTTATAGTGTGCATCTCTGCAAAGCTGTGTTATCAGCATCAATGATTATAAAATCAAACATCAATCAACTCTAGAGAATGTTGAAGATGCCCTTTGCCCTGAAGCATCAAATATTCAGCCTAGATCTAATGCCTTATGTAAAAATAAACATATCCACCTCATTAGTATGCAAATTGGCTTTTCTCTTTAATGAGTGGTGAAATGTTACATATACCAAAGAATTGTTTTAAAATGAACTCCTTCATGATTTGTAAATTTGATTCTTTTACCCATCTTATAAATCTATGTATCCAGGATCACATAAAAATGTCTTGGGCAGAATGAGCTATGAGTGCAGCATGAAGGGAACACCATTCAAACACCCCAGAGAGAATAGCCATTATCAAAGACAAACACAAATCACAAATGCTGGTGAGGATGCAGAGAAAGGGGAACTGGCAGAAATGCAAGTTATTATAGCCATGAGGAAAAGAGTGTGAAGGTTTAAAAAAATGTAATAACGGGAGTTTTGAGAGAGCTTAGAGTGAGCTCACCACAGTGAGACCTGGCTTTACTTCTCGGTAAAATGGAAGCATGGTATCAACCAGCAGTACTTCAAAAAGAAAGGGAATTGGGATGTCAAGGAGACTTTTACACTTCCACTTTTACTTCTTGCAATGCTATTCACAAAAGCCAGGAGAGGGACCCAACCATTTACAGATGAATGGCTGTGAAGAAAGTAACATAGTGCACAGCAGAATATTACTCAGACCTAAAAAAAAAGAAAAGAATGTCTGCCATCAACATGATGAGCCTGGCAAACAAGCCAGACACAGCAGCAGGAATGCCATGTTCGCACTCGGATGTGAAAGCTGAAAAGAGATTGGTCTCATAGAAGCCTGAGAGCAGAACTCAGATCAGGCAGGGAAGGCATCTCAGTGGTAAAGTGTTTGCCTAATATTCCCAAGGCTCTGATTCAATCCCCGGTACTAAATAATAAAGGAAAGGAAAAACGTAGGTAGAACAGAGATAAAGCAGGGGCTATCAGAGAAAGAGGGAGAGAGAAAAGTTAAATAATGGGAATCAAAAGTAAGTTAGAGCCAGGAGTCATAAGTTCATAAGTTCTAGTCTTCTAGAACACGATAGAATGAATACAGTTAACCCCAGTTCAATGTGTGAAGAGACTTCTCTCGTCTTCTTCTGAAGAGAGCTTCACTTGAGAGGCACAATTCCTATTCCCTACAACAGGAACCAAAAGAACCATCTTTTTCTCTGAATGTGCAGAGACCCAGAGAAGCTAAAGAAACAGGCCTGGCTCACTTCCCACTTCTCAGATCATGTCCCTCTGGGCATGAGTCATCCCTAAGCCGACGTCATAGATTCTGATTCTTATTTTCCACTGTTCTTCAAACCTAAGCCTAAAACACACAGACTTAGCCATCTCATAAGTCTTCACTTCTCAAGACTCTTGTGTCAGATAACACTTACATTAAGTCTGTATGCTCTTATTCTTGGTAGAGTTTGTCTTTTTGAAGGGCCTCAGCCATAAGCCTAGTGATGGAAAGGAAGAATTCTTCCCTCTTCCCCACACAGGACCTTAACAGTGTTCACACACACACACACACACACACACACACACATACACACACACACACACACACACACAATAGCTATATGAAATATAGATATATTTTTTAATATTCAAAATGAAATGGATCAGCATCTTAGTCCTCTTCCACCTCAAAAAAAAAAAAAGTCTTTAATCTCAGCACTTACAAGGCAGAGACAAGCAACTCTTTATGAGTTCAAGGCCAGCCTGGTCTACAGAGTAAGTTCCAGGACAACCAAGACCTCACAGAGAAACCCTGTCTTGAAACTAACTCTGGAGTTCCCTTTTTCAGCCACACTGGCAGCTATCATGCCCCATTGATCCTCCTTTCCCTACCCTCAACTCGGTGCTAGGGTTCCAGGCTTGTTACATGGGAGCTATAGCCCAAGCATGGGTCCTCATGCTTTAGCAGCCTGTGTTCTTAACTGCTGAGCCATCTCTCTCCAGCTCTGAAACGTGGCTGTTAAATGTGAGCCAGAATGTTTAGCTGCTTGCAGGAGGAAGATCAGCAAAGGAGCCTATTCTGGCCTGCTGCCAGCACACAAATCCACACAAAAGCACCCAACATGTGAATAATAAAGGGATTGGCATGTTTTTCTTATACACAACAGGACAAAGTGGGGCCAGTAAGACTGGAACTATAACTGTAAGCTAAGAACACACCTGAATAGCTGCAGGTTCTGTGCAGTGATGAGCACTGACTGTCATTCAGCATTTGAACTTTTTTTTTTCTGTTTTTCTTTTTAAATTTTTTTTTAGTTATTACAATTTATTCACTTTGTATCCCAGCTGTAGCTCCCTCCCCTACCCCCCTCCAATCCTACCCTCCCTCCCTCTTCTTCTTCCATGCCCCTTCCCCAGTCCACTGATAGGAAAGGTCCTCCTCCTCTTCCATCTGACCTTAGCCTATCAGGTCTCATCAGGAGTGGCTGCATTGTCTTCCTCTGTGGCCTGGTAAGGCTGCCCCCACTCACGGGGAGATGATCAAAGAACCAGCCACTGAGTTCATGTCAGAGACAGCTCTTGTTCCCATTGCTAGGGAACCTGCTTGAAGACTGAGCTGCGATGGGCCACATCTGCACAGGGGTTCTAGGTTATCTCCATGCATGGTCCTTTGTCTCAGAAAAGACCCCTGTGCCTAGATTTTTTGGTTCTGTTGCTCTCCTTGTGGAACAAGGAGTCCCCTCTAGGTTTATCCCCCCCTTCTTTCATAAGATTCCCTGCACTCTACCCAAAGTTTGCCTATGAGTCTCAGCATCTGCTTCAATACCCTGCTGGGTAGAGTCTTTCAGAGGTCCTCTGTGGTAGGCTCCTGTCTTGTTACTTGTTTTCACTCTCTTCCAATATCTATCCCATTTGCCTTTCTCAATTATGATTGAGCATCTTACCCAGGGTCCTCCTTGCTTAGCTTCTTTAGGTGTACACATTTTAGTATGTTTATTCTACAATAAATGTCTAATATCCACTTATAAGTGAGTATATACCATGTGTGTCTTTCTGCTTCTGGGATACTTCACTCAGGATGATCTGTTCTAGTTCCCACAATTTGCCTGCAAATTTCATGATTTCCTTTTTTTTAATTGCTGAGTAGTATTCCATTGTATAAATGTACCACAAATTCTGTATCCATTCCAACGTTGAGAGATGTCTGGGTTGTTTCCAGATTCTGGCTCTTATGAATAAAGCTGCTATGAACATGGTTGAGCAAATGTCCTTGTTGTATACTTGAGCATATTTTGGATATATATCTAGGAGTGATATAGCTGGATCTTGAGGAAGCACTCTTCCTAATCGTCTGAGAAAGTGCCAGATTGATTTCCAAAGTGGTTGTACAAGTTTACATTCCCACCAGCAAAGGAGGAGGGTTCCTCTTTCTCCACAGCATGTGTTGTCACTTGCGTTTTTTGTATTAGCCATTCTGATGGGTGTAAGGTGAAATCTCAGGATTGTTTTTATTTGCGTTTCCTTAACGACTAAGGATGTTGAGCATTTCTTTAAGTGTTTCTCTGCCATTTGATCAATGTTCCTCTATTGAGAATTCTCTCTGTTTAGCTCTGTACCCCTTTTTTTTAACTGGATTACTTGATTTGTTGCTCTTAAACTTCTTGAGTTCTTTATATCTTCTGGATATTATTATCCCTCTGTCAGATACAGGGTTGGTAAAGATCCTTTCTCAATCTGTAGGGTGTCGTTTTGTTCTGATGACGGCGTCCTTTGCTTTACAGAAAGCTTTTCAGTTTCATGAGGTCCCATTTTTGATTGTTGATCTTAGAGCCTGTGCTGTTTATGCTCTGTTCAGGAAGTTGTCTCCTGTGCCAATGAGTTCAAGGCTCTTCCCCACTTTTTCTTCTAACAGGTTTAGTGTGTCTGGTTTTATGTTGAGGACTTTGGTCCCCTTGGACTTTAGTTTTGTACAGGATCTATTTGCATTTTTCTCCATGTAGATATACAGTTAGACCAGCACCATTTGTTGAAGATGCTATCTTTTATCCATTAAGTGTATGGGTTTATTTCTGGGTCTTCTATTCAATTCCATTGACCCACCATTCTGTTTCTCTGCCAGTAGCATGCAGTTTTTATTACTGTTGCTCTATAGTATGTCTTGAAATCAGAGATGGAGATTCCTCCAGAAGACCTGAACTTTTTATCCAGTAAGTAATGAATTATTAGCTGGGTGCAGTGGCACACGCCTGTAATCCCAGCATGCTGGGAGGCAGAGGAAGGAAGATCACTGTGAGTTCGAGGCCAACCTGATCTACAAATAGAGTCCAGGATGGCCAACGCTACACAGAGAACCCCTGTCTTGAAAAGAAAAAGAAAAAGGTAATGAAGAAACTTCCAAATTAGGACAATGATTCATAGTTTTACACATTAGTATTTTAAAATTCTTTTTTTCCTTTTCTTGTTTTTCATGTATGTGTGGTGTGTATGCTTGTGTATGATATCTTTTCATGTGTATGTGCATGTAGTTTTATGTGCATGTGAAAGCCCAAGACTGAAGTCAGGCATCATCCTTCATCACTCCTCCTCCTCATTCACTGAGGCAGGATCTCTTAATCAAACCCAGAGCTCATGATATGGCTAGTCTTATGAGACAGTTTGTCCTGTCCTTGCCTTTGGGCTGGAATTATAGGTGAATAGCATGCCCACCCAGTGTTTATGTGGGTGTGAGGAACTGAACCCCAATCCTATGTTTGCACAAGTGCTTTAACCACTGAGCCACGTCTCCATCCTGGGTTTCTCCTTTAAATATTTATCAAAATGTGTTCCAAGCTCTATCTACACCTAAATCCTCTGGGTCAACTATCAAAACTTGCAGATGCAAGTCACAGCCCCCACCAAACTGGTATCCACAGGGGGCAGGGGAGGGAGAATAGGGAAGAAATTTTTTTCCAGAATGTAGGAGTTTGAATTCTAACCATCTTTGTTTGTTTTGTTTTGTTTTGTTTTGTTTTGTTTTGTTTTGTTTTGTTTTTCGAGACAGGGTTACTCTATGTAGCCTTGGCTGTCCTGGACTCACTTCATAGACCAGGCTGGCCTTGAACTCACAGAAATCTGCCTGACTCCCAAGTACTGGGATTACAGGAATGTGCCACTGCTCCTGGCAGATTTCTAACCATCTTTCAAGCAAACTTTATGCACAATAACTTAGAACCTGTGAGTCAGAGTGAAGCTTTCCAAACAAACAGTTGAGACTATTAGTGGGTTGGGAATTTTTATGAATTAGAGTACAGTCAAAACTCTAAAGGATGAGGAAAGCTGCATAAAGTCTTGTTCAGGTAGGAAAGTCTATACGTGCATACTTGTGTGCAAGTGTGTGTGCTTTCTGTGCTGATTTTTAAAAAGTTACTCAGGCACCGCCTTAAAAGATGTATCCCTATTATTTTAATCAGATTTTACCTATAAATGAAAAAGTAGAGGGGAAAGGAATGTAGAGTAATTGCCCCCTGAATGACCCTGTCCATAGCACATCTATGTGTGTATGTGAACCAATTCATTCTGGCACGTCCTGATTCTAAGTAAAATGAGCAAATGCAGCATCCATCTAAACGTGGTGAGCTGGGAACTTGCTGTTAATTGCCACCTCCCCAAGGAGGTTTCCTTATTTTTGTCAAGACAGCACAAAGCCTGTGTTCCAGCTCTCCTTACATCTCAGCAGCTTTGCACCAAACGAAAAGGAAGACCACAAAGTTCTGGCAATCAGTGTGTGCAAGATTCTGTCGTACTGAGTTTTGCTCCCACAAGTAGGTTGTGGGTTGCTGCTGGAGCACTTTTGCCGCTGGGGCATTTTTTTCTTTGCTCGATTCTTGCTGCAATCGAATGTTTCTGCAGCCTTTTCTCAATAATAGTAATAATAATTAAGAAGAAGGAAAGACAAACAGATATACTCAGTCAAGCATCAATACCAAATATGCACACAAGCACACACCATACACATGGAACTATACACATAGATACACATGTGTGCATATATACACATATATAGAGACACATATATAGACATGTGCATTACACATACATACACATATACACATACACACATGCATACAAACATTGGCTACCTTCAATATATCTCACAAATTTTAATCACTTACATCATGCTCTTGTATTTCTCATTTCCACAAACTTCTGATATGATCCTTTATCCTTTTCAAATTGTATTAATTATTGGGTGTTTATGTATACCGTGTTTAAGTGTGGTTGTACCATGTCATGTGCATGGATGTCAGAGGACAACTTTGTGAAGTGCACCTTCCTTCCACCTTAATATGGATGGCTCCCTGGGATCAAACTTACTCATCAGTGACTTTACTGGCTAAGCTGTCTCACCTGCCCACTTACCTCTTTCCCATAAATTTAGTAACACAAATAAGGTTTTCAAAGAGAATATTTATGACACCCCTACAAACTGAAAGCTGGTATCACTTGGAAAAAGTGGAAGGCATCTGTAAAGCTAAATGTGAGGGAAGGGCAGCATGATCACACTCAGGTTCAATTCTGTTGCTGATCGAGCCTCTGACATTGAATGAAGTCTGTTCTCGTTCAAAAACATTCAGACAGAGAAAGCCTCAGCTCTTTCTTCTTAAAGACCAGTGGGATCAAGCTAAGTCTAAGAATGTTGGCAGGTGGGACCCTGGGGAAGAAAGCACTTATCCACAGCATCCCACTCTTCCCGCTTAGCTGGGAAGGCACCTGGAAGAATCACCAACTTTTATGTTAGCATCTCAAGACTTGGGCGACAATGGTAGAAATCTGTGTGAGCATGAGAGCCCCCTGAGGCCTCTTACAGTCCAGATGGCTGTGCCTTGTCCCCAGAGTGGCTGACTCTGTAGGCAAAGCCTGAGAGTTTGCATTTTTAGCAAATTCCCAGAAGGCACTGGTGCTGGTGGGCCACACAACTTTCTGAGAGCCACTGAATAAAAAAGTCCTGTCTGTGCCCCAGGCCTTTCTCAGGCTAGTTTCACTTTCTCTGCTCCCCAGGCAGCCTCCTTTGCTCTCTGCCCTCCCTAGTCTTCTCATCTAGAAAGAACACCCCTGTCATTGATTCCCAGTGTCTCCACCCAAATGGAACATCTTACTTTTCCTCGCTTCACAAAGACCATGCTTCAAAATACTTTCTATGAAACAAAATACATTTATTAACTGATAATGAATTCACGTTCTCATGTTTTATTAATCAAAGACTGCCAATCAGAGCCTCCAATCAGTATGGGGTAACGGGTGTTTCTATACTGAGTTGCCTAATTCTAGCCCCAAGCAAAGAAACCTGATGTTTTGGTTTAATTAGCCCAAGCATGTCATCTCTGGTAAATAGAAGCTGCTGGGGTTAGTCTTTTTGAAGCCTGGAAATAGCACATAGGTCTCCTCCCCTCCTTCCCCACCACTGCTCTCTGAGTCCTTGGAAGCCTAAGGTGCTCAGATTGGGACCACCTAGTACATATCACTCCTGTGGTGATTAACCACTCATTGTCTCAGTCATTTCTTCTACTCTTGTCTGGCAAGAGCACAAGGGAGCCATATCTGACCCTTGCTTCTAAACTGTGCAATACCTCACTTTGGGCTTTGGAATTAGCAACAGCCAGAAAAGAAAAAATTACAAAGGCAAGACAAAACTACTGATTTAAATTACATGTTTGATTATACAGCATTTGTATTCAGGGAAGAACAACTCAATTAAAATCCCTCTGTTGTAAAACAGCCCATCATTGTAGGTAAGCTCCAGTCAACAAAAACCATGGGCCTTCCAGGACTGGTACAGACCTAAATAGAACCATTTGCCTGGAGAAGCTGACCAGGATCTAATTCCTTTGCCTGGTATTTTATAGAAGAATGGTAAAGGAGAATGGTTGAAATGAGCCAACTTAATCAGAGGCTGACAAACTGAGGCTTCAGATGATGCTAAGATTTTAATGAATCCAATCTGCCTTCTTCAGGAGAATGGCTTATTCTACAGCTCTGTTTAAAACTCTCCTGTGCCGATTTAAAGAAAGAAATCTCTGCCACAGCCTCAAGCATTTAACGCTTGATCCCTAGTTAGTAGTACTGTTTGGAGAGGCCATAGATAAGAAGGTGCAGCCTTGATGGAGGAAGTACGCCATTGGGGGTGAGCTCTGAGAGTTTAAAGACTCTCCCCCCTTCCAGTCCCCTCTCTGCTTCATCTTTGTGCCTGGAGACGTGAGTTCTCAGCTTTGTGCTCCTACAGCCAGGTCTATAGCTTGCTCTCATGTTTCCCCACCACAGTGATCGCTTTATTCCTCAGGAATTATTAGACAAAATAAACTCTTTTTTTCTAGAAGTTGGTTTTGGTCACAATATTTTATCACAGCAACAAAAAGGTAGCTAATACAATCCTGTCTTCCAGAAGCTGAAAAGTGTTTGACTGCATGTATGTCTATGTGAGGATGTTGGATCCCCTGAAACAGGAGTTACAGGCAGTTGAGCTGCCATGTGGGTGCAGGGATTTGAACCCAGATCTTCTGAACAGCAGTCAGTGCCCTTAACTGCTGAGCCGTCCAGTCCCATGGTTTCTTCATAAGATGAGCCTGCACGCACCAGACGTCTTGACAACATCAATGCCAATAACAGCAGGCCGTTCGCTCCCATTCCTCACCATGTGACTTCTTGCCCTACACTGGCGAGAAGAGCCCTCCAATACCATTACTAACTCTGCTTCAAGTACTTCACCAAAGAACCCCCAGGAAGTTCTTTTGACTATTGACGACTCCGAGGGTAACGAATGCAAAAAGGAAGATTTGGGAGGCTGTTTTACTTGTTCTGAAGACTTATTAGATTTGACTAATTATGCAGCTTATCAACGTAGAAGATCTTCTGGGTGCCTGTGATGATCTACCCCATCATTTGTGCATGATTAAATAACGTAAATTGAACCTGAGAATTCCTTCCTCTAATCAGGTTCCTGTTCTGGCCTGTTGCTACGGCAACTTAGGGCTCCAGCCAAGAAGACAGCAAATATATCACACATCGCTCCATCTATGTTCTGTTCCTTCAATGCCCTCAGAGCCAGGCCCTGGTTCATACTGTACACATTTAAAAATATGTTATACCAGTGACTCACCTTTTTACCCTCGATATGGAAATCAATCACATATTTTTTAGCATGATCCCACCCATGTAGCAGGGTCTGAAAGAATACCTTACAGAACTATGCACATCTATTTCTTTCTCTTCCTGAGAAGAGAAATTATGATCAATATATTAAAAGACAAGCCAGCAGTTGTGGCACATGCCTTTAATCTCAGCTCTCTGGAGGCAGAGGCAGATGGATCTCTAAATTCAAGCCTAGCCTAGTTCCTAGTGAGTTCCAGGACAGCCAGGGTTACACAGAGAAACCCTGTCTTGAAAAACAAAACAAAAACAGAGAGGGAGAGAGAGAAGGAGTATGTTCACATCGACCTGGAAAATGGAAAGCACTGTCACAGTAAGTTAGAGATTTTCATTCCCTCCCCTTTTTGCTCTTTTTTCATTACATAAATTATGCATAATACTAAATTTGCCATTTTAGGGCTGAGGACACAGCTCAGTTATAGAATGCTGAGCTAGCAAATGAAAGGCCCTTAGGTTTAATCCCAAGAACTGCAGAGAAAAGAAGAGACCGGGAGGAGAGGGAGGAAGGGAAAGGAAGAGAAAGAGAAAGAAGCTGTGAAGCTGCTTTTTGATGTTCAGTTCACTGACATGATATGTATTCCCATAATGTGCAAGGACCCCTTGCACCCTTCTCAAGAACTTTCATGGTCCCAAATTGAAAAGCTGTCCCTATGAAGCACTAACTGCCAGTTTTCTTCTCCCCTGAGTCTTAATAACTACTTTCTGTCTCTGTGTCTTGCTGCTGTTGCTACCTTATATAAGCAAAACCATACTGAATACTCAGCATCCAGGGCTTCTGTGATGGCTTATATTGCTTGTGAACTTCAGAGGATCTAGAATCACCTTGGAGACAACTCTCTGGGCGTATCTATGAGGGAGTTTGTAAATTGGGTTAATTGTGGTGGGAGAATTCATCCTAAATGAAGGTGACACTATTCCAGGAGCTAGAAAGCCCAGACTGTGTGGAAGGTGGGACTGAGGTGAGTGTTAGCATCCACCTCCTTTTGCATCCTGACTTCAAGTGTGACCAACTACCCCTTAAATTCCTCCTGCTGTGACCTTCCTACCATGATAGACTGACTATACCTCGTAAGCCAAGGCAAACCCTTCCTTCCGTCATGTTTTTTTGGGTGTTTTGCCACAGCAATGAGAAGTAACCAATATGGCTCCCAACCAGGTTTTGTGCCTTACCCTAAAACATGAAGTGATAACTTCAGGTCACCATATATTTAAAAAAATAAAAATCCATTAGAAGAGAGCCCAAATGAACAATGCTCCCTTCAATTGAATTAGGAATAAATAGGAAAGGCCGCCAATGAAAACTATAATTACTACCCTTACAGAATTTACATATTGCATCTAGCAATTAAGAAAAATGAACTCAATGAATGGCTCCTTTACCTCCTCCCCCCCACCAACCGAAGGAGGAACAGCCTTGCTAGGCCACAGAGAAGGACATTGCACCCAGTCCTGAAGATACCTGATAAGCTAGAGTCAGATGGAAGGGGAAGAGGACCTCCCCTAGCAGTGGACTTGGAAAGAGACAAGGAAGAGATGAGGGAGGGAGAGTGGGATTGGGGGGGAATGAGGGATTGGGCTACAGCTGGGATACAAAGTAAATAACCTGTGATTAATATTAAAAAAATAAAAATTAAAAATAAACAAAAGCAAACAAAACCAAGATTTATGAAAAAGAATCCTAGAAAATATAAAAATTAATAGACTGCTTGGAAATAATGAAAAGACAAAATGATGTGGAAAGTTAGATGCAACAGATGGATAAAGCAGTCAGGAATTTTAAAAAAAGGGGGGATACATAGTGAATAAAGTGTAATTAATAAAAATAAAAAAATTTTAAAAAAAGCAGGGCATGGCAGCACACACCTGTAATCCCAGCACTCTGGGAGGCAGAGGCAGGTGGATCTCTGTGAGATCAAGGCCAGCCTGGTTTACAAACAGTCCAGAACAGCCAAGAGTCCAGAATAGCCAAGGCTACACAGAGAAACCCTGCCTTGAAAAACAAGAACAAACAAACAAACAAAGATGTCAGGAATCAATCAAATTCATTCAGGAAAGAGATGAAAAAAAATCACAAAGAAGTAACTTTAGAAAGTTTTCCAGAAACTGAAGAGCACAAGGGTCTAATTGAAAGCACTATTAAGGAGCTAAGGCCAACACCACTGTCAACATACCAAGGGTATCAAGCAGAGCCTACAAGTGTCCAGAAAAATACATCTGATACAACTGAATGAGATTAAGAACTATATTGGGCTCCTAGAAAATGATCCTGAAAACCAAGAACACACTAAGACAATACCTTCAAGGAAAAATAACTTAAACAGATTTCTATACAGCTGAACTGAAAAATCCAGATAAGATATGAACTTCAAAAAATGTATCTCTCAGGCTGGAGAGATGGCTCAGAGATTGAGAGCACTCAGTGTTCTTCCAAATGTCTTGAGTTCAATTCCAGCAACCACATGATGGCTCAAAACCATCTGTAATGAGATCTAGTACCCTCTTCTGGCATGCATGTATGAATAATAAATAAATCTTTTTTTAATGTATCTCTCTTGTATATTTCTTAGAAAGACTGTATGGCATGTCTCAGGAAACAAAGACTCAGGAAACAGGACTCAGGAAACAAAGGGTCCAACATAAAAATAAAGTAAAATTAACTCCCCAAATTACAACTGGGTAAAAAGTCTAAAGAAAAATCTCAGTCTATATTGGAGCAGAAAAATGTCACAGAAGAAAGGTACAGATCACATGCTGCATGACTGTATGAAAAATTATTGATATGTCCTTATGCCCACAGATAAGCATTGTTCTCACTCCTCATTAATGAAGCTTCTTTTTGCAGCAGAGATCATCACAGACAACCACAACTGGGCAAAGAACAACTGACCATCCGATGCCTCATCCCTACTGATTCAACAATAACACAACCCCTACAGCTACAGCGGAGGGATCATCTCAGGAGAGGAGATGAAAAGATTGTAAAAGGCAGAGGACCAGTACATTTGCTGTGAGTTCACGTCTTCTAGAGATGATAGGGAAGCTGTATCCATGAAATCTCAACAATGTGGCTGCCTAAACAAGATCTAGTTGGGCTGGTGGCATATGCCAGCCCTTGAGAGGCAGTCAGGCATTTCTCTGAGTTCAAGGCCAGCTTGGTCTATAAAGCGAGTTCCAGGACAGCCAGGACTACATACAGAAACTTTGTCTTGAAAAAACAAACAAACAAACAAGACCTGAACAATGACAACATTGATTGACATACCAATTTGGATGGGGGAAATCACACACAAGTTTCCACCCCTAGATGAAGAACTATAGGCAATTAATGACTGAAGAGAGAAGGAAAATCATTCCCTAGGGATGAGCCTTCTAACTGGTTGCTCAATACCAAGTGGTCAGCCCTAAAAACATATACATACAAACAACACTAAATAAACTCAATCAGTTGTGTTGATATATTCATTTATATATATATAATATATATATTATATATATATAATATTAATAAAAGAAAAAAGAGGCATGAGTTTGAGAGGGAGAAGACATGAAAGGGGTTGAAAGGAAGAGAAGGAGAGAAATTATTTAAATACAGTACACATAGAAATTTTAGAAGAATAAATATAAATAAACAAAATCTGTAGGGGAATTTTAATCCAGCAATAGGGCTGCTCTGGCAAGGGATCACATCCAAAGACCTTCTAGATCTGTGAGATCTGGCTCTAATGACACAACTTAATCTCCCTAGCTGGAATACAGACATGCCCTTAGTGCACACCTTTAATTCCAAACAATGAAGGTAAAGTTAGTTTGTAGAAGAAAGCACCTATGTTTGAAAGTGACGTGTAACTGAGAAACAAAGTGAGGAATCAGAGAAAGATTTTACAGAATGACTCAGGGATAGGATAGTCCCAACCCTCATGAGACCAAATAGGGCAGAAAAGCTACTTAAGAGCAGTACAGTAAAGTTGAGACAGTAGAGTAGGGTACAGCAAAGAGAGTAGAGGAGACAATACAGTATAGAGTTCAGTGGAAAGAGTACAGTAGAGAAAGGAGTACAGTAAAGAAGACAGTACAGGCATGCAGTGCCCACAGAGGCCCAAAGAGGACACCAAAACCTCTGGAACTAGTGTTACATAAATGTGGTTCTAAGCTGCCATATGGGTTCTGGAAACTGAACTCATCCTCTACCAGAGCAGTAAGGGATCTTTACGAATGAGCCACCCGTCCAGCACCAACTTTGTCACTCGTTTTGTTTTGTTTGAAAGCCTTGACAGATAGTGCAGGCTGACTCTGAACTAATGATCTTGCTGTCCTACCTTCTACGTGCTAGAATTACAGGCATGCATCACATTCTGCCACACCTGTCAGAGAATTTTTGCAGTATTTGTTACATATTCTGTGTTCATTAAATGCAGGCCAGCATATGTGCTGTCTTCATGTCAAAATCCACTTGCACCGGTCTCCCCATAATAACAGAATCAAAAGGAAAGTTTGTGACCAACTCCATTGAAAGTATCCAAGTTTACTACAGTGGTTTCGTAACTAGTCTCCATGATTTCTATGGCTAATTTTGGTTGTCAACTTGACACAGCTGGGAAGAAGAAAACTGAGAATTGCCTCCATTTGCCTGTGGGCATGAGCGTGAGGCTTTCTTTTGTTATCAATTGATGTTGGAGGGTCCAGCCCACCTTGGGCAGTGCCACTGCTGAGCAGGTGGCCCTAGGTTGTATAAGAAAACAAGACAGTAGTGTTCCTGAACGGCCTCTGCTTCAGTTCCTGCCTCCAGGTCCCTGCTTTTAATTCCTGACCTGGCTCCTCTCAGTGATGGACTGTGAGCTGTAAACCCTCTATTTAGACCAGCAACAGAAAGTGAACTAGAACAATGTCTAATCACCTTCCGATCATCTTCCACAATACTGCCACAATCTCTTTCTGAAACAAAAACTTAACTGTGCTGGCAAGTATCCAAAGATGACCTCAAACAGTTCTGTCTTCCTTGTATGTACATGCCTCTCCTTCCACCAGAAGTCCAACCTAATTCCCCTCTCCAGGAATCTGCTCGTGACCACTTTGACCAGCACCACACACAGGAAATGAAGTCTGGGGACTTGGGAGTCTATAAGCATCAGGAAGGCCCGGCAGTTTCTAAGCCACCAGAAAGAACACACTGAGAAAGTGGTTATAAGGGAAGACCTGGAATGATGGACAGAGTCATCCAGCTGCCAGACATCCCACTCCAACCATGTCAATGTCACCTTGAGACTACAAGCTAAACCAATAAAGGAATGGCCCCGAGCTCCAGACTCCAGACTCTACAGAATGGTGAGGTGAACACTGTAAGTGTGGGTGCTTTGCTATGTCACATCGACCCTTACCCTCCCTTGGCTCTTTTGACCAAGTTTCTTAATGAGGCTTACAAGAAGTCATCATGTGCAATATGACTGGGACATGCTACCTCACCCCTTAGTGTGTTGCTCTATGTCTGCAGTGAGGCAGAGTCTGGCAAATACAACGTGCTCAATGTGTGTTCACCATCACCACCACCATCCTTGCTTTGTCCTGCTTCCATCTCATTCCTTCTTCCTAGTCATTCCTTGCGCACACTCTGGGAAAACCACAATTCTAAAATATGCTTGCCTCCAACATGTCACACCTCACACTTTCCTTATATGTATCCCTTCTGCCTAGAATGTCCTTCATTCACCTTCTGGGAAAGCTTTTTGGATCTCCCCAGTCATTAAACTATTTGTCCCTATGATTCCCTGAGTACCTAGCTTTTGTCTTTGTTGAGGGTTTTCCCTTTTGCTACCTCTATGACCCCTGCCTCCTTAACTGAATTCTGAATTCCTGAAAGATGAGTGCATATCTGATTCACAAGCCAGCAAAGCTTGTGTGCTGGCTAATTTTATGTCAACTTGACATAAGCTTGAGTCATATGAGAGGTGGGAACGTCAATTATGAAAATACCTCCAGATTGGCCTGTAGGCAAGCCTATGGACATTTTCTTAATAGTATTGACTGTGGGGCGCCAGCCCATTGTAGGTGTGTCACCTCTGGTGTAGTGGTCTTGAGTGGTGTCAGAAAGCAGGCTGAGCAAGCCATGAATAGCAAGCCAGTAAGCAGCACTCCTTCATGGCCTCTGCATCTGTTCCTGCCTGTTGGTTCCTGTCCTGACTGAGTTCCTGCCCTAACTGCCTAAGACAATGAACTATAACATGTAAATGTAAAAAAAAAAATAAGCTCTTTCCTCCCCAGGTTGCTTGGTAACAGTGTTTTATCACAGCTAACAGAAAGCTAATGAAGAAATAAATTGGTACCAGGAAGTGGAGTATTGCTGAGATAGACCTGACCAAGTTGTTTTGGGGAGGACTGTAGAACTTTGGGCAAGACAAGCCATTGAGTATTCAAAGCTTGGTGAGCTCTTGTGAGAACTTGGAAGATGAACCTCGGAGCAATGCAGAGGATGGAAAGCAAAGACTCTATCAGGGCCATTTGTTATTCTGATTTTAGAATCTGTTGTTCTGGTCAGCTCTAGCCAAAGAATCAGCCGTGATTAACAAGAGACCAGCACCACTAAAGTGAAACGTTGGCTTAACTGGGATAATTGATGCCAGTGAGCTGTAACAGAGAAATTAGCAGTGCCTAGGAAGGGACCAGTATCACAGCAATAAAAACCCTAACTAAGACACCATGGAACACAGAAAGGTCTTTAAAAAACAAATTTCTTTTAATTATGTGTTTATGCATGTATTTGTGTGTAGGTATGTGCAAGTATGAGTTCAGGTAACTGTAGAATCCAGAAAAGAACACTGAATCCCCTGGAGCTAGAACTACAGGAAGTTGTAAGCTGTCTAATGTGAGTGCTGGAAAATGAACTCAGATCCTCTGCAGCAGCAGCATAGGCCACTAACTGTAAGCTATCTTCTCCAGCCCTCAGAAAAAAAATTTAAAATATATATCAAGAATGGAATGAGGAAGTAGTTGCTTTTACAACCATGATTCTCAATAAAAGAAAGGGAAAAAAATTCTATCCCCCAAGACATCCAAAGTGTCTAGAGACATTTGGCTGTTGTACTTCTGGAGGATGTTATGTTATCTGGTGGGTAGCAGACAAAGATAGTACTCACACAAGACAATGCAGAAGACAGCTCCTCACAACAAGCCATTGCCTTGACATAGTTGAGATTGAGAATTTTTGTTTAGAAGATATAAGACACATACAAGAGAAAGAGACAGACAGACAGATGGGAAGACAGTGAGAAATAGCTGAATGCACACGTGCATACTGCTCACCCTCCTTGTGCTTACCCTCGTCAGGGGCCCACTCTCCATTTTCCAGGTGTAGTCCCTCTGGCCCTGCCTGGAACACTATGATTCTGTGACAGAAGCATGGTGTCTAGTGTTTCTTTTCTTGCTAAAAACTGTCGATGTTGCACAGACTGTCACGTGCCCAGAAAGGAAAAATCCCAGAGAGTCTGATCTGAATCACAGAATGCTTGTGTTACATCTTAGATGGTTCAATAGACCTCACATGCCTGGGACGCAGGCTGCCTTGCCTGTCCAAAGAGCTGGCCTGAGGCTGCACACACACACACACACACACACACACACACACACACACACACACAAAAGCAAGATAGGGGAAGGTGGCCCTTGAAGGTTCGAATGTTAAATATAATCTAAGAGTCCTTGTATTTGTCACTCAAGGTATCTTGGAACAGCAGAAAAGCATGAATGAAATCTGTCTCTTTGTCCCCCAGGTTAAGAGCTGTAAAAAATTGCTCAGTGCTTAAGAGCACTTTCTGCTGCTCTTCCAGAGGATCAAAGTTTGGTTCCCAACACCCTCATCAGGCTCCCAACTATGTATAACTCCAGCTCTGAGAGGATCTAGTACCCTCTTCCACCTTCTTCAAGCACCCACACACAGGTGGCATATATTCACACAGACACGTACATACAATAAAAAACAACAGAAATAAATCTAGCCAGGTGTGGGAGCATATGCCTTTAATTCCAGCACTAAAGAAGAGGAGGCAAATGAATCTCTGTGAATTCAAGGCCAGCCTGGTCTAAATAGAGAGTTCCAACCCATCCAGTATTATGTTGAGAGACTCTGCAAACAAATAGATACATAGATAGCCAGACAGACAGTCTTTTTAAATGGAGTAAGTAACACCATTCTACCATTGGGCGTTTCTGGGAACAATGCACCTTGCAGGAGTACCATGAGCATAGATGATGCAAACGCTGTTGAGGGTTTGAGGGGTTTGTGTTTGCTATTTTTACCAGTGTCAAAAGGAGGCAGTAGAGTGCAGAGGTAAACAGCTTAATCTTGGGCATCAGATAGGCCTGACTGTAAGGCACCCTCCGGTCACTAGCAGGATCCTGGAGAGATGACTTTGTCATGTCTGAGCTTCCTCTGTGAGGTGGGACATGCTTAGTACCTACTTCCCCGGGTTGGGCTGCAAATTCATTGAGAGCATGAGAGCCTAGGTTTAGCACATGGCATCACACAGCATCACCAAAATATGTATCTGGTCTCATAAAAGGATGCTGTGGCAGGAAAACATAGGTGAGGGGCAGGATGGCAGCCCAGCATCCTCCCAGGAGCTCCTCTGACCGGTAGGATGCTGCTGAGCCTTGAAGCTCACATTCTCAGAACCTGTGCTTCCAACTGCAGTAGGTGCTACAGCTCTGTCCTCCCGATGACCTCATGGGTATTTTCTTGCCCCTGCTTTAAGGGTAGAGTTTACTCACAGCCCGTTATCCCGCTGTGAAGAGGAAGGGTTGGTCTCAGGGTCCCTCCCCTAGCTACACATCTATTGCCCCTGAATGTCTCCAGAAGGGGAAAAAATGACAGGGCCTGACTATATCCTTTTCGTGCTCCCAAATACATTCTCCACCCTTAGTCGCAGAAATTAGCAAATACCCATCGGGGAAGCACTAACTCTGCCCACCGGGGTCCAGTGTATGATGATGCCTGCAAGGCACAGGATCTAGAAGAGTCTGTGCAGACCTGGGCAGGGGATGTCACACGGAGGTAGGAAGCAGATGAGGCTCAGAACTGAGCCAGGACTCCGCCCTACTACCACCTGGTAACGTGGGGCCTCTGGGCCCAGAGACACACTTTCTCGAAAACACAATATTCCTACTAGCTCTCCAACGCCAGCCTGTCCCGGTGGGGAAAGGCCACTGCATGCTGGGAAGTGGAAAGAGGGAGTTTGTCAGAACCTAACCCGGTAAAAGAGCGCCACCTGGTGAGACATTCTGAGAATATTCCGAGTGGCTGCTCTGACCAGACCACTACTCTCTGAATTTCAGAATTTAAAACAGTAAAAGGACATTGGAAACTGCGATGATAACACCTACAATATTTAACCCGTTTTCCCCACACACATCTCTTATCACTCTATTTCAAAATGGAAATGAGCTGTGAACAATGCAAAAGATAAATCTTGGATGTGGAAATTATTTGTTCTGGATGTGCAGATAAGTTACAACGATGCCTCTGTTTTTTTCCCTTCATTTTTGTTTACTTAGGTTTAGGTGGATATTTTTGTCGTTGTTATTGTTTTGTTTTTAGACAGGGTCCCCCTATATACCCCTGGCTGGCTATGTAGGGCAGGCTGTCCTCAAACTCACAAGAGGTCCTCTGGCCTCTAGTGCTGGGATTGAAGTCATACACTACTCTGCCCAACTGTTTACTTGCTTGATTACTTATTTGTTCTTCCATTCATTCACTCATTTGTTTATTTTGGTTTTTTTCAAGAGAGGTTTCTCTATGTAGTAGCCCTCGCTGTACTGGAACTCACTCTGTAGACCAGGCTGATTTCAAACTCATAGAAATCTGCCTGCCTCTGCCTCCCAAGCACTGCCTCCTCCTCACCCAGCTACTTGTTTTTAATTGTAAGCACACAACAGGAGACTTTTTGTCAGTGTGGTGCTGCACACAGGTAGAGTGGAACTCACTCACTTGAATAACTTAACTAAGACACTTGTTACTTACCAAATGTTGCATACGCCTAAGACTCCCTCAACTTGAAAAGTCCACACTAACAACACATGTAAACATGCACTGATTCAAGCCATATGACCACCACAGGAGAGGTTGTTCTTGCAGTCAGGAAATAGTAAACGTGCTGCAGTTTGAATCTTGTATGTTCTTCAAAGGCCCATGTGATAAAGGGTTGGTTCCAAGCCCATAGTGTTGTTAGGAAAAGTTAGAAACTGCAAGATGTGGAAGCTAAGGGGAGCTTTAGCTGATGGGGAGGCAAGACCTCAAGAGAATTGTAGGTCTCTTCGTTTTTTTCTGCACCTGAGGTGAAGGGCTACTTTCCACACTGTGTGTTGCCACCATGATGTACCTCATCATAGGCTCAGAAGCATGGGAACCAATCATTCAGAGACTAAGACTTCCAAACTGAGCTAAAACAAACCTTTCCTCTTGACAAGCTTATTGTCTCGGGTCTCTGTCGCTGTACTGAAAAGCTGAGCACACAAGGTGCTGTGTGCTGAGCATTGCACTGGAATCTAGGGTGTGCCTGACCAAGGTACCTGGGGGGGGGGGTGTCTTCAAGCTTATGGGGCCTTCAAACTATTCATTTGGCAGGAAACAGATACAGCTAAGCACTCATTCAATGAATGTATAACATGGAAGCATCTAGAAGCCAGAAGAGCTGACTTGCTCTAAGGAAAGAACTGTCAAAAATGGCGACACCCAGAGTGATACTGCTGCAAGCATCTGTGTCCCTCTGAGAACTGAGTACTGCTCACAGACCTATTTGTCCCCATTTTCCCTTTGACATCTCAGTCCTTAACAGCACCTGTGTCCTGATCGCCTGATAACCAGTTCCCAACAAGGAGCAGAGCACTGGTTGCTAAGCAGATATTTACTCAAGGAAAAAAAAAAGCCTCAAATCCATCTCTCTTCCTTTCCTCAGACCTTCCTCTTGTTCCCAGTATCCACAGAGATTAGCCCCCAAGTTCCTCAAGGGACATCTAAGGACATGAGGATCCAGAGACAGCCACCAGCCTAAATGAGCTAATGGCACTGACGCCTCACAGATGTGGCTCTGCACTGGTTCCCCTGGCACAAGGTCAGTTAAGACATTTAGGCTCACAACAGCCACAGACACCCTTCACTGAGGCCTTTCTCCATGCTGGCCTGTTGCTGAGCCCTTCTTGCATGAACTTTTCCTAGGGAAACATGACCAAGTGACTGCTTCCTTCAAATAGGGTATGTGCTGGTTAGGGATTTTGTTATTGTTTTGTTTTTCGACATGGGGCAAGCTTGAGTCATCTGGGAAGAGAAAATATCAGTTGAGGAACTGCTTCTGTCACATGACCTCCATCCTGACAGATGATTGGCTGGGGAGAGCCCAGCTCATTGTAGGTGGTGCCATCCCTGGGGCAGGTAGTCCTGGGTTGCATAAGAAAGTAAGATAAGCAAGCCAAGGAGTGCAAGCCAGTCAGCAGCCTTCCTCCAGGGGCTCTTCATTGGTTCTTGCCTCCATGCTTTGGTTTCTGCTCCTACCCTGACTTCCCTCTATGATGGACTGTGATCAGAACAAGTAAACCAAATAAACTCTTTCTTCCTCAAGTTGCTTTGTGGTCCTAGTGTTCATCACAGCAACAGAAAGCAAACTAAGACAAGAGTCCCAGTAACAGGCCAAAGTAACAATTCTACCTAGGTCTGGTTTGGTGAGCTAGCCAGTGTACTAGGCTTACCTACAGAAGCATGGGTTACTCCCAAAGCAGCTGCAGTACTACATGGGTTTCCCCATGTCTGCATAGATGGAGTCGTCTCCCCCTCCACATCCCTGCTCAGGAGAACCACTCCTGAGCAGTGGTTCCCAGCCTTGCTAATGCTGAGACCATTTAAGTTGTGCTGACCTCCAACTATGAAATTATTTCATTGCTACTTCATAACTGTAATTTTGCTACTGTTATGAATCATAATGTAAACACCTGATATGCAATATATCTGATATACTACCCCTGTGGGGCTCAAAACCCACAAAATAAAAACCACTGCTTTTGTGCCTCCTGAGACTGTGAAGCCAGGGAAGAATTACATACAGCTGGCAGAGAGGCCCAGGCCCAGGAATGGCTAAAGTCTCAGGTGAGGGCCAATGATCACCCCACTCACTCCTTCTATAAGGTAGCATCAACATCAGCTGCTCTGAGCGGATGGTAACAGCTATGTTTGAGAACTGTGCTCCCCCACAGCCCTTCACAGCATAATCTCCCTGTATTTTTACAGCGACCTATAGTGTGTGCTGTCCCGCCATCATTCAGATTCTAAAGGATAAGGAGTTGTCAGGTTGAGCCCCCTACAAGAAGGTATTAAGACAGAATTAAACATGCAGGAGACATATTGTGCAAGAGACTTATGGAGGAGAAGGAGCAGGAGTGGCGAGGAAAGCCTCAGACCATACATATGGCCTGAAGAGAGAGGGGGAAAGAGGCCAGGTGGGAAAAGCTTCCAGCCATAGTGCTCTATTGTCCTTTCAAGGTCTGTCTCTGTGGAGACAGCCCAAGAAGAGAATGGCCTTAGTAGGCGTGCTCCAGGAAGTCTCAGGAGGCTACAACTAACTACACCTCTTGCAAAAGTTCTCCCCTAAATGAGTGAGTATATACCATGTGCATCCCTCTGCTTCTGGGATAGAAGATCATCACTCAGGATGATCTTTTCCAGATCCCACCATTTACCTGCAAATTTCATGATTTCCCTTGTTTTTTATTGCTGAGTAGTATTCCATTGTGTAGATATACCACAATTTGTGCATCCATTCCTCCACTGAGGGGCATCTGGGCTGTTTCCAGCTTCTGGCTATTACAAATAAGGCTGCTACAAACATGGTTGAGCAAATGTCCTTATTGTGTACTTGAGAATCTTTTGGATATATGCCTAGGAGTGGCATAGCTGGATCTTGAGGAAGCGCTATTCCTAGTTGTCTGAGAAAGTGCCAGATTGTTTTTCAGAGTGGCTGTACAAGTTTACAGTCCCACCAGCAGTGGAGGAGGGTTCCCCTTTCCCCACAACCTCTCCAGCATAGGATAAACCTACTAAAGTCTGTACACCTAATCAAGAGAGAGGACTCTTGCTAAAATGCTCAATTCCTATCCAGAAAGGCAAAGAAGCTGGACATCAGAAGAAGGAGAAAAGAGGGAACAAGTCAGGAGCCTGACACAGAGGACCGCTGAAAAGCTCTGCCCTGCAGACTATCAATGTAGATACTAAGACTTATGGGCAACCTTTGGGCAGGGTGCAGGGAATCTTAGGAAAGAAGTGGAAAACAGTAAGATCTGGAGAGGACAGGAACTCCATAAGGAGAGCAACAGAACCAAAAAATCTGAGCACAGGGGTCTTTCCTGAGACTGCTATTCCAACCAAGGACTATGCATGGAGATAACCTAAGACCCCTGCACAGATGTAGCCCATGGCAGTTCAGTATCCAAGTGGGTTCCATTGTGATAGGAACAGGGACTGTCTCTGACATGAACTGATTGGCCTGCTCTTTAATTACCTCCCCCTGAGGGGGAAGCAGCATTACTAGGCCACAGAAGAGGACAAGGCAACCACTCCTGATAAGACCTAATTGACTGGGATCAGAAGGAAGGAAAAGAAGTCCTCCCCTATCAGTGGACTTGGGGAGGGGCATGCATGCAGAGGGTGGAAGAAGGGAGGGATTGGGACGGGAGGAGGGAGGGAACCACAGGGGGAATACAAAGTGAGTAAAGTGTAATCAATAAAGAAAAATAAAATTAAAAAAAAATAAAAAATAAAGTAAATGGAGTTAGACAAAAAAAAAAAAAAAAAAAAGTTCTCTCCTGAAGTTGAACTCCTGCGGCTGACAAGACTCCATTCCTTGCTGACGGCCCTAGCCCAAGCCATACCAAGCACTTGCACTCGGCAAATACGTGTTGAATCTGCCTCCTGTTCCTTTTGTGTAAAAGGAGAATTAGATACAGAAAGTTTTCCTTACTTGTTCAAGGTGATGCAGTTGGTAGATAGCCTCTTGGAGATTTTTATCCTGGTTCTCTGACCCCAAATTTCATCTTATACTGTACTTCAGCTCTCTCACATCACTCCTCTTTCTCTACGCTGAGCATTCAAACATTACCTGTCTACTGTATAAGGATTCCTGCCTACTTTTCTTTTCTCACTCAGATAATCGCTCACTCATTTGTTCATTTATTCAACACATAGTCCCTGTGTAGTATCTTGACGCAGGTACTACTGCAGGGTGCTTGGGCAGTACACCAGGAAAGGTCCCTCCCATCAAGAGCAGAGAGGCAGGTACATGTCAAAGAGTGAGGGAGAAGTGTGATTGTTCCCATGGCACTGCACTGCCCAGTATTAAAGTCCCTGAAAAGAGAAGGGCCAAGGAGTATGGCAGAAGCCTACACTGCTCCATCTAGATTTCATCACTACTCACCTTTTCCCATCTCTAGCCATATCAAAATACTGGAGGTTGTCTGACCTCTGAACACACAAGCCAGCCAGAGGGCTGGAAATGCTAATGGCATGACAGTTTTCTTATGGAGGGAGTGGCAACCTGGTAACCATGGTTACATACAATTCAGCCATCCAAGGGATATGATTGATTCACAATTCCACTCACAGGGATTGAACTAGTTTCTTAACCAAATGCAGATTGTGTTTAATAAGTAGGCTGAGGGCAGAAAAGATGGCTCAGGAGTTTAGAGCACTTGCTGATCTTGCACAGAATCCAAGTTCCATTCCCAGTCTTCATATCAGGCAGCTTCCAATCCAGCATATCCAAAGCCCTCTTCTAAACTCTGAAGGCACCTGAATTCACATGCACAAACCTATGCACAGATACACATACAATAAATAATAATAAAATAAATAAAAATAATAAATAATAATGAAAGCAAATCTTTTAAAAAAAAATAATTTAGTGAGTGGGTTGAAAGTCTTTCATCTATTGCTTGAAGACAATTTATGGATTCCTATTAGAGGTGCAAAACAAAATGTCTGACCAGAACAGCTAAGACAGTAGATACCCAACAGAGTTGGTATATTCAGCAAGATTGACATAGGTCCCAAAGACAAGAGTCAAAAGACTTCAAGGACATATCTGAAATAAGAACAGCAAAAAGTTCATCAAGCAGGCTATGGTGGCACACACCTTTAATCCCAGCACTTGGGAGGCAGAAGCAGATGGATCTCTGTGAGTTTGAGGCCAGCCTGGTCTATAAAACAAGTCCAATACGACTAAAGCTACACAGAGAAACCCTGTCTTTAAAAAAAAAAAAAAAGTTCATCAAAGTTATAAACACTGGACACAACCCTAATCACTATCAGAGTGGGACTGAACAAATTTACACATTCACAACCATGAGGTTAAGTCCAAGCACAGAACCATCGTACTTCTTACATTTGTGTACAAACTCACTTGGGGGATTGATGATAAACACTAATATGTAACAGATGTGCCTTCTGGGTGGCAGAACCCCAATAAGACTTAAACTTGTCTGGGTTGTTTGCATGTCATACTGTGTTGTATTGTATTGTATTGTATTGTATTGTATTGTATTGTATTGTATTGTATTGTATTGTATTGTATTGTAT
>NW_026596101.1:1450425-1464175 GCF_907164565.1 Psammomys obesus | reverse complement strand
ATTGTATTGTATTGTATTGTATTGTATTGTATTGTATTGTATTGTATGGGTGTTCTACCTGCAAGTATATCTCTGTACCATTTGCATGCCCAGTGCCTCTAAAAGCCAGAAAGAGGGTGACCAATCCCCTGGAACTCATTAATCATGTCCACCCTTATCCTATTCTTTCTATGTGTTTAAACCAGGACTTGTAAGCCTCCATCGGTGACTCTGCATAAACACTGATGTTGGTCTTGGCATCCTTGTATGTCATCCTCTTCTATCCTGACTCAGGGTGGCCATAAGATTTTACTTTAGCCAATGAAACATGACTGAATGTGAAGCAAGCACAGCCTAGAAAAGTGCTTACCCATTGATGCCTGACCCCACAGAAGACTTCCCTTGGAAATCCAATTGCTGTGTAAAAAGTGCAAGGAAGACAGTAAGGATGAGAAACCACAGGGGAGAGGGACTCATCCTCCTGTCCTGACTGAGAAGCCCCAGGCCATACTCATAGAATCTCCTAGTCAACCCAGAGAATGATGAGAAACAACAAATTGCTGTTGTATTACACCACTGACTTTTGGAGCAGCTGTGTGACAGTGAGTACTGAAACAGCTTCTGCAGAATATATCCCTTTCATTCATATCACCCCTCCATATCTTGTCAGCCTCACCCCTCTGTATCCTATCAGCCCCACCACTCTTTTCTCCTTTGCTTCCCACACTTCAGATAACCTTGGAAATGGTGTCTCTTTCCACTCTGACTGTTATCCCTAGGACACCTTCCTAAGGTACACTGTTCTACAGAGTAGCCTGGGCTTTCAGAGACAGTTCTAGAAACAAAGGCAATGGCATTCACCTAAATTTGGAAGAAATTGAGGTAAAAACTCCAAGGCACAGTTAACCTCCAATTTAATGTTTACTTATTCATACAAACGTTTTCTGGACAGCTGTTAACATGCTAGCTAACAGTATTACAGCCATTAGATACAAGAGAGTACTAACATCTACTCATTGAATCTGTTTTAACAAACAGGTGGAGCTAACACTACCCAAAAAAGCCCTTTTTGTTATAAAGATTTTTTTAAAGCAAATTATTTCTCTAAGATCATTAAGCTAATTAGTAGCAGTGCCAAACTGAGATTTCCTTTCATCACAATCAACAGGGTGAAATAAATGGTTCTTTCCCAGTGAAGATGGGTAAACAAAATAGTTGGCAGGACTGAGTGTAATTTTATTTTTAAAAATAAGCATAAAAGGGGGCTGGAGAGATGGCTCAGAGGTTAAGAGCACTGGTTGCTCTTCGAGAGGTCATGAGTTCACTTCCCAGCAATCACATGATGGCCCACAGCCGTCTATAACGAGATCTGGTGCCCTCATCTGGCCTGCAAGTGCCTTCAGGCAGAATGCTGTATACATAATAAATAAATAAATATTTTTTTAAATAAGCAGAAAGTATAATGCCCAATATAGCGAGCACTCATTGTTTCTCCCTTTTGCACCCACTTCTCCCTTTTCCTGCTCACAGTCTCCTTATTTTTTTTTCTTCTTTTACTTAAGTAGTTTGGGTGGAGTTGTCATACTTCTAATACATGAGTGGATATGGTAGGCATACGGTATCACCGAGTAGAGGGTACAGGGTCCTGTGCTGACAGAACCAGGAATGTGAAACACACAGGACTGCCTCTCAGTGGAGGAGACATAGACCTGTTTTCTGCCCAGAAAGCTGGGGATAGATGTAGTTAATAGCCTGGTAATCTGTGTTATCTGTAGGACCAGGCCACACTTGAATCCCCCACACTATTATGTTTATCCTAGACTCTGCCTCCGTAACCTTTATCTTGAGCACTGTTTTTCAATCAGTAGAGCCCATCCTTATGGGAGATGTCACATGTACTTTACAACAGCCTGGGTAACCTCTGTTGCCATCGTAGGGCCACTCCTGACTCCCACAGACTTTTATGTTTATCTCAGTCATTCTCCCTAGATCCTTATCTTGAGCATTGTTTTTAAGTCAATAGAACCCATCTTTATGGGTGAGGTCACGTGTACTTTGTAAAGAGTTTCAGTGTAAACATGTCATAAGCTTTGTTGTACCCATGGGATTGAGTTAATTATCATCAGGACCCCTTTTTCCAAAATTGTGCTGCACCTAAATATGCCTAAACTAAATATGTCAGACTCCAGAAGTTTAAACCATCACCAGCTGAGTAATGTTGGACTGGACTTCTTTCCTGCCCTCGTGGTCACAGGAAGACACACCACCACCACCACCATCAGAGTATCCCACCATTGGCCACAAGAATTGGCTTAAGGACTGATCTGTAAGTATCCTTCAGATGCCATGTGTTGAAGGCTTAGTCCCTAGTCTATGATGTTATCAGGAGGTTGTGGAACCTTTAAGAGGTGAAACTTAATAGGGGTCATCAGGAGCATGCCTTTGAAGGAGATAATGGGAACCTGGCCCCTACAGATCTCTTTCTCTCATTTGCCTACTGGCTGCTGTGAGGTGAACAGGTTCCCTCTACCATGTGCTTTAGCCATGATGGACTTCCTTACTAAAAGCCCAAGGCAATGTGTGTAAGCAACCAGGACTAAAACCTCTGAAACCATGAGCTACAATAAATTTCCTCCTTTGATTTTCCAAGGCATTTTGTCACAATAATGGAAAGCTGACTACCACATATTCCAATTCCATAAAGCCAAAGACACTTAATGAGTTGTTTCCTGGTGTTTCTGGGAAAGGACAATCCTATAAAAGCTAATCAAAGAAACAGCCTATTTTTGCTTAGGTTTGGTACAAGGTGGCAAGTCTGAGGCTGTGAGAACAAGTTAGAACCTTACTAGAAGAACCTCACCTAGACTGGGTGGTTACAGGCCTGTAATCTAAGCACTGGGGGGTGGGGGATGGGGGCAGATATCTGTGATTTTGAGGCTAGTATGGGTCTACAGAGCCATGGTCCAGACCAATCCAGGCTATATAATGAGACCCAGTTTCAAAAACAAAACCATAAATAAACTAACAAAAACTCAGAACAGACCACAGGGTGGATTTGGCTTCCAGGTCATAGTTTCATCTGCCCCTGCTCTGAAATATTTCCTAAAGTCAAAGTACTTGGGGATTGGTGGGAATGGGAGGAACAAAGGTAGGAAGGAGCAGCTATGTATCACAGTTACCCACCCTGCAGAAAACTGGGCATGTGTTGTGTGTATCAACTCTTTCCTACCAGAAATGAGCTGAGAACTGCAATATGCTACTGTTGCTAGCACAATTGCATGGGTGGCTGCTACCTCTATTTCCCAATGCATAGAGCATAGTTGCACTTTGTTGCTGGAAGTTCAGCAAACCTTCTGGCATTACATCTAACCTGCATGGTCAGCTGGAGTCCCAAGGAGCATGACATTTGCCAAGGCCAAGCCTCAGACACTGGGAAAGAAACTAGGGGCTGGTTATCAGACCAGGCACACAGCCAGGCCACCCCCACACTGCCCAGAAAAAGAGATGACTTGATGCTGATTTCTACAGCAATCAAGTCTGCCCTGAGAACGGGAAGCACCAGAATTGGAGATGGGGAACCCTTAGGCCTCCAGCTATGGGAAAAGGACAAGGTCATTCCTTGAGGGGTCTGGGCAGTGGTGGTGAATGCCTTTAATCCCAGCACCCAAGGAGCTGAGGCAGGTTGATCTCTGAGAATTCAAGGCCAGCATGGTCTACAAAGTGAGTTCCACAACAGTCAGGGGTATACATAGAAACCCTGTCTCACCGGGCCTGGTGATGCATGCCTTCAATCTGAGCACTCAAGGAGGCAGAGGCAGGTGGATTGCTGTGAGTTCGAGGCCTACAAAGCAAATCCAAGACATCCAATGCTACACAGAGAAACCCTGTCTTGAAAAACCAAAAAACAAAAACAAAAAACAAAAACAAAAACCAGAACAAAAAGATACATTCCCATGTGGGTTCCATTTATAATCTCCTTCTCTGAGGCCCCATGACCAGGCAATATACTGGACTTGAACATCATTCTACTCTGTTGTGGTCACTTATTTCAACAGATGGGTTAGATGTCTGTCCTCCATGTGCCCTTGTGCTCTGACCATCATGTTTATCATTTGTTTTCATTCATAAAGCATTAAATATTCATAAAACCATAATACTTATATATTTTTCATTATTCATAAAATTATTTTCATTACTCATAATTATTGTTCATAAAATCATTAATAAAACCATTAATAAACCCCCAACCATAAAATTATTTTGTTACTTCATAACTGTAATTTTGCTACTATTATAAATTGTGATGTAAACATCTGATATGCACGATATCTCATATATGTCCCCTGTGACAGGGTCATTAGAAACCCCTCAAGGGGGTATGCAACCCACAGGTTGAAAACCACTGATCTAGAGGATAAGCATGCACAAGCCCTGAGTGTGAATGTGAAAGCAATTGCTAAGGACCTGCAGTGGACACCCACTAAGTTGGAGAAATGGCAGGGAAGCCAGCATGGGAGGAGAATGCAGCTGGGGTGGGGTAATGTTTGGGGTGCTGAATGGGTTGCAGAACACCCTGAACCCTATACCTATAGTAATGAGTAATCTACAGCAGAGGAGGACAGCTTTATCTTAGTCTGTTTTAAGCTATTTAAACAATGCTCCAGGCTGAGTAATTTATAAACAGTAGAAGCTCATTGACTCAGGGTTCTAGGCTAGAAAGGCCAAGATAAAGGGCTGCATCCCATAAGAGCTGCTGGGGTCATAACTTGGCAGAAGACATGGCAATAGAAGGAGAGAGGGAGGACACGGGAAGATGAACATACTCCTCCAGTCAGGGAGATCCACTCAGAAGGGCAGAGCACTCATTACCTAATCACTTCTTAAAGGTCCCACCTCTTATTCTCAAAATGACATTTCCTTTTTTAAGATTTAACCTTGTTCATGTCTATGGGTGTTTTGTCTGAAGATATATATGTCTGTGCAGTAAGTGCCCATGAAGTCAGAAGAGGTCACTGGGCTGAACATTGGTGGCACATGCCTTTAATCCCAACACTCTGGAGGCAGAGGCAGGTAGATTTCTGTGAGTCCAAGGCCAGCCTCGTCTACAGATCTAGTCATTGGATCCCCAAGGACCTAGAGATTGAATGGTTGTGAGCCCACATTTAGGGGCTGGGAACTGAACCTTGATCTCAGTGGTTAAGAGCAGCCAGTGCTCTTAACCACTGAGCCATCTCCCCAGCCCCAACAAAACATGAGTTTTAGATATATTATTTCAATCATAGCAGTACATGGCATTTTTGTTATTGTTGTTATGTTAAAAGATCACATGAGTCAACAATATTCCAAAATTACTCTGAGAAATAGACTACTAGCTGTACTGAAGTTTTAACACGTGCACCTTCCTTCGTTCATTCAACAAACTTTACTGAGCCAGTCACCTGGGCAGAGAGCTGAAAGCAGCTGTGATCACTGAGGTGCGGGTCTTTGCTGTCAAGAAATGAACTGAGGAGCAGCAAAGGCAGATCAACAGCAGCTTACCTGTCTAAGAAGAAAGTGGGTATGTGTGCTCCTCAGCTTGTACTTCCTATTAAAAAATGAATGGGCTATTTCCTGAAGTGGCCATGGTTAAACTTTAGTCATAACAGTGGAGGATTTGATGCATCCTTTCAGAATGCTTTGCTTCTGAAGGAAACATTAGATTCCTTTAAAAAAAAAAAAAAAGAGAGAGAGAGAGAAATTCCATTATCAATAGCTTGTAATATTAAAATAATTAATAATACTAATAATGAAGTAACTTTTTTAAAAAGTCAAACCCCAGTAAACCCATCTTTCCTTAGTGGAAATGTCCTATGTTTACAGTTTATCTATTGCCATGCAGACACTTGCAACTTTGCCTTGATTGATTGATTGGTTGCTTGGTTAGGGATGGGACTCATGGCAAAGTGCATATGAGGTCAGAAGACAATTTTTAAGAATAGGCTCTCTCCTTCCACCATGTGGAACCCAGGGATTACACTCAGGGAGTCAGGCTTAGCAGCCTTACCCACTGAGCTATCTTTGTGGCCCTTCTCTAGGTTTTTATTAGCACACATTAGCTGTAACAATGGGTTTCATTATGACATCTATATCCATGCACATAATGTGTTTTGATCATATTCACCCCATCACCCTCTCTTGTCCCCTTCCATTGATCCCTTTTCTCTTCCCTGTAGCCCAAAGCTTACAGGCCCCCTTCTACTTCCACTGGGAGAAGAGGGGCAGCAGTGTGTTTAACTAATCAGGCTTTCTTACAACAGTATGGATGAGGGATTGTTTATAGAAGCATGGGCATCTTACCAATGGTTATGCCAGTGAAGAAAATGCCTTTGAATCCCCTGGTAATCATTAACTGCCTGTAGATCCTCAAGGGATGGATTAGCCCTCCTGAGCCCCTCCCCTCTGCAAGAGGTAATCTTGTACAGGTCTTGGGTAGATAATCACAGCTGAACAGTGAGAAATATTTAAGAAAAGCCTCTATGTTTTGTCATTTAATAACAAACAAACAAAAAAAAAGCAATCTCAACAGCTTCCAAAGGTCAAATTCCTCTTTGGAAATGCAGTTCTGCTCTGTCACTTGTTTCATGAAAGTGGGTCAGTGGCTGCAGCCAAAAGCTGGGGCCTCTTGTTGTTGGTCAGTTTTTGTTTTTTCTTTGGAGTGTGTCTTTTCTTTTTTAATGTGTGGTAATTTTTCCTATAGTTTTAGAACTTGAATTTTTGAGTCAAGCCAATATTCTTGTCCTTCTGAAGGAATGCATCAGATACATTTGTTTCAAAGCCTGCCTTCCAAGCAATTTCCAACCTTAATAAAGAAAGTGTGAGTCCATCATTGTTCTGCCTCTTCACTGCTCCCTACTAAGCATCTTAAGAGAGAAGGCTGCAGAAAGCTTGTTTTGTTTCGGCTTTTTTTAAGCCTGAGAAACTGGGACTTCCCTGCCTTTCAGAGTACAAAGGTCTATTCTTTGAGGCAAGGGGCCAGGGAGGCGGAGTAATTCAATTTTGTAGGCCATCATGTACTTCCTTCTCCCTTTCTCCTGCCAAATCAAGGCTCATACCAATCCCAGTGGACCTTAAGGGGCAATCCTCCATGAAAAAGTGAAAGCAGTCGAGGAAAAGAAAAGGGGCCAGCCAGAAGCAGTCCTTGAGAGCCTGGGGAACGCTCATTATAATTGAATGAAGCCCATGAAAAGGGCCTTTTCTGGGCAGCCTTGGTGGGGCCACTGGCTCCGTCCCATTGTAAATTCCATCTGTGTGCTATCACTTCCTGACCCAGAAACTGGGCAGGCCACACAAGGATCACAAGCACCGGGAGGTTCAGTATATAAAGTTCTAAGATCATGCTGGCCTGTAATAAAATTTTTCTTCTTTTACTTACTACGGGGTCTTTTACCCATCTCCCCAGAAACTGGAGCCTAAGTGAAGCAAAATGCAGTTGGAATCGTTATGAGGAAAATTCTGGAGGGAAACAGAAGCTACCTGGTTTTTGAAGAAAAGCTTAGCACATGCAGATGCCCATAAGCTGAAGCCAATCAGATGCCAAATACACAAAGGGAACTTGACTGTGTTTGAGTCTGAGAGACTGGGGGTGTAAATAAAAAAATCAAAATGGTGTGGAACGGTGGTTTTTACACTCTACCATGTTTGGGTATGATCTGATAGACTGTGATTCAGTAATTGTGAGATGGGGCCGGAGAATATGCATTTCTCCAGGGCTTCTGATGCAGAGAGGACTACCTCAGGCCTCAGACATCAAGCCAGACATGAGATTGAGTCAAAGGCTCAACAGCATCATACTCAGAGTGAGCAAACACACTGTGGTGCCAGCTACAGACACAGGCTAACTGTTTCATACGGACACTGGTTATGATATCCATCTCACACAGGTTTGATGGAACCATATTTGACTCTAAAATAAAGCACTTGTGCAAATTCATTTTTAGCCTGTATCCAAACAGGATAGCAAACATGTCACCTAGGTAAGAAACACCTCTTAAGTTCTGGTTCTTATGGAAAACCACAGAAGTGGAAAGAGTTACATTCTGATCCCTGCTGCGGTCTGCCCATTGCAATAGTCAGTTGAAATTATAATCACTATCTGGCTCATAGGCACGCATCAGTCTTCACTAATCACACTGACACATGCCTCACTCCAAGACTGTCTGACCACTTCCAACCCAACACCCTTTCTAGGTTGTTGGAACACAATCTAGGAATGGAGCCGTGTGAGAAATCTCTGTGCTTGTGAGAAAACAAGATGAGTCTTGTAACCTCAGTTTCTTCAAAACACAGAATTGTTTTGGAATGTGTTTTTGTGTTCCTCCAAGGTGTAGCAAATAGCAGTGGGTTTACTTCAGATTACTCATTGTAACTGGCTATTGTTGCTTGTTTATATGACTCTATGAAAAAATACGGTGGCTTGCCCTTGTAACTGTACACTTTATTCCTGTGACTGCTCTTAACCCCAGAGCATCGCTGATGCTTTGAATTAAGTTGGCTATTGTAGGAGACTAGTCTGCCTCGCTTATCAGCTTCATTCTCCCAGGTCCCACTACCTCCAGAGTGGTAAAAACTAGGCCACACTGGGAATCCTAGATCTGTTAGTCTTGTCCCTTGTGCTCCATAGGACTCTGACCAGAAAACAAAGCAGAGGTTCCCGTTCTCTGCTATTGGCTATGTCTCTACTTTCATCACACCTTCTCCATACATTTCTACTCATCTCCTACTCCCAAACAGTGGACTCTTACCTACACCCTTATTAATGTGTGCATATATGCGAGAAAGGCTAGACTATAAATAAAATTTACCAAGAGGTTAATAGTGACTAAATCTGGATGGTAAGATATTGAGTAATTTGAAATATTTTTTCTTGTTTTGCTTTTCTATATTTAACAACTCTCTTAAAGGAATGTGGATTACTTATAAAGTGAAGACACATTCATAGGGAAGTTTTTGTTTTTCTATTTTATTTTATGTGTACAGGTGTTTTGTCTGCATGTTTGTCTATGCACCACATATGTGCAATGCTAAAGAGGCCAGAAGAGAGCATTGGTTCCCTAGAACTTCAGTTACAGACAGTTGTGAGCCTCCATGTAGATGCTGGGAACTTAACCCGGGTCCTCTGGAAAAGTAGCCAGTGCTCTTAACCACTGAGCCATCTCCCCAGAGTGAAGAATTTTAAATACGGGCACGCAAGGGAGGTGACTCAGTGAGCAGTGGGGCACATGACTAGCATATGTGAGGCCCTCAGTTCAGTCACCAAAATCTCAAGAAACAAAATCATAAACTCAAAATCAGGCCTGTAATCCCAGAACTAGAGAGCCTGAACAGGTGGATTCGCATGACTTCAGGAGCAACATGGGCTACAGAGTAAGTTCTAACCCAGCCTGAGCTACACAGTAAGACATTTCATTATTTATCTGAATAATGTGTCACATACTATGCAAAACGTTTTCAACACATGATAGGTTTCATTTAAACTTCACAATGTTTCTGAGAAATGCTATTGCTGTGCCCATTTTAAAGATGAAGAAATGAGGCTTGAGGCCATATGGATTGACTAAGGAATATAATTGTACAGATGTGCACAAATATGCCTGGCTATCATCATATACACTCCATTTTAAAGATACCAGACAGAGGTGGCAGCTAGTTAAAACTCAAATCTCAGCATGGTTACCCTCACCAGGCCCACATATCCTAATAATAATTCTCTCTTAGGTACATAGCTATGTGGTAGATAGAAAAACTGATCACAATGCTCTGGGATTTCTCTTTCTTCTTACATCATCATCATTATTATTATTATTATTATTATTATTTTGGTTTATCGAGATAGGGTTTCTCTGTGTGGCCTTAGCTGTCCTGGACTCACTTTGTAGACTAGGCTGGCCTTGAACTCACAGTGATCTGCCTGCCTCTGCCTCCCCAAGTACTGGGATTACAGGCGTGCATCACTGCACCCAGCTCTTCTTACAATTTTATTTATTGCTCTCATTTTCTATATCTCAATGTTTACCTAAATGTATGTATGTGTACCATGTGTGTGCCTGGTAACTCCAGAGGCCAGAAGAGGCCAGAGGCCAGATGGTTTGAGCCATCTCTTCAGCTCCCAGGACCCCTTTTTTCAAGAAGTATTTTCCCATTCCTCAAATCTGAGCTGGCCTCGAGATGTGCTTTGACAGACAGATTGTGGGAGAGATGACACTCTGTAAGCACCAAGGGACTTGCAGATTCTACCTTCACAAGCAGAATTCTACCTTCACAGGCAGAATTCTACCTTGGAATTCCAAGACCACCACCATGTGACAAAGCCCTAATAAATGAGCTTCCACAGAGGCAGAAGCTCAGCCACCCTTTTTAGCCCAAATGAACTCAGCCCCTTGTCAACCTTCCACATGAATGCAGCCGTGAATCTATGCAAAACCAAAAGAAACCCCCACACAGAGAACCCACAAAATAATGGAAAATGCTGTAAACATACACCACCTGATGATTCTCTGTCAGCCATAGACCACATGTGATGGTGGCCACTTGAGGCTGCAGTCCCCAGGAAAAGTCTGTGGGGATACTGTCGGATGGTGTCCACACAGTGAAACGGCTTCTCAGAATATATCTGCATTATCAAGTGACAAGTGACTGTTGACTGAGCCAGTAGACTGGGAAGGGATTTATTAGGGAGCATTATCTGGCTGATACAACTTGAATTTACAAGTGAGCAAGCTCTCAAGTCCTGAGATGCCTGTGGTCGCCATGGTTTTCAAAGTGAGACGTGGTACAAGACCTTGCTGTGTTCCTTGTGTAGAAATCTAGACCATGGTTTCACACTCCGTTCTGAATACTCTTCTCTAAACAGAGCAATCTGCAACTAAACAGACTCTGGTGAGAAAGAGGAGACTAGAGAAGAAAAAAATGTGTCAAAAGAGCTCCTTCTGCTTGAAAGTGGACTGTTTGTATAGAAAAGCCTGTGATAAAACCATTTCCCCTTGTCTTTCCAGCACACTGGGTTTCTGCCCCTCAAGATTTACTGGTTTGTGAAATGTGGTAACTGAAGTAGACTGAGTTTCAATTACAACAGAAGGCAAGGGTCATTTACCTACAATTAAATGTCACTTTAATAACACACTCCCAAACAAAAGGAACTTGCTGGAAGAAGCCAGATTGTTACGAGAGCTGACACTCTTATCAGATCCGAATTGCTCTAGACCAGGACATCCTGTTCACTCCAAACACAATTTAGAACCCCCTCCTCATTCCAGGGGATGCTCCTTCCACTTGGGTAGTTCCCTCTGGAAATCAGAAATCAAGACAGTAGGAAAAAACACTTATCGGTGGTGGGACAGCTTATGGCCAGTTTATAAAACAGCAACACTTGTGCTCGTGACAATCATGATAGCCTTAAAAAAAAAAGTCATTAGCAGGGCACAATGGTGCACGCCTGTAATCCCAGCACCCAGGCAGAGGCAGGGGATCTCTGAGTTTGAAGCCAGCCTGGTCTACAAAGCAATTCCAGGACAGCCAGGGCTATACAGAAAAACCCTGTCTCTAAAAAAACAAACAAACTAACAAAAAAGAAAAATTTTAAAAAGTCATCATTAGCTTAAAAAACACTTTTCTTTGTTCCTTTAAAGGAGGAACATAAACGATGATAAAGTCACCAGTAAAATACTCTGGCATTGGCTAGGATGAAATGACAAAATAGTGTTGCTAGCCTCACTTGGCCCTTCTGGTTCTTCCTCTTCTTGACTCTCAGTCTTGTCTGTTGTGCTTTGCCTGCCCCACCAAGAGCAAAGCTGTTTCCCACAGGACAGCCTGTATTCCTCTGATGGTGGACAAAGGAAGACCTCTCTCAGGCAGAGTTGAGCTATGCAGTGATTTCTCTCATCTTCCTTTTCTCAAAGATTTTTTTTTTCTCTCTCTGTGTCTCTGTCGCTTCTTCCTGCCCTGCCCCCAAATATGTTTTGATTAAAGACTGAGGGTAAATTTGGTCACCAGTCAGAGGAGTACAGTAGATTCGAATCCTAGATAACTGCTGGGTTTTTGTTAGGGGTTTTTAGGGATGTTGATGGAATACAGAGCAAGTGTTCTGCCACTAAGCATACCCCATGCCCCACTCAGAGACAACTTTTTTGAGACAGGGTTTCCCTGTGTAGCCTTGGCTGTCCTGGAACTCGCTCTGTAGAGCAGGCTGACCTCTAATTCAGAGATCCACCAGCCTCTGCTTCCCAGAGTGCTGGGATTACAGGTGTGTGCCTCCACCACTCTCCCCACTCCCCCACCCCCACTTCAAAAGACAACTTTTGAATGTATTTGTCATTTCTTGTTAGGTGGGGAAAGGGGTCATGTGTGGAGGTCAAAGGACAACGTCATAAAGTCATTTCTCTCCTTCCACCTTTACATAGGTTCTGGGAATCGAACTCAGGTCACCAAGTTTGCATAGCAAGTGTCTTTTTCTGCTGAGCCGTCTTGCCAGCCCATACACAACTTCCAAATGACATTTCCAAACATTTCTCCAGAAAGCAGTCCTTTATATATCTTCTAAGATACTAAAGAAATTTCATTTAATCGACAATTACTGGATATTTACCATATACCAGACCTTAGGATAAGATTTGGGCTCTGTCATCAAAGAGAAAACATGGCAAAAAAAATAGTTAAAAAAAAAAAAAAAAAAAAAAAGCAAAGATCCACCAGCTGCTTGTGAGGGGCTGGGGCTGTAGCTCAACTGTAGCACCCTTGCATAGCATACAAGATGCTGGGTTCCAACCTCATTACCACAGTTACAACAATCAACTGTTGGCTGAACAATAGCAGACACCACCTCAGTATCTCCAAAGGGAAAGAAATTCTCAGATACTCATTTAAATATGAAGATAATGAGATCGATGATAACACTTGCTTCTCAGCATTATCACTGTTGGGATCAAATCAGAACGTGTGTGTTGTTTAGATTTTGCAATGTCCTGGGAGTCTATAATTACTGCAAAATAAAAGAGTTAAAAGAAAAACTTTAATGTAATTGAATGTATCATGCAACCATACCATTCAATTTCAGTTCTACTCAATCAGCATTTACTCAGCCAGATCCTAGGCTGAAGACTAGATAGAAAAAGGTAATCCATCAACCCTGAAATAAAGCACATAAGGTCTAAAGGAATGGAGAGGCAGAGAACAGCTGGAAGATGGTGTGGTGTGTACTGGGACAAAGCTACAGGAGACATATCAGATGGTAGGTCAGAGATTACATAACCCAGGCCAGGGAAGAAGAGTGACATCACGGGTGCACTGGAAATAAAAGGTGCTAACTCATTAAGGCCTTCTATGTGCTAGTCAGATGTTGGGCATCTGACAAGCAATATTCTCAAAGACAAACACTGAACAGAGGGTTCTCCTTTTCAAGTTTTTTGTTACATATATATGCAACTATATTTTTAATATATTTATTATGATAAGTATGCATATTACTATATTTATTATATATTATATTATGTGTGGGTGTGGGTGTGGGTGTGGGTGTGTGCCAGCACATGCCAGAGGACACGCCATGGGAGTCAGTTGTCCTTCCACCATGTGGGTCCCAGGGATGAGACTCAGGTCTTCCAGTTTAGCAGCGAAGACCTTTACCTACACAGCCATCGCACAGCCACCCTATTTCTTTTAATTTTTATCTATCTATTTATTTATTTATTTATTTATTTATTTATTTATTTATTTATTTATTTATTTATTTATTTATTTA
>NW_026596101.1:1445247-1450415 GCF_907164565.1 Psammomys obesus | reverse complement strand
TTATTTATTTATTTATTTATTTATTTATTTATTTATTTATTTATTTAATGGGGGACATGATGTGTGTATGTGGGCACATGTGTGGAGACCAAAGGTAAACTCTATGGTTAGTGGGAACAAACTCAGGCTGCCAGGCTTATGCAGCAAACGCCTTTACCTGCTGAGCCATCCCTCCTGCCCACGGCCTCCCCTTCTTGAAAACATCCTGTTTCACTGATTTGCAGAGTTGGGCTTTGGTGGAGTCTCATGGCCCACCTCTACCTCTCTGCCCAGGTAGAGGGGAGGAAGCCCCAGACTAAGCGGAAAATGACTTGTCCTCCTCAGTTAGTGTGTGGCTCCAGGGTGCCTCTTGACTTTCTGATACTCAGATTCTTCATGGGCACCTTGGAATTGTAATTCCACCTAACCTGACAAGCAAGGTCATTGGGATAATGGGTACAGAAGATACATTGAGGAGCTGGAAAGATAGCTCAGTGGTTAAGATCACTTATTGCTCTTGCAGAGGACCCAGATTCGATTCCCAGTATCCACATGGTGTTTCACATCCATTCATCACTCCAGCTCCAAGGGATCTGACTCCCTCCAGTGCACAAACATACATGCAGGCCACATACCCACATGCAAAATAAAGTGAATAAATTTGATTGAATTTGGTGAAAGAAAGAAAGAACTGTTCTTTATCCAGTGTCCCCCAAGGTAAGGCCAGGCTGGTGATTCATCTGCTCACTGATAGCCAGCAAGAGCCTCTCAACGGAGGTTCCTAGCACTCCTTCCCTAAGCACCACTCTTGCCAGCGGTATATATTTCTGCCTCTCCCTCACCCTGTATGTGGTCTTCTCAGGAGTGAGAATATATACAAAGCGCAAGGTTAACCGAAGGGGGACTCCATCTCCACAGCTTTTGGGAGTTCACTATCCATGCTGAAATGAGACATTTCGTTGAAGCTATGTGGGAGTCACCCACACTCCTGGTAGAAGCAATTTGGGGTAACCCACACTCCCATAAACCCAATAAACCCAGTGAAAAGCAGTGTTTGCTTAGGGCCCTAATGCTTATGGCTGTAAGTTTAACTGTTTCAGCATTTCTTTCTCATCCCTACGTCCAAAGCCATACCTCACAAAACATCTTCTCGTTTCATTTACTGAGGAAATTAAAAAATATATAATTAAAACAGCTCCTGAATGTTTACTTAATTTTTAAACTTTGTTTGATGTTTAAACCTTATCGGAAGCTACATCCTTCAAAGAGCTTGAGAGATGGCTCAGTGTTTTAGAGAGGACCTGAGTTCAGTTCCCAGCACCCACACCTGGCAATTCAAAACTGCCTTGTCACTCCGGTTATAGTGGACCTGACACCCTGGACTCTATGGGCACTGCATTTACAGGCACAGACTCATGCATAGACATAAACTTATACACATCATTTTAAAATAATAAAACTAACTTGTTTTAAAAATTACATCTTTTAAATAGCTTAGTAACTTATATAATTTAAATAACTTTAAGTAACTTAGAAAACCACCAAATCAGACAAATACACATAGCTCACACCTATTTCTTGTGGGTGATGTATGAAGTGTCTCTTTTACTCTCCTTAAACATGAAGCATGTATTTATCATTTCTACCTAATAAACTCACTAACTTAGCTTTACACTGACTCATCCTGAGATTCTTTTCTACAAATATAGTCAAGAATCTGACTTTGGTCAGGCAGGTGTGGTGGCACACACCTGTTATCCCAGCATTCAGAAAGGTAAAGGCAGGTGTATCTCTGTGAGTTCGAGGCCAGCCTGGTCTACAAAGTGAGTCCAGGACAGCCAAAGCTACACAGAGAAACTCTGTCTCAAAAAAACAAAAACAAACAAATAAAGAATCTGACTTTGTTTACTGGAGGTCTCTAAGGGGGAAGTTCCTCAGGCTATTGATTGCAATACTGGGCTGAGTCTCCTCACTACCAATGACTTGACTTTAGCCTGCCAAAGCTGCCAGAGCCCAGGCTTTTGCCATAAAAACTGTAGTTACATGGGGATTCTGCTAATTATGTCAGGTAGCTATTTCTGTATAACAAATGACCCTACAACTTAATAGCTGATATCAACATAGTATAATACTTTCTGAAGAGAGCTCAAGACTGGCAAGCATGGCTCTGGCAGGTATTGAACCTCTCTCCCATTCCCCCTGCCTTGCTAAAAACTGTTAGATTACATTCCTAAAGCTAGCCCTCAAAGTCATTCCCTTATTTGGCCATTTCCTCTTCCTCAGGCTGACTACCAAGGTCCAGCTATCAAAGTATTGAAGTCCAGGGATCAAAAGCCCCCTTTGGCTCACCTAATTAATATTCTCAATTAAAATTAAACACCTCACCCTAACATGAGAGTCCCCTTGTTACCTTTATAAACTGCCATTTTCCTACGTGACATGTCTGACTCCTCTATCCTTTATCCCCAGAACAAATACCCCTCCTCCCTCTCCTTGTTTCCTCCCCCTTTCCCTCCTCCTCTATCTCCTGTCTTTGTTCCTTAATCCCTGCCCTCTGTCCCTCTGGGCAAATAAATCTCCTTTGTGCTGAGAATTGATCTTGAGGGTCTTGAGCAAATACTTTTCCTTTCACTTTCTACTATTTTACTAGTTTCTTGGTATTAACTGATATGACTACCTTCATTTGGAAGGCTTACTGGGCCTACACTTTCTTTTAGGTAGTGTTTGTCTTTGTTTGTTGAAACTCTGTCTCATGTAGGCCAGGGTGGCTTCCAACTTGCTTTATAGCCAAGGATGACTTTGAACTCCTGAACCTCCTGCCTTTGCCTCCCTAGTGCTAGTATTACAGGATTGTACCACTATATCCATTTTATGCAAGGCTAGGGATAAAACCTAGGGTTTTTACCAAACTGAGCTACATTCCCTGCCTTATGTGTAAATATCTGGTTTTAAAAGATTAACTAATTTTAATAGAAAACATTGTGTGGTTCTGACTCAGCGGATAAAGCCACCTGCCCCAAGCCTGACAACCTCAGTTCAATCTCCTGCATGCATAAATACACACAATAAAAAATGTATTTAAGAAAAGAAGAGAAGAGAAAATATTGTGTTCAATATTTTCTAAAAATTTTCTAAAAGACATGTTCAGGGCCCTAAATTTGGAGCTTGGTCCACCAACTGGCAGCTACTATGCAAATTAATGCTTTTAGTTAATTCTTTAATGTGTATTCTATCAGGTTTTCCTCAGTCAGGAGTCAGGGACCTGGGTCCTGATCCTCCTGGATAGAGCTTCTCATGGTAAGACCCCAAGGCCAGCAGCAATAGCATTTGAGAACTTGTTAGAAATGCAAGTTCTTGGGCCCTGCCCCAAATCTACTGATGAAGACACTGAGGGTGGAGCCCAGGCATCAGACCAACCTGGGCTAGTCCTAAACTATTTTTATGCACTGGAAACACCTGGAGAATTTAACAAACTGTAACGACAGAGTTCTACTTCCACAGATTCTGATTTACATGCCCGGGTGCAGCAGTCCCTTCAAGATCTTAAGTGCTCTGCAAATGACTCTAAGCTGCAGCCATTGGACTTTACTTGGACCTTGAAACAAGGGGTTGGGACGCTAGGGATATCTGGAAGAGGGAGGAGTACTGAGTATTGATTAGAAAGCTAGGAAACACTATTTCCCCACCCACCTCATCCTACCCTAGTGATGTAGATATAACTCAAGGCCTCTCACATGCTACTCAAAGGCCCTACCCATGAGCTACATCCCAGCCCAGAGACTCATTCTTGCAACTGCTCATTTCCACAGAGCACAATGGAAGTTACATCCTGATAGACCCATCTTAAGGTCAAACAACCACAAGCCTAATTCTCATAATTCAGAGACTGTCTATATATACTCACATACGTAGGAATTAGTTTGCGTGATCACCAAGACTCAAGATGTATAAGGTGAGAGCCAGGGAGATGGCTCAGCAGGTAAAGTGCACTCTGTGCAAGACTGGTGACCTGAGCTCACCTCTGGACTCCATGTAAAGGCAGGGGAGAACCTACTCCACAAAGTTGTCCTCAAACCTCCACATGCCTGCTGCCGCACACACTGCACAAAAAACACACAATAATAATAAATGATAAAATATCTGTAAGGGGGAGTTGGAGACTCAAGAAGAACAGATATACAAAGAGAGAAAGGAAAAAAAAATCCCAGTCCAAAGGTAGTCAGGCAGGTAAAGTTGTCTATTAGTCTTTTTACTCAATTTAAGCAGAAGGATATGCTTTACTAAATCTACCGATTTCAATGCTAATATCATCTAGAAACACACCTCTAATAATGACTGACTAGCCAGGTGCTGGTAACACCAGCAGAAGCAGGCAGGATCTCTGTGAGTTCAAAGCCAACCAGGTCTAGAAAGAGAGTCTAGAACAGCCAAGGGTACACAGAGAAGCCCTGTCTCTAAAAATCATAAAAAAACAAACAAATAAATAATAATGACTGACCAAATATTTAGGCATTCCATGGCCCAGTCAAATTGACACATAAAATTAATCATCACAGAGAGGATGGATTGAATTGGTGGACCAGTGTTTCCCAAATGTTTTTCATGAGGATGTAGGCCAATGAAGTTCTCCACCAAAAAGGCCTCTGTGAAAATACACATCTTTGGGAAGGTCATGTAATGAGGCACATTAACATATCAAAGCTAAGAATCACCCCTCAGGAAAGAAGTGACTCATCACTTTCTCAACAGTGAGCTCAATTAGTGTTTGATCCCAGAACCTGTTTTACTTAACACCTATTCATTTCCCACGGAACTAAAGTGTTGCATAGCACATATTGGGAAATGCTATGCTAAGCCATGAAAAGATAATACAGATTTGGAACGTGGGTGGGGCATGATGTTTTAGAGAAATTTGATGGTACTATATAGTGTTTTAAAGAAAAGACTCTAGAAACAAAGAGCCCAGCTGTGTCTGAAGAGATAGAGGCTGTTCTTGAGTGGGAAGGGGGAGAAAAGGAATATGATGAGATATTTAATGGAAAAGTGTTTGAATATATAGGTTATAAAGAGAAAAGAATAATAGAAAAGTCCAAAATTTGGAGCTTATGAAATGAAAGAATAAACAGCCACATATAGGAGGGAAAAGAAAGAAAGAAAGAAAGAAAGAAAGAAAGAAAGAAAGAAAGAAA
>NW_026596101.1:1296452-1445237 GCF_907164565.1 Psammomys obesus | reverse complement strand
AAAGAAAGAAAGAAAGAAAGAAAGAAAGAAAGAAAGAAAGAAAGAAAGAAAGAAAGAAAAGCTGGAAAGCTGGTTTGGGAACAAAATGTGTGGCATCTTAGGCTAGGGATGTAGCTTAGTACTAGAGTGTCTGCCTAAGGGAGGCCCTGAATTTGATTCCAAAACCCCCAACACTGACATGCTCACATGCACACACACAAGATATGTTCAGTTTTTGATGTGGTAGTTTGAAACTCACAGTAGACAGAGGGCTGTAAGAAATACACAGCAGTTATCTGAATTCTGAGATTTATCTGTAAGACATCAAAATCATCCATCAGCTTGAGATTCATCAGCATAGAGTTGGAAACTAAGTCACCTTTACCCTCTTTCCTTCAGCCAGACCAATCCCTTCTCTATGAAAAGGATATGCTTTTTAAGCCAGCCTCCAGGCCTCACGTGGGTTATACAAAGAAGCTTCCTGACACATCTCTGTGCACTGTGGCAGGAAGAAGCTCTTTGCTCTAATGAAGGAAGCCTTGGACTCCATGTGTGGAGCCGAAGTTGACTGTGGACAGAAACATTACACTTCTCCTGTTGCATGCAAAACATAACCTTTCTTTTGGGTCTTCATATTAGAATCTCAAAGCTCTAGGTACCCCAACACCACCATCAACAACAACAAAAAACAATAAAACCTCACAATCTTCTCGATGCTTCTACTAAGGAGAACACACTCAGCATCACTGTCAATCAGTTTAGCAAGTCCTTACCAGGTGCCTTCTGTGTACGTAGCCATGCTGTTCTATTTGAATCCTAACTGTACCCCACTTCCCCGCCAGCTGTCTGAATTCTTTTTTTTAATGATTTATTTATTATGCATACAGTATTCTGCCTGCAGGCCAGAAGAGGGCACCAGATCTCATTATAGATGGTTATGAGCCACCATGTGGTTGCTGGGAATTGAACTCAGGAACTTTGGAAGAACAGCCAGTGCTCTTAACCTCTGAGCTATCTCTCCAGCCCCACTGTCTGAATTCTAATCAACTTGTTTAATTACTTTGGACCTTGGTTTCCTTATTTACAAAAATATCTTCTTTGATTATTTATTTATGTATGTATGTATTCAACAAATGCTTCTGAGCTCCTGCCTTGTAGCTACAGTTATGCCAGCATAGTGTCCTGCCACAGTGGCAAAACATGCAGGCATAACCACTGAACTCATAGAGCTTAAATCTCACTGGATTCTGCACAGAAGCAGTGGCACACACCTTTTATCCCATCACTGAGAAGGCAGAGGCAAGCAGATCTATGTGCTCGAGGCCAGCCTGGTTTATTGAATGAGTTCCAGGACAGCCAGGACTGCATAGAGAAACCGTTTCCAAACAAAAAGTGAGATCCAAAGTCCATTGTCCCAGGAACAGACATGGATCCAGGGTTCTTTCAGTATTAAAGAAAACTAGAAAAAAAATCCTATTTTTAAATGTTTCAAGCCTAGTGTGGACCAAATACAATATCTCTGACTCAGGGAATGGTGGTTTGCAAGCTGACCCTGAGAAGGCAGGGTCCTCAGGAACTCTCAGTTTTCATTCTCTCTGAGACATTATGCTAAAAAGCTAATGGACCCTCGAGTGAAATCCTATTTCACTCCAGCTCAATCTCAATCAATCAGCCTAACTCTCTTCACGCTCCACTGAAACAGGAACCTGGAGTGACAGGATCATTATTACCAGAAGAAAGGGAAATCTCACCACAGGTCATCAGCTTTCATTGTATAAATCACTATAAGGGCTAGATGAGAGAAAACAATGGAAGGGGTGCACCAGACAACAGTGAAGCACAGCAGTTCAAGAAGCCAACCCTGCTGATTGGATTTGAAGGTACCCGAGGGACCGCCATACAGATAATGCAACATTCAGTCAGTGCTGTAAGGTGGTCCTCCGCCAGTGTGAAGCTCTTTTCATCAGTTTGGACTCACTCTTTCAACTTCAATCCACTTTGTTTATGAATTTAATATCTGGCTCCATCCTTTGAAAGAGCACATGATTTCCCTCTGTCCGTTCTTCCTCCTGCTGCTTCAGAGCAAGGCAGATGGAAAATCCATAATAAACAGTGGCAGATATGAGAAGATAGGGATATTTGTGTTGCTTTAGTGTGGAGCCCTAAATGAAGTTGGCTTAGCAGATAAGAATGAAGCGGCCTTATCCCTTCTAGAAGAGTCAGAGCATTCCTAATGCTTTCATTCTGCTTCACAGGAACTCAGTAAGTATACTTCTGTGCTCATATGACCTGGTTGAAAGTTTTCTTTGTATTCAGCCCACGTACAATTAACTGGATGTGCTATAAGACCATGTGATCCTGTAGACCTGAGTGTCATTTCCCCCCTTCCCCAGATTCCATAATGTGACTTGAGATAGCCAGCACATGTTTTTCATTTATTGAGAGAGAATGGGAACAATAAAACTGTACCCAGCCCCATTCCTTGACATGCATGAGACACATGAGTCCTCCAGAAGACTACTGAACTCAGTTCACAATTGAATTATATAACCTTGGTAAATGGACTGAGGATTTCCTCAGAAAGAAAAAGTCTAGACTGCCAGAAAAATCAAAGGACCACCATGAATCAAAGAGTTTGATACCTGAATATCTCACTCTGCCTGGGCTGCCATAACTAAGCACCATAGACCAAATGGCCAAGTGAGAGAAAATTATTTTCTCACAATTCTGGAGATTGGTTTTTGGTAAGGGCTCTCTTCTGGCTTACAAAGGACAAGTGTGTGTGTTGAGAGAGAGAGTCCCTGTCTTAAAGCAGGAATTCTATAGGATGAGGGACCCACACAATTAGCACCTCATTTCACATCACTTAACATTAATTACCTTCTAAAACACAGTCTCCAGAGAGAGTCACATTGGGGGTTAGGACTTCACCATAAGGATGGGAACATGGAGAGAGGCAGACAATAAAGTCACAGCAGTGAGCTACTCAGAGCAGCATGCTATAGATGCTGAAGGAACATTGCCTGGTTTACTCCTCAACCCAGTAAGACTCCCCCTCCCCCATGTTCAAGTGTTCTTTAATTCTGTGAAAGAAAAGCATAAAGCAGGAAGCTGTGTCACTAGGGCTCAGAGCTCAGCTACAAGAACATACCTCTGAGAAAGTGTAACTGTCTTTCAGATGCTTAAGGACATGAATGAGAATAGAGATTGGTCTTCTGAGGGAAGAGGCTGCCACCAACATAGGCTGTCGCCAATGAGCTGTGTGCAGATCAGCATCTATAGGAGGCTAGCAGACAGCGTGGTGTGGTCAGTGAGTAATGAGCAGTCTGGAAATCAGTGGCCTAGTGAAAGTGGGTAATGACAGTGAGAGTGAGAGGAGCACCATGCCTGCGGCCAAAGGAAATTTAAAATGGTGGAAGTAGGAAATGCCAAGCAGAAAGTCTGCTGCTCCAATTATGCCCAAGAGCCTTCTCTCCACTCTCAAGGTTTCCAACACATCCTCTCTTCCACTCAGAGAGAATCCTTTGAGAAAAGAAGAATGGACACCAAACATTCAATCATACATTGAAGTATGGCTACAAACATCACACTTACATTTCCCAGTGAGCAACAATTGTTGCACCAAAAATTGTGTGCTACCTGAGTTTTCCCATCAACCTACAGAGCACACACTTTTCCCCAAACTGCTCAAGTCTCTAAATACAGATTTTCTTAACACTTTGCTAACAATAGTACTATTTGCTAAGTCTAAATTTAAAGTTAAGTTGAGAAGCTAGGATAAATATTTTGTTTCTCTTTTATAAAAGAATGAAAAAAAATGGTGCTGGGAAGACAGATCTGTGGTTAAGCACTTGCTGTACAAGTGTGAGGAGCAGAGTTTGAATCCTCAGAACCCAAGTGAATGTCAGGCCTGCGTGTAATTACAGTTTTGAAAGGTGAGAGCAGAGTTCCCCAGAGCAAGCTGGCTAGTTCTGGGTCTCACTGAGAGACTTCAATTTAATGAATCAGGTGCAAGAGCAACTGAGAATGATACATCACTCTCAGGCCTCACCATAAGCATGTGCAAGTTCTTATACACATGCAAAATGTGTACCAACACATACTTGCACAGCACAAACACATACATGAAAATGACTTGGTAGGATCTTGTGTAGACAACTATCAACAACCTCTAAGTGGCCAAGTAGGGAATTTTTCATTTTTGTGGCAATTGGCCTCTTCCAACTTCTGTTATGTAAACAATTCCCTACCACACTCTCCTCTGATGACCTCCTTTTCCTTCTCAAGTCTCTGGCCACTGTTGGTATGCCACTGTCAAGCTATGCACACATGGAAAGACACGACTTTTTTAAACCACATATGTATCTGTGGCACTACCAGGAACTGCCTTAAACACTTAGACACTTGAAGGGTCCCCGCCCTGAAAACAGTGAACAAAAAAGCTCAGGCACAAAAAGGGCTGCACTGACAGCCCAGACTGTGGCCATAGCTCTAGATGAAGAACCTCTCATTCTGAGCGTTGGTCCCTATGCCTGCTGCATGGCTAACCTGCAGTGGTCCTAATAGGATGAAAGGAAAGCAACACGAAGTTGGCCCAGTTGGTCAGTCTTGCCAAGCTTTAAATCCAGACCAGCCAATTAGAGGCTGGCCTTTATCTCCACTTCTGTTTGGCCTTCTCAGTGGCCTCTGCTTTATCTTGCCTGGACTTTTGCTGCCCAAAGCACTTACCACTCAGCAGCAGCATTCCCTGCACAACTCCTTTGACTGCCTACTTCCAAGAAGGCTGACCATCACCTTAGTTTTAATTATTTGCTTTAACTATTATTTATTATATATTATATTATATTATATTATATTATATTATATTATATTATATTATATTATATTATATTATATTATATTATATTATATTGTTATTATAAATTATTTATTAATTTTCATCAATTATGCAGACTGCTGATTCTGTGTTTTGTGCCTACAGACCACAGACCTGGGTTCCAGACATATGACAACTTAGTACAAGCCCCACAAACCCCTTATACTTTGTGTTTCTAAGGCTGACTTAATTGTTTCCTTCCAGTCCAGCCTTTCTGGTATGTTCTTTCTGGCAGTCAGTTGTACCTCCATTAGTTCAGTTAAACAAGCTTGAAAGCCAAAATCATCAAAGTTACCTGCATTTCTTTAAACACTTATTTGAAGCACCATAACAATGACAATGAATCACACTATCTCCTCTGAAAGAGCAACTTTATCACTGGCTTGAAGGTGTGGCCTATGCTTACTGTTCTCATAGGAGTACCAGTCTCATAGATCTCATAGGTAGGAGTACTGAGGATGTCCAAATCAGCTTTCTGAGACATCCACACGAGCAAGACCCTGTTTCTCATTCACATTGATTCTCACCTGAAATGCTGTAATCTAACATCCATTGTTCATGTTCTTCTAACTTCTGGCAAGGAGTTTTTTGTTTCTTTGTTTCTAGTAATGTAAAAAAAAATTTAATTTTGCTGAAGTAATAAATATCTACTGTAGACATCTTAGAAAATTTTTAACTGTTATAGATACTCACTGTTAGCATGCATATGTATGTATGCTATTTTCCCTCTTTAGATGGAAAGGATTATATTATACACATTCTTATATGTCCTATTTTTAAAATTAGTCTTGTGGATAATTTTTATGTTATTAAGTCTCTTTGTTTTCACTATTAATGAAAATGTATTTTCACTATTAATGAAAATAGCATCATATTATGGGGCCATTAGTTTTCTGTATTTCTTACTCTAAAATAATACACTGTAGGGGCTGGAGAGACAGCTCAGCAGTTAAGAGTACTGGCTCCTCTTCCAAGGACCCAGGTTTGAATCCCAGCACTCACATGGTAGTTTACAACTGTTTTAAATTCCAGTTCCAAGGAATCTGACACCCTCACACAGACATATATTGCAGCAGAAAACCAATGTAAGTAAAATTAAAAAAAACTTAAACACACTCTAATAAACATCTTTTTAAAAAAGATTATTTATTTATTATGTATACAATGTTCTGTATGCACGTACACCTGCTCGCCAGAAGTTGGTATCTGATCTCATTATAGATGGTTGTGAGCTGCCATGTGGTTGCTGGGAATGGAATTCAGGACCTCTGAAAGAGGTGCCAGTTCTCTTAACCTCTGAGCTATCTCTCCAACCCCTATAATAAACATTTTTATGCACAGATCTTTCTAATCTCTTCAGGGTTAGAAAAGCTAAGGGTGCTGTCTATTTTTAAAACTCTGAACCTGTCACCAAACACTCCAATAGAAGGGTTTGATCCAATTACATTCCCACTGCACGTGATCATGGTAATGTACAAATCAGACTATTGCTGAAAACTAGAAAGAAAGTTATAGGTTCAAGTACAGAAAGGCAGAGAGGATTCAGAAGTAAGGTGTTCACAGACATGCAGGCCATGTCTCCCATTACTTTGTTCAGCTCCCAACATTCACAGTTGCCTGTTACTCCAGTTGCAAGGGATCCAATGCCCTCTTCTGGCCTCATGGGGTACCTGGGTGTACAAACATACTGTGCTGGGTAGACACAAGCTGAATTCACCCGAGCCAAGGAAACCTTAATTAAGAAACTGCCCTACTGAAAGCATTTTCTTAATTAGTGATTGATGAGGGAGGGGCCATCCCATTGTGGGTGATGCCATTCCTGGGCTAGTGGTTCTGGGTTCTACAAGAAAGTAGGCTGAGCAAGACATGAAGAGCAAGCCAGTAATCAGGACCCCTCCATGGCCTCTGCATCAGCTCCTGCCTTCAGGTTCCTGCCCTACTTGAGTTCCTGTCCTGACTTCCTTTAATGCTGAATTGTGGTGCTAAAGTGTAAGCTAAATAAATCCTTTCCTTCTTAAGTTACTTTGGTCAAGATGTTCCAACACAGCAATAGTAGCCCTAACTAGGACAGAGGCAGGCAGGCAAACACACATACATGTATACAAAAATATTTTTAATGTGATAATACAGCCAAAGGTGGTGGCAGAGGCCTGCAACACCTACCTGAAAAGCTAAGGCAAGATGACTGAAAAGTCAAGACCTGTCTGGGGTCAAGAGAGCATTTAGTCCAGTCTCAGCCACTTAGTGAGATCTGTCTCAAAAGAAAAACTTAAAAAGTTGGTGGGATATAGCTAAGTAGTTTTTGCCTACATGAATGCATGAGCCCCTGGGATTATCTTCCCACCCCCTGCCAAAGATTCAAAACTGCAAATTTTGATTCTTAAAGAAAACAGCATGCAAAACTGAGGACTTTCATTTTTAAAACATGACTAAGTATTTAATAGCTTCCTTCATTAATTATTAAGGGTGGTTAAGTTTTTATGTTCACAGGAAAACAAAAATGAAGTTCTGCCAAGTGTTGAAAATTCTGGATTGCATAGGAAGTTTGGCAATGATACTAATTTTCTGCTGTACACAACATGAGAACACAGATTGTGGGAGTTTCCCCAGTCTTCCAGAAGAATCTTTTTTCTTTGTCCACTGATGTCTTCTTCTGTACTTCATTGTTTTTTTTTTTCAATCACAGCTTTCTTGTATGTGTTATTTCACATGTCAAATAACTTTGTTTTGCTATTTTTGATCATTTTGTTCATGTATAAATGCTGTGATATTTTTGCTTAGGATTGTTATATATCCTCTCCTCTCCTCTTCTCTCTCTCTCTCTCTCTCTCTCTCTCTCTCTCTCTCTCTGTGTGTGTGTGTGTGTGTGTGTGTGTGTGTGTGTGTGTATGTGTCCAGGGTCTATATAGTCCTGGCTGTCCTGTAACTCACTATGTAGACCAAGCTGGCCTCAAACTCACAGAGATCTGTCTGACTCTGCCTTCTGGAATTAAAGTGCTGGAGTTAATGGTGTAAGCCACAATATCTGTCTCCTCTCTCATTCCTCTGTTATCACTGAATTCTGATCCTAGGGTAGGGAGAATAGATGCACCAGGTACAGTTTAGGGTCCTTTGGCCCCAGTAAGGGAGAACCAGTGGTCTGAAAGTTTCAAAATCTCCCTTCCCTGAAACTAGGTTGGTTTATTTACCAATAAGCCTAACCAATATGATGATCAAATGTTTAGGGGAAAGAAGAAGCTGAAAGCAATCTTGAGGGAAGGTAACAGCGAAGGCAAGAGACTTGTCTTTTATGGTACATTGGCTTTGAGAACACTGTTCTTAGGTGATAGAAGAGTACATGTGGGACTCTGTTTAACATCAGCAGGGCTAAGAGCTTGGAGTTGAGAACTGTAATACCACTGTTCTCTACTGAGATGAGCTATCTCTATTAGCCACTGGTCTACAGATTAATAATACTGTGGATCTGAAGATGAAAGATGTTAGGAAAAAGAAGCAAGACCTTCCTACTTCAGTGACTACCCAAGGAAATACAAGTATCTGTGCAATCGGTGCTAGCCATCAATACAACATAGATTTTTTTTTTCTATCTAGCCTTGGGAAGTCATGCTTCTAAAATGTATATGATTACCTCGACAAACAGCTTAGGAGGGGATATTGGATCTGAGTTCTGCCAACCCAGTTTGCATTTCAAGAGATTCTTAACAGACACTGCCTGAGAAAGGACTATGCTACAGCACATTAGTACATTTCCATTCCTTTATCTAGAAAAAGAGAAAATTGGCTAATTACTCCTACTTGATTCTATTCATATTTCTACTGCCAAGACTAGCAGTTACTCACCAACAGACACTAGGAACACCCACATGCTAACAGACATGTACAGTCAGGCCCTTTTCAAGCTTTCCCAGATTGCCATTCCACTCATGGAAGTCTCTGGTTGAAGCATTCCCAAGTATCAGAAGAGGTTTCTCCTCAATGGCAGAAGTTTGTTTTAATTTTGTATTTTCTTTTATGTGTATGGATGTTTTGTCTGCATGTATATCTGTGCACCACATGGCCAGATGAGGGTGTCATATTTGCTAGAAATAGAGTTACATGTAGCTGTGAACTACTGTGTAGGTGCTAGGAATCAAACCTGGGACCTTTGAAAGAGTAGCCAGTGCTCTTAACCACTGATCCATCTCTCCATCTCTGAACAACAGAGTTTTATATGCAATAAAATTACAAGCAACTATCACTTACAAATATATACTTGTGATTCCAGTATTTTTTTTTCTTGAATCATAGAAAAGACAGAATATCCAAAGATAGAGGCAGAAAGAAAAGAAAGGGGAGGTCAATCATAGCTATGCATGCCTGTAATCCTAATATTCAGAGGCTGACAGGGGAGAGTTACAAATAGGAGGGTCACATAGTGAATCCTTGTCTACCCTGTGCTACATAGCAAGACCTGTCTCAAGAGAAAGAGAGGTGGAAGAAGACAATTAAATGAAAGCAGGCTAAAAGTAAGCAAACATCTTAAAAGAATAAATGTGAATGGTTTATTATAGTACTGGATGGTTTCAGCTATTGAGCATAATCTATGTTAAACATTGCTCTACCCCATTGTTTAATTCAATGCACAGTCACCACACATGTTCTATATTCTAGTCATGGTTCTAAGGAAAGAGCATTTTATAGAGAAAATGCAAGAAAAATTTCTCCTTCTTGGACCTTACCTCACAGTAGGGAGAGCTAAGTTAGTTATCCCAATAAGAAATGGAGATAGAGGGGCTGGAGAGATGTCTCAGCAGTCAAAAGCACTGGCTGCTCTTCTAGAGAACACAGGGTTCAACTCCCAGTACCCACAAAACAGTTCACCACTGTTTGTAACTCCACTTCCAGCGGATCTGACATCCTCACACACACACAAAAGCAGGCAGAATACCAATGTACATAAAATAAAAATAAATAATTTTTTAAAAAGAGAAGGAAATGGAGATAAAGGCAGGAGGGTCTGAGGTACAGTCCAGTGACAGAGCATAGGCTTAGCCTACACAAAGCCCTGGTCTGATCCCTGGCAGCAGGAAAGAGAGTAAAGAATGAAAAGAAGAGAAGAGGAAGCCGGGCTCAGTGGTGCATGTCTGTAATCCTAGCACTCAGGGAGGCAGTGGCAGGTGGATCTCTGTGAGTTCAAGGGCCAGCCTAGTCCACAAAGCGAGTCCAGGACAGCCAAGACTACACAGAGAAACCCTGTCTCAAAAAAAACCAAACCAAACCAAACCAAACCAACAACAAAAATCCCCCCCCAAAAAAAAGAAGAAGAGAAAAACAGTAGATAGAAACAGAAAAAAAAAAAACAGGGACAAGTACAGAGGACATAAAAAAAAAAAAATCGAGGGATCACCTAATTTTGTTTCTGTTGCTATGATAACATAATGACTTGGAAAGGAAAGAGTTAATTTCATCTTAAGACTCATTGTCTATCACTGAGCTAAGGCAGGAACTAAAGAAAGGAACCTAGAAACAGGAAATGAAGCAGAAGCCAGGCAAGAATTCTGCTTACTGGCTTGCTTTCCATGGTTTGCTTTCTTCTACAGCCTAGGCCTATCTGCCCAAGGGTGTCACCTACAGTGGTCTAAACCCTTCCAACATCAATCATTAATCAAGAAAACAACCCCAAAGAGGAGTATATAGGCCTATCTGATGGAGGCAATATCTTAATTGAGGTTCCCTCATCCCAGAAGACTCTGGTTTGTTCCACACTTACAAAAACCTAACCAGCACAAGGGTAGAGGATCTAAAGGATAATTAGACCCTGTCTCAAAACAGTCTCTAGGCTTGGCTTCCTCACATAGTCACTAGCAAGAGCAGTGCAAACAGTAAAAGTGGAGACTACGAGGCCTATCATGACTCACACTTGGTACTGGTCAGTGACACATTGCCACATTCCAGAGAACCAAATCAAGTCCAGAGGTCAAAGCAAGCCATAAACCCAGCCCAGGCTGTGCCCCTTATTGAAAGTAAGGATATCAGAATTGTTGGAAGCCATCTTTGTAGAACCTTTATATTACCTCAATGAATATTCACAGCCACTTATGAGACAGTTATCTTTTTACCCCCTATTGTGTAATTAAGGAAAACTCAGTCTGGGTTGACTAAGTAGCCCACTGCAAGCAGGCAGCAGATATAGGAGTAGCCTCTGAGTTCCCCTTCAATGTAGAGGGCAGTGGTTAGACAGAACCTGGTGTTCCTTCTTCTCTGAGAGAGACGGGAAAGCAAAGTACTTAAGAGTTCAGATGCTGGTGTGCAAATCACCTTGGTTTGTGTTGAATGCTGGTTCTGACTCAGTGGTTCCATGACATGGGGTAGTTAGCCTCACTTTCACCACTTCAATAATGGCACTGTTAACAATGGTGAGATAAGGCCCAGCCTGGACACCTGCAACCAACTCTTTTCTCATGGGTTTTGCATTTCTTGACTCGGCCAATTACAGAGGATGAAAGGATTTTTTAATTGCACCTGCACTATACATGTACAGACTACTTACGTAGAATTTACATTGTTTTAATTATAATAGACAACCTAGGAATGTCTTAAAGTATACAAGCAGATGTTCATAAGTTAGTACTATGCCATTTTATATAGGAACTTCAATATTTTGAATCTGGAAATCTATTGGGGTACTTGAAACGAATCTACTGCCACACCTAAGACTGCTTACTATTGTTGACCTGAGTGTCTTAATTATTTGCCTTGAATCAAGGAGTGTACTGCAGCCTTGTGACCACAGTGTCCAGAGCTCCTGTGGCCTAGTGATACTCAGTCCTCGTGACTTTGCCATTGTCATCCCATTGTCCCCATGAACTCGGCCTCTGACCTCAATACTGCTACAGTGACTACTCCCAAGGGACCCTGTCACACAGTTGACCCTGTCACACAGTTGACCCTGTGTCTGCACTTTTGTTGCACCTCTTATCCCCTTTGCAGCTAGCTGCTGCTTCGTGCTAGAGAACTGGTGGCCATTCATTTTTACCTACACTATTTCCGTTGCCAGGCTCTTTCAGCTCTGACAGGACAATTGGAGGAGGAAATGGAAGTTTCCAGCTTAGGACATTTGCTGCATCTGTTTCCTGTACTAGCTCATTTTTGACCCCCTGTGCTTTGAAATAGCCAAAATGTTCCAGCATGAGGAACCACTAGGTGGCAGGGGCGTTTCACTGCTTGGCTCATCTCCTTTATTTCCTTCTACATATCAATTGCAGCAAAACACAGTTCCTTTTACACAAATAAGTTGCTTTAAAATCACCTTATTTACCAATATACAAATATTGAAGAACTAACAAAATCACATACTTTATTCTGAAAATCCACTGTGATGTCACTAATCTGTTTAGTTCTCACAAGGGTCATATTACTAAAGAAGTTTTACTGCCTTTGGATTGAAAGGGTGTGGGAAAAGCAAATAAACCAATGCTTGTTCAGCACTGGGCCAAAGCTGATTGTTTTCCCTCTAGTTGTCAACACCCAGCAGGACAAAGGTCTTTGGGTTAAGGGTTCATGGACTATTAGACTGTTGTTTCATTAATAGGATTGTAGACGCATCTCTCGTTTCCCAAAGAGGTTCCCAGAAGGTTTCTTTGGAGGAGATGGAATTTCAGCTGCTTATTGAGATAGAAGCAGGTATAGGCACATCCTTCTTTCAATTACATCCCCACAGGAATCCAACCTGCCAGGTGGAATCGTCTTTTAACAAAATGAACTAGGAGGGACAAAGAAGGGAGGAGATGTGGAGTGAAGGCCAGGAATGCTAATAAAACCCTCTTACAGCATGAAGGATCAAGAATTGCTGTATACAGCTGACAGGACAAGATATATGACCAGGTGTGGTAGTGCACACTTGTGATTCCATTACTTGAAAGAAAATGGAAAGGGGCAGGAGGATCTTGAATTCTAGGCCAACCAGTGGACTTAATGAGACTGTAAAATAAGCAGACAAATATTTAACATGTTCGTATAATACCTAAAGTTAAAAGTAACATGAAAATACAAATTATTTGGGGACAAAGGGAAAGAGAAACTATGATAAAGGCAAAGTTAACAGTCAATTTAAGTAGCACAACACAATCCATTATAAAAAACAGAAAACTAAAAAAGCAATGAATAGTACTATAAACATGTTATTTGGAGGCATGAAGGTAATTGTCAAAACAAAACAAACAACAGCAAACCCCCAAAACACAAAGAGCTAATAATCCTTATCTACAGAAGAGATGGGGTCAGTAGACAATGGAGCAACTATACTGTGGGCTGAGAGAGAGAGAGGAGAGAGAGGAAAGAGAGAGAGAGAGAGAGAGAGAGAGAGAGAGAGAGAGAGAGAGAGAACAAAGAGATAGGGTTTCTCTGTGTAGCCTTGGCTGTCCTGGACTCGCTTTGTAAGTCAGGCTGGCCTCAGACTCACAGAGATCCAGCTGCCACTGCCTCCCTGAGTGCTGAGATTTCAGACGAGTATCACCATGCCCAGCTCTGTGTGATTTTTCTAATCATGATCTTAAGAATGGGCTGAGGGTGTGAGAGAGTTCAGAAGCTCAAGTCCTTGCTACTCACAATCTGAGCTTGATCCCTGGAACCCATGTAAAGGTAGAATGAGAGAACCAACTCTACAAAATGATCCTCAGACCTCCAAATTGTGCCATAACATGTACATACACATCATCACCACCATCTCTATCATCACCATTATCATTACCATCATCATCATCATCATCATCATCATCATCATCATCATCATCATCAAAGAATGGATGAAAGGCCGGTAAAATGGTTTATGGGGTAGGGTACTTGCCCAAGCAAGTCTAGTGACCTGAGTTCAGTCTCTGGAACCTACACAAAGGTGAGGGAGAGAACCAATCTTTGAAAGTTGTCTTCTGGTTTCCACACATACAGCCTTTGCAGATACAATACACACACACAAATGTAAAACATAGCTGGGTGTGGTAGTGCAGGCTTTAATCCCAGCACTTAGAAGGCAGAGGCAGGCAGATCTCTGTGAGTTCGAGGCCAGCCTGGTCAACAGCCAGAGAAACCCTGTTGTCAAAAAACCAAAGTGAAACATTTAAGGACATACTTGTTTGCTTGAAGATGACTTTAGCTTAATAGAACTACTACTGTGAGTTACAAAGTAGAGGCTTCAGTTTTCATACAAATATGTAACTTGTTCAAAATAGGCATAGGATCCATTTTAGTCAATATTTTCACAGCATATCTTTGGGTTCTTCATGATACAAACTAACATAATATTTCCTTTCCAATAAAACTGGAATAAAGATAAGCTATGCTGCTGGCTTCATTTTGGCACAAGTTTCTTAGCACGCAGACCTATCAGCAAAATGTGGCTGGCCTAAAGCAGCACATTTCTTAGGCTTGACCACACACTTCCTTTTTATCTTCTTTTGAAAAACCACATCCAGTCTATCAGCGATGACGGTATTCCTTCAGAATACACCAGAACTTGATGAGTCTCACCATATCCAACCCTAACACTCTAGTCTGAGTGTCATCACCTCTTACTTGGATCACTGAAATGGTCTAGTTACCACTTTCATTCTGGCTCCAAAGTAATATACACATTATATATATTACATGTTATATAATATAATAAATATAATATAAATAATAAATATAATATAATAAATATAATAATATAATAAATTCTTTTCTGGTTTTGCTGTTTGGTTTCTGGCCTTGAAACAAGGTATCAGGTAGTTCAGGCTGGCCTCAAGAACTTGCCATGTAGCTGATGATGACACTGAACCTCTAACTCCCAAGTGCTAGGATTATAAGCCTGTACCTTCACCACATACTAGAAATGAACTCAAGGCTTCTGCACACAAACTGAGCTATACTCTAAATCCCAGAGTGGTGAATTTTTTTTAATTTTATTTTTTATTTGTGTGTGTGTGTGTGTGTGTGTGTGTGTGTGTGTGTGTGTGTGTGTAGAACTGCATCAGATCCTTTGGAGCTGGAGCTGTGAGTAACTGTAAGCCATCCAATGTTGGTGCTGGAAAGGGATCTCTGGTTCCATAATTGCAGCAAGTGTTCCTTACCACTGAACCATCCTTGTAGCCCTGAAGGGGGGGCTTTTAACTGTAAGGTATGATGAGAATTTTTTAAACACTGGTCATTTCATCTTACACTTGACTCCTTCATTTCCTCAGCCTAACAGCCTAGTGGGCCTCTTGGCTACTTCTAGACCTCTGAACACTGTGAATCTGCACTAGAATATTCTTCTTCCAGATTGCTAAATATCCTGCTCTCTTCCTTCAGGCTCTGCTCTGTGACCTTCTCAAAGAGGCCTTTCCTGTCCTGCAGGCATAACATTGAATGCTTCCCTATATCTTCAGCACTCTCTACCTTGTCCCAACCGTGACAGTTTTTCTTCATAATACTTATCCTCAAAAAATGTTATTGAATATTATTTACTGTGCTGTCTTTTTTTTTTCATTAATGTAATGCAGACACCTACGGATCACCCCCTTGCCTCCACTGCTGTATACCCAGAAGCCTAAAAGAATGGTCAATATATTCTGTTGCCTAAGTTGACAGGCCCAGCATAGACTGGTGGAACCTTATTAGACAGTATAAAGACACACATTAGATACACATTAGATGGCACTAAGTTAGACTCAGAGAATATATTTTCAAAATTTTAATCCTTCATTATGTCAAGAAGGTTGCTGTTAGTGCTGGGATGTCTCTCCTACCTGCCCATTTATATTTATATTTCACAACTGGAGAGTGGGCTCTACATTCACAACTTATTAAAAGCCTTTACAATCCTAAGATTAAAAATGGGCAAATGAATATATTTTTAGAAAAAAAAATGAACAACATAAAAGCCTTTTACACGGAATAATCCCTGACCAGAATTTAATAATCTTGTCTCATTTATATTGTTTTTTTTTTTTTTCGATTACCATGTGTGTGTATACCCACATACACACATGCCACAATCCCATCAGGACTGGATGTCAGACAATGACCTGTGGAAGCTGGTTCTCTCCCCATGCCATGTGGTTCAGATCATCAGGCTTGGCGCCTTGCACTCCCGCCTACTGAGCCATCCCACCAGCCGCTGCTCCAAGAACATCATCTATTTATTATGTGGCTGGCAGGGTCTTAATCTCACTTAAGTCTCCCCAGCAATTCTAGGAGGGAAGTATGATCTTGCTGATGAAGAAACTGTAGGTGAATCTCTCATAAGTTCCAAAGCTTCTCACATAGATAAAATTCACACAAAACTTGCTGTTTTACTTAAAGTGTATAATTCAGTGTCTCTTAGTACATGTGCAGTGGTATGTAACTTATCATTGCTACCTAACTGCAGAACATTCTCATCCTCTGAAAAGCCAATAACCTTTACCTATTACCCAATTCCTAAACAATACTAACCTGCTTTCTGACTCTATGGATTCACCTTTTCTAGACATTGAATATAAACGAAATTGTACCTGTAGTTTTCTATGCTCTCTCTCTCTCTCTCTCTCTCTCTCTCTCTCTCTCTGACTGGGGATTAGACCTATGGCCTCTCACATGCTAAGATAAAAAGGACACTATCACTGAGCTACATTCCCAGCCATATGCCATATATGGTCTTTGGCATCTGACTTCTTTTAGTTAACATGACACCAAGGTTCATCCATATTGTAGCATGTATCTGTACTTCATTGCTTTTTATGAGTAACTATGGAGGTAGCTTATGGTCGAGTGTTTACTTAGCACAGCAAAGCATTGGGCTTGGTATCACATATGACAAAAATAAAAAATTTTAACAGCACTTTATAATACCTAAATACTAGCCTGTATTTGTGTAAATGTTTGTCCATCATCTCATGGATATTCAGGTTGTTTTTACTTTGGAGGCTATATGCAATGTGTATTTGTGAACATCTTCTTGTTTGAACATATTTCCACTTCTGAGTATACACTTACTGGTAGAATGGGTAATGTGGTGATTATATGTCACACTTTTCCAGAAAAGCTAAACTGAATTCTAACATGGTGGGTCTAACATCTTTCATTGACAGTAGCAAGATTTCATTGTTCCATGTCCTCCCAAGAACATGCTTTTCATTGGAATAGTAATCATAAAGTTAGTATTAATTTACATTTCCCTAACGATTAGTGATGCTGACCATTGTTTCACCTACTTTTATGTATCTTTTCGGAAAGCTCTGTTGCAAGTCTTTTGTGAAGCAGAGTAGAAAGAAGAAACTACAAAGACCTGAGAAGCAAAAGGAGCCTCCCTTTCAACAGCTGAGAATCACAAATTCCAAAACAATTAGCAAGTGCTTGATGCCTTTCTCCTTTCCCATCTATAAACCTATAATTTTCTAGGACTCTCATCAGAAAATCCATGTAGTAAAGGGCAAGCCCTAACCCCGTTGTACAATCCTAGTGGCTCCTGGTTTTATCAGATTGTAAAACCATCCATGGTACTTCTGAAGCATCCTATATCACTTATGAAAAATAAAAAAGGAAAAAGCTTCCTTTTCCATTTGAGATGTAACTTCAGAGCCACTAAAAGTTTTTCTTAAGTCCTGGGCTTAAAAAAAATCTGTGCTAGAGCTATTTTTAATAAAGTGTGTTTGTTTTTGAGAAGCCCATACCATGCTCTCAGGTTTTTTTGTTTGTTTGTTTGTTTTGTTTTGTTTTGTTTTTGAGAAGGGGTTTCTTTGTATAGCCCTAGCTGTCCTGGAACTCACTCTGTAGAACAGGCTGCCTCAAACTCTAGAGATTCACTTGCCTCTGCCTCCCAAGTGCTGGGACTAAAGGTGTGCACCACCACCACCACCTGGCTTTTTTTTTTTTTTTTTTAATTTCTTTCTTTCCTAAACATTTATTTATGGGGTTAAGGCTCTCATGGCACACTTGTGGAAGTCAGGGAGCAACCTGTGGGAGTCTGTCCTCTCCTTCCACCATGTGGATCCTGGGATGGAATTCAGATGGTCAGGCTTGGTGGCAGACACCTTTTACTTGCTCAGATGCCTACGTCAGACCTCTGTTTATTTGTTTGTTTGTTGTTTTTTAAATAAACTACAGCATTGCTTTATATTGGCTGGTCCCAAACCTTTTTGCTGCATCCAAGTCAAGGATCTGGTTTTACCTTACTCACTGTTCCTGATAAGGAAAGTGTGGTTCTATGCCTCTGTTGCTGCTGCCACCACTAGAAGTTTAATTAAAAAAAAAAAAATAGGGTGAGGGAAGAGACACATCATGCACGATGTGTCACAGTGTCTTTGGAGCCAGACCTCGCTTTCAGATTCCCCCGGAACTTAAGTTACAAGCATTTGTGAGTGGCCGATGTGAGTGGTGTTGAGCCCTGATCACGGGGAACCCAAATGTCCACCAAGGAGTGTTTTCCGTTGCAAACACACGAGGGGGCTCACCAACTTTAACAAAAGCAGCGGATCAAGATTGAGAGCCCAGAGCCCCAAATCAGCAGGGTTTTTATTGGGGTTACAGCGAGGTTTGGGGAAATTCCAGTTTCTCGGTTTTATGATTGAATGACATTTAACAAATATCGGGCAATAGAACCCGACTGATGCATGCAGAGGGCCAAACTGTAATTGTTTTACTCATCCTATTGTAAAGAACACTTGGGTAAACTCCAGGTATTCGCTGATTAGCTGTTGCTAGGGGTGATGGTTAAATTTTACCAGAGGTGAGGGATTGAAGCACATTTTCTGAACCTGGATTCCCAGGGCATTTGCCTTTAAAATGGAGTTTCTTTTTCAGAAATGGGGTTACACAAACCTCACAGGTAGGTGCTAGAAACCAAAGTTGAATTCTCTGGAAGAGCAGGCCGTAATCACTGAGCCATCTCTCTCCAACACCATCATTTAAAAAACAAAAAAGTCGGTTGTCTCTTTTTGTTGTTTATAAGTTTCCTTTTTATAGTCACATTTGGGGCTATAAGATATCTTAGAGGATAAAGGTACTTGCTGCCAGTCATGGTGCCCTGAGGTGGATCACTGGAACCCACTGGTGAAAGAAGAGAAAATCTGCAAATTGTCCTGACCTCAGGTGTGGCACAAAGTGAGTGCTAAATAGTAAGACTCCCATGTCAGCAATAAATTCCAAGGAAAAACTGTTCTGAAGAAGGGAATGGGGAAAGTTAACCTCTTAAGACTCTGTTTCTCTGACTTTAAAACTGGAATCAAGTCACAGTCCCACCCAAATGCTTAAAACACTTTACGCAAATGACGCAGCGCACGCTGTGGCTACGCCCTCCGTAGAGGTTACCTTCAGCAGGTGACCAGCCGGGAGCACTTCCAGTTCCGGTTCAGAGTGCAGCCAACTGCGCATAGCTTTATGCGCATCCTCGTCTCACCTCGAGCGCACCCTGAGCGCGGGAGCACCATGACCCCAAGGCCTAACTTCCGTTTCCGGGGCGGCAACGCGGCTTCCGGCGGCGTGCCCTGAGTGCGCAGGGCCCACAGGTGCAGCGGCCGGAAGGGTCTGTGCTTGCAGCCGGTAACTGGCCGCGGGTGGGAGTGGCTGGGTGGGCGGGACGGAGGGAGGGCAGCGGCGGCGTTGTGTGGGTCGGTGCTGGAGCGGAGGAGGTGGCCTCTGGCTGCGTTTTACCGCGAGTGACAGTGGGAGACGAACTTCCCTTCTATCTGAGCAACCTATCAACTCTCCAACCTGAATAACCGTGTTAGCCTCTGTGGCCTGTCCTTGGCACGGCATAGGGACAGGGAAGGTGTTAGCTTAAGTCACAACGCTTTTAAAAGTCTAATGGGAGGTATGGATCCTCCATCCCGGTAACACCCCTCCAGCCCCTTCAAACTACACAAACACTAATACGGGAAGTTTGTTTTACTAGCTTCAGGTAGTTACAAGCTCTCCCCTGGATGCACATCATTGGATGTCAGCGTCACCTTGCAATAAGCTTTCGGATCTTTGTAATTATTTCGGTAGTGGAAGTTATTCACTGCCCACTTGACTAGAGGGAGAAAATAGATACAATAAGTTTTGATCTAGCCTGGCGGTGGTGGTGCACGCCTTTAATACCAGCACACAGGGAGGCAGGGGCAGGCAGATCGCTGTGAGTTCGAGAACAGGCTGGTGTACAAAGTGAGTCCAGGACAGCCAAGGCAATACAGAGAAACCCTGTTTCGAAAAACAAACAAAAAAATTGATCATTAGTCCAGAACTGTGTTGTTTTTATTAAAACCTTCCAACTTTGGGAAAGAGATTATTTAGTTCCCAGTTTGAGGCGAGGCATGAACTCAAATTTAGAACCAACAGAGCCTCTGAATTGCTAAGCTGAAAGGACAAGATGGGAGGACCTTCTGTTTTCCTGTTAGCAAGTGTAGTTGTAAGATGGTTCTTACCAACATAGATGACCCTAAACACTGCATGCTGTGGAAATACTCTCGACGTCCTCTTTTCTCCTAACGTGCCTGTATTTTGCTTGTTTAATCATGTTTCATTGCCTGTAATCCCTACATACATTGAACTGTGAAAAGTGACTGCATCTTATTTTTTCCCCCTTTTCTGTATTGCCTTTAAAGGGACCGTCAGGCCTTTTAGGAACATTCCCGTCATGTCTGACACGCAAGAAGCTACCAGACAGATCCTGGATCTGAACCTTCGTGAGAGCGAGAGGTCTGTGCCTGTGACAGAAAGTGGCTTTGGGAGTGAGTCCAAGCATTTCCGAGTCACTATTGGAGCCACTGTCCCTACGGGCTTTGAGCAAACAGCTGCAGATGAAGTGAGAGAGAAATTGAAGTCATCATGCACAATCAGCAAAGACCGGGGCAAGATATATTTTGATATTGCAGTGGAAAGTCTGGCTCAGGTTTGAACAAAGTCTTTTAACTTGGTTAATTTAGAATTACTTTTCTGGTTTGTAGACCCCTTGAGAATGCTTTACCTTGTTCTGTTCAAAGTATTGCTGCATTTTCTGTTGTATATTGATTTGTGAAATTGACTATTTTTTTAGTTTAATGGTGTTTATAATGTATATTCAGTTTAGTACATTTTAGCATCAACTGTGGTTTAGAAGTGATCATGGCATTTCTTGACGATTTATTCACCAAAATGAAATATATATGAATGTCTATGACACTTAAATTTACTTTCGCAGAAGTTTGGGTAAGTACAAAAGCAGAGGTTTTCCTTTTCATCTGTGTCAGACACTTTAAAAAAATTTTTTTTTTGTTAATTTTAGTGATTTTTAAAATTTTTTTATTTTATGCACATTGGTGCTATGCCTCTGTGTGTGTGTGTGTGTGTGTGTGTGTGTGTGTGTGTGTGTGTGTGTGTAGGTGTCAGATCTCCTGGAAATGGGGTTACAGACAGTTGTGAGCTGACATGTAGGTGCTGGGAATTGAACCTGGGTCCTCTAGAAGAGCAGCTGGTGCTCTTAACTGCTGAGCCATCTCTCCAGGCCCTTCAGAGACATTCTTGATCAAAAGTAATTATGCATGACTATAGGTGGGAATTAGAGGCTAGGAAACCACCATCCCCTTGTAACAAAAGTGACATAGGGCGTGGATTACTGCCTGGAGATTCTTTACGTTTTGTTTTTGTCTTGCCAGTGTATCCCAGGCTTGTAGAATATAACATGTAGTAGGCACCTGTCTTTTTGTTAGTAAGCAAGTATTTTCTTTATGCCCTCAGTAGTTTTTTGAAGCCTTGGTACTGTTATCTTGTCATTAATCATTAGGTTTAACAAGAAAAGTAGTTTGTCTGCAGTAACTCACCTATCACAGAACTAGAGCTTATACCCATGTAGTTTTTTGGGGAGGTAGGAGGATAAGATGTAGCCCAGGTTAGCCTACACTTGACTACACAGCTGAGGGGGGCTGTGTCTCCAGAATGCTGGGGTTGTAGGCATGCATGTGTATATCCATCTTTCAGGTCACATGCTCTAACCCACTGCGGTATACAGCAAACCACTGAAATCCACGAGAAGTATGTTAGAGACCCATTTGGGTTTATATTTTTCCCTTCTCCAAACCAGTCTTTTGTTTTCCTTCATGACATTTCAGACTGTTATACTTTTATCTCATTAGCTCTTTCTCCTGGGAAAAGCAGGAGACTGATCGGTAACTAAAGAAATGGAACACTTGGAATGGGAAAAAATTTAAATATAAAATACAGATAGGAGGTGCTTTAAAATTATTATACTTAATTAGACACGGTAGCTTATACCTTTAATTCCAGTCCTGGGGAGACTGAGTCAGACGAATTGTGAGTTTGAGGCAGCCCAGAGCAACATAACAAGTCCCTGTCTCAAACAAAACAAAACAAGAAAACAACAAAGTAAAACAGTTTTGTACCTATTTTCTTTTAAATATTTAACTGAAGATAGCTTATGTTATTCAAAGGTATTTTCAGTGTGTTTTTAACATTTGTTTTCCTCCCTAGGTTCATTGTCTGAGATCAGTTGATAACTTGTTTGTGGTTGTTCAGGAGTTTAAAGATTACCAGTTCAAAAACACAAAGGTGAGCTATTCCCAGCATGGTAGCTCATTATCAGCTATCTTTCCCAAAGAGATTGTTTTCTGCTATTTACTACCTATCTGTTGTTTAGCTTTGCTATTGGTTTATTTTGTTTACAATGTTGAGAATAAAACAAGAGCCTTACACAAGCCAGGCATGTGACCACAATAAGCTTTTTCATTAAAATTCAGAAATCTCTTTACAGATCATCCCAAAGGCTGCTTTTAAAGGTCAGTGTTAAGAAAAACTTGAAGTTATAGGGAAAAAATCTTACATTGGCTTGACCCATAGTACACATGGTTTGAAAGTAGAATTGCTTCTAGAACGGGAGACAGAGAGCACAAATAGCATTCCCTCCCTTTTTTTCTTTTGCCCTCTTTTAGATTCATGTTTTGAAATGAAGCCAAAACATTTAATACCCCTTCAGTTGTTAGGACAACAGCTTTGTCTCCAGCCTGTATTTATCATCTGAGTTCTAAATATTCAACTGTTGTTTAATCTGAAGGTTGAAAATAGACCTCAGTAACACTTTAGGTTATTTTCCTATATCACTTTCTGTCCAGGTTTCCAGACTCAAGTTCTTAAAACCCTTCTGTCAATGTTACAGAAATGTCTAATTTTGAGCTAATCTTTCTTGAAAGAACTGTGACATGTTCTCTAATTCTCTGGTCTTTATTAATTTTCCAGATTATTTTGGAAAACCAAAGTATCCCCAAATCAATCAAACTGATCTGTAGTTGGGGGCTTAACGATAAAGCATTTTTCCTTATTAGATCCTAGTAAAAAATTTAAACAGCAATACAAAAGCTAATAGAACCTATACCCTATAGAAAATTTAAACAGCTCTAAAAGAATACCATTGAAAATACCTAAAAATTTTACAGCCTACAAAAATAACTTTCAACATTAGCAACACTAATATTGTAATCCTTCAGACTCCTGTTTTTTCTTTAGTGCTGTCCTGGTGGATTGAACCCTTGACCTTTGCATCCTACATGAGCAGTGACACTGACTACATCTCCAGGCCTAACTCTTGAGAATGATAGTTACTACCAACTGAATGATAATTAAAAAATCTTAAGAGGTAGTCTTGAAGTTAAGCTGATAAGTATTTGGGAATTTTGAAGGTCAGTTTTATGCATGAATAAATACTATTGAGCATTAAGAAAATTTTTTCCTGTCCTAAATTCTTTTGTCTTAAATTACCAGGACATTATTAAATTCTTTGATGTTTGTCATCATAATTTTTTTTTTTTTTTCTGAGACAGGATTTCTCCAAATAGCCTTGGCTATACTGGAACTTGCTCTGTAGACCAAGCTGGCCTCTAAGTCAGAGTCGTCTGCCTCTGCCTCCTGAGTGTTGGGATTAAAGGTGTGCACCACCTCCCCAACTGCCTGCCCCCAACTCATCTTAAAATTTGTTTAGTTGATGTAGTTCTGATCTCTAATAAGGGATGAATTTGATTGTTGTGGTACAAGTCTACATAAGCTAATGTTTCAGAGTTGCCTTGAAAATCACTGTAAAAAAGGTTTTTGAAGGGGGCTGGAGAGATGCTCAGCAATTAAAAACACTGTCTCTTCTTCCAGAGTTCCTGAGTTCAGTTCCCAGCAACCACATGGTGGCTCACAATCATCTATACAGCGATCTGATGCCCTCTTCTGGCATGCAGGCGCACATGCAGATAGAGCACTCATATACATTAATAAAGAAGAAAAAAAAAAAGCTTTTTGAAGGCAGAGGAAATCCATGTTGGTAAGGTCCCTGCTACACTAGCACAAGGAGCCAGGCACCAGCAGCAAAGCTGAGCCTGGCAATGTAAGCTAAAACCCATTACAAAGGAAGGGAGTAGGAGAGATAGTCGACATGAACGAGTTCCAGATTCACTGAGAGATCCTGTCACTGGGTTTGTTTTTTGAGATGAGATTTCTCTGTAGCCCTGCCTGTCCTGTAGACTAGGTTGTTTCAAAATCAGAGATCCACCTGCTGTTGAGTGCTGGGATTAAAGGTGTGCTACTACTACCACCCAGCCAGAATTTGGCCCCAAAAGTGAATGCAGCCAGGTAGTGGTGGCTCAGGCATTTAATCCCAGCACTGGGAAGGCAGAAGCAGGCAGATCTCCTGAGTTAGAGAACAGCCTTGTCAATAGAGTGAGTTCCTGGACAGCCAGGAAACCCTGTCTCCAAGCAAGCAAGCAAACAAACATGAGATGCAGCATGATCAGGAAAAGACACTGACTTTGACCTCTGGCTGCTACCATTGCACATGCACTTGAATAAATGTGCACATACAAGCACATGCATATAGTACATACCCACAAAGCATTCCTGGTGTAAGTTTCAAAAGAAGGAGCAAGGTCTCAGATACATTTTCAGGTCTACGCAAAGGAAATTTCTGTGTCTTAACTATGAAAAATTGTTAATCCCTTCAGGTTATGAATGTAAATTGTACTACCCATCTCCCTAATGAAATCTCATTTTTTACTTATTTTTTTAAACGCCTGCACATTTACAATACAGATAGTTTTAATTGTTTGTTTCTAAATTAGCTTATAAAATAATGGGTAAGGTTTGGTTGTTTTTCTTTAATTTGTCTTTTGCTTTATATGCTTGTTTGTTTTGGGTTTTGGGGTTTGTTTTTTGTTTATTTTTTTTTTGGTGTTTGGAGATGGGATCTCTCTACAGAGCCCTGGCTTTCCTGGAACTCAGTATGTAGACCAGGTTGGCCTTGAATTCACAGATCACCTCTGCCTTAGGAGTGCTGCCATTAAAGGTGTGGGCCACCATTCCTGGCTAGTTTTTTGTTTGTTTGTTTGTTTGTTTGTTTGAACTGCTTCCTGTAGCTGACTTCAAACTTACTATGTAGTTGACGATGACCAGATCCTCCTACCTGCACCTTCTGTGTACTGGGATTGCAGGCATATTCTACCATGCCTGTTTTATGAGGTCCTGGGGACCAAACTGGGGGTTTTGTGTGTAATAGGCAAGTACTCGACCAACTGAGCTACACTTCCAGTCCCCAAACCTTTGTAAATCACATAATCTGATGTGTCTATGATGTGTATGCACAGAAGTCAGAGGACAACTTCCCAGTTCCCTCCTTTCATCATGTGGGTCCTGAGGATAGAACCCAGATAGTGAAGTTTTATATAGACGTCTTTACCCCCACAGCCTTGTTTTTAATTTTTTATTTTATTCTTTTGTTTGTTTTTCGAGACAGGGTTTTTCTGTGTAGCCTGGCTATCCTGGACCTCACTTTGTAGACCACGCTGGCTTTGAACTCACAGAGATCAGCCTGCCTCTGCCTTTCAAGTGCTGGGATCAAAGGCCTGTGCCACCTTCATGTGTTATGTGCCAGTGCCCAAGGAGGACGGAAGAGGTCATTGTATCCTTGAAACTGGAGTTACAGGTTGTTTTGAGCTGCCTGGTTTAGATTCTGGGAACTGATCACAGATCTTCTACAAGATCAGCAAGTGCTTTTCACCTCTGAGCCCTCTCTGCATCCTTTGAGGGTCGTGTTTATGTTTAATCCCATTGGTATGACCAAACTGCAGGGTTTGAGGGTAGTTTTTCTGTTTGTTTGGTCTTAGCTTTGTCGTATTTCCATTATGCATTCTTTTTCTTTTAAACATCTCTTTATGTAACTTTTTTCGTGTACTATGTTTTCTCTTTTGGGTTTTTGTTTGGTTGGTTTTTTTGTTTGAGACACAATCTCATCTGCTGTTATAGAATTCACTGTGTAGAACAGACTGCCCTCAAATTCACTAAAATCCACCTGCCTTTGCCTCCTTCATGCTAGGATTAAAAGTGTGAACTAACACATCTGGCTCTTGTGCTATACTTTTTAATAGTTTAGAACTTTTATATATGTTTCCTAGCTATTGGCTTTATATATAATTTGTTATTATCCATCTAATTTACTATTTTCATTATTTATATCCCTGCTGTGGTTGCAGACAAAATTGTCGTTTTTCCTCAGCCTTCTGATTTTATTAATGTCCTTAGTGTTGGCCCATTAATTATACTGTATCAGCTTTTACTTCTATCCTTTGACCTATAAGTATAAGAGATAAGAACTATAGTATTCTTAATTTCTCTTTCCCATTATGTGCTGATGTGTAATTTTGCTTTTGTTTTATAGTCACAACCCACACTTTGTTTCTCTTTTAGTCTTAAAGCCAAGTGAATAAAGGTGTTCTTCCTGTCCTTTACTATTGGCTTGTTTTGTTTTGAGGATGAGGTTTTACTCCGTAGCCCAAGCTAAGGTTGCATTTGAAGAGATCCTCCTGGGATTGTGAGCATGCGCCCCTGTTCCTGGCTGGTTCTTGTTATTTTGTACTGGCCTGAGTTGAGAGATGTTTGGTTTTATGTGTTCTTTCAGGAGATGGACTGTAAAGAACTAGTCTCCCCTTCTAAAAAAGACCATGATAGTCAGTGTTCACTTGAGTTGATTTTTCTAAGTATTTCTCCCTTATTCTTGCTTTCTGAGTTTGTGTGTGTGTGTGTGTGTGTGATGACCAAAAATACAAGCAAAAACCTCAGCTTTTTTTTTTTTTAAGTCTTTTTTAAAAAGTTCTATGTCTGGTATTGTTGATCATTTCTTATCAGGACATGTTTGTAGGTGTTTTGTTGTTTTGTTTTTGTTTTTAGTTATTTCTTATATATCTACCACCTTCTCCACTCCAATCCCCTCCAGTCCCCAAGACTAGGTAAGTGAGAAAGAAGGTTAGAGGGAAAAGGGGACATAGACTTTTTTAGACTACTTCCTGCTGGTTAGGGTCATTGAGTTCCTAGGGACAAGTCAGAATATCCAGCAATCTAGTAATCCAACAATAGCAAATGTGACAGCAGGGACCAGCAGCAAGCTAGGGGAGCAGCCACTGCCACAGGTTTCCTTGGGGAGCTGTATCCCTGAGAACTGAAGTTATGGATAATGTAAATTACCATGTGGGTAATAAGATCCAAAACTGGGTCCTCTACTGGCGCAATAAGTGATCTTAATCACTGGGTCACTTTCTAGCCTCTTCCTCCTTATTCATTCATTCATTCATTCATTCATTCATTCATTCATTTATTTATTTATTTATGGTTAAGTTTTCTAGGTGAACATTGAACTCACTGTCACCGAGGCTGGCTGGTGTGAAAATCTCAGGAATCTTCCTGTCTTCCCCACCCAACCCTGGGACTGCAAACACACAGCACTATGTCCACTTTTTAAAATGAGTGTTGAGGAAAAGAACTAGATCCTCATACTTTTGCAACAATAACTTTATCAACTGTTCCATACACTCAACTCCCTGCTTTTATTTTTATTTTTTTACATTTTTCTTTAAGCTCTATAAACTCCATCTCCTGGTGACTCACCTCATTTCATTTCTAAGTCTGCTATGAGGTCTTGTTTACCAGATATTGTCTCATATTTTTGATGTTATTTTGTTGTTGTTGTTCATTGTCTTTAAATCACTTTTTTAACACTGGGCAGTTTTCTGGTGACTTTTTTTCCTGTTATTTCTTCCCTACTCATGTTTCCTTCCCCTGTGTCCTTTTGCTTATTTTTTTAAGTTCTGTATTGATAAGTTTTGAACTTACTCACCTGTGAATGAGGCAGTTTCTCTTGGGTCTGCCTTTTGTAAGAAGCTCCTGAGGGCAGGACCGTGAGAGTTTTTTAGAACAGGAAGAGCTCTCCTTGGACTGACTAGGGATAAACAAGTTTTTTCCTCCTTTTTTCTTTTTATTGTTTTACTGAAGTATAATTTTCATTGCACTAAATGAACTGTTGTAATCTTTACTTCCTCTTTAACCTCATGATCAGAGGCTTTGGAGTTATTCATCAAGGAAAGCACATTTAACTCTTGTCAGTGAACTGTAGACAAAAGATATTTTTAAAAATGGATTTATGTAGTATGCTAACTGCTAGATTGGAGTGTAATTGTGGCGGATGTGACTAAGTACTTAATTTCCTAAAGTTTTTTTTTTTTTTTTTTAATGAAACAAGAGGCTTACTGCATCTGTGCCTGGCCTGAAACTCACTTAGACCAGGCTATACTCAGCCTCACAGCGATCCATCTGTCTGCCTAGGATTTAAGGTGTACACTCCCACACCTGGCTTCTGAATCTTTAATCTATACTGTTGATGTATATATAGAGGCTGTAGCTCTGTTTGGCTAGTGCTTGCTCTATTGGATAGCAGTCTTCTGTATTTAACCTTTTAAACATTTAATCACATCATCCAATAACTGCTTCTTTGTTGTTTACTCTGGCAGTACTAGCAATTGAATTTAGGACCCCATGCATTGTATTTAGGACCACTGAGCTATATTCCTGGCCCTCTTACTTTTTATTTTGCGATATGGTGGTGTTGTTTTTTGTTTTCTTGAGACAGGGTTTTTTTCTGGCCTTGCATGTCCTGGACTCACTTTATAGACCAGGCTGGTCTCGAAATCACAGAGATCGCCTGCCTCTGCCTCCCAGAGAGCTGGGATCACAGGTGTGCACCACCTCGCCCAGTTGAGATATGGTGTTAATAATTTATCTAAGCTGGCCTTGAACCCACTCTGTAGCTCAGGAAGGCCAGAACTTGTAACTTTGCCTCAGGTTGCTTAGTAGCCTAGCCGGGATTATAAGCCTGTGTCCATAACCCTAGCCTGGCAGCTGTATATTAACCACCCTTTATATGCCTCTGCTGTTGGCCTATAATAAAGGTCGAGGTAGTTAAGGTGTTTCTACCATGAACTTATAGGAGTGGCCTTGCTAGTAAATAGTACAGAGTAGTATTGTAAATACAGTCAGACTGGAAGAGAAGAACTGGGCAGGGCAGCACCACCAAATTAACTTTTAAAAAATTTTTATTTATTTATTTTACATATGAGTGCTCCACTTGCATGTATACCTGCATGACAGAAGAGGGCATCAGATTTCAGTATAGATTGGTTGTGAGCCACCATGTGACTGCCAGGAATTGAACTCACGACCTCTGGAAGAGCAGACAGTGCTCTTAATCTATGAGCCATCTCTCCAGCCCCTCAAATTTACTTTAAAAAAGATACACATGTGAGCCAAGTGTGGCGGTGCACGCCTTTAATCCCAGCACTCAGGAGGGAGAGGCAGGGGAATCGCTGTGAGTTCTGGGCCAGTCTGATCTATAGAATGAGTTTTAGGACAGCCAGGGCTATAGAGAAGAGACCCTCAAACAAAACAAAACAAAAGATAATCATACTATTTAAAATCTGGACAGATGACATTTTTTAACTTACCATTTTTGCCCAAATTCAGAAGACCTGAAAGGAAGTCACCTAGATATGTTGTATTCTTTCCCACTGCTGCCTTTTGTCTGCTTCCCCTCATAGGTAGTTCCTCAGTGTTGTGCATTTCAACTTCCTTCTGTTGGGTTATTCTTTAGTAGCCTAAAGTTTATATTATTTACCATTGAAACTGGGTTTTTCTTAATTGCAGAAATTATTTTGTTTACTCTTTTGTTCTGCATTCCCACTGTCTTCATCATAAGGACCAGAGTTGTGTATAAAGAAAGTAGGTATTTATTTGTTAATTTAAAGTAGTGAGAAACAAAAGGGTTTCATTCTCCATTCTTTGCAGGAAGAGGTTCTAAAGGACTTTGAAGAATTGGCTGAAAAGCTCCCATGGTCGGACCCTTTAAAAGTTTGGCAAATTAACACCACTTTCAAGAAGAAGAAAGCAAAGCGCAGAAAGGCAAATCAGAGTGCAGGTAAAGAGAAGGTTGACTGTGGACAAGGAGATAAAGAAGATGAGAAAGATAGTAAGAAGCTTGCCAGCAGCATTACAGATTCACATATCTTGGACTATTATGAAAATCCAGCCATCAAAGAAGAGATATCAACTTTAGTAGGTGATGTCTTGGCATCTTGCAAAGATGAAACTGGTGAAAGCTTAAGAGAAGAAACTGAACCACAAGTACAGAAGTTTAGAGTTACCTGCAACAGAGCAGGAGAAAAACATTGCTTTACCTCAAATGAGGCTGCGAGAGAGTTTGGGGGTGCTGTTCAGGAGCATTTCAAGTGGAAGGCTGATATGACCAACTTTGATGTAGAGGTGGGTATTAGCTTTGACTGATAATTAAAAAAAAATTTTTTTTGCCAGGTAGTGGTAGCACATGCCTATAATCCCAGCACTTGGGAGGGAAAGGCAAGTGGATCTCTGTGAGTTTTAGGTCAGCTTGGTCATCAGAGCAAGTTCTAGGGCAGCAGAGCTACACAAAGAAACTGTCTTGAAAAAAAATTCTGTAATGAGGCTGGGAAGATGGTTCAGTGGATAAAGTACTTGCAGAGTAAGCATGAGAACATGAATCCGAATCCCTAGCATCCACATAAAAGCTGGAACTGGTGTATGCATGTTAACCCTAGCACTGATAGGCAGAGACAGGCAGTTCCCTGGAGCTTTTGGGCAGACCAGCTGAAACACTGTGGGCCCAAATTCAGTGAGAGACCCAATCTCAAAAATAAGGTAAAATCGTAGAAAGACACTCAATGTAAAGTCTGGCTTCTGTGCAGTCACACACAAAAGAAAAAGAAGGCTCTCATACATTTGTAGATATTCCAGACTAACTCAACACAAGGACAGTTAAACAGTGGCCAGAAAGCTAGGAGGATGTTAGGAATAAGCATGGCCTATAAATGTGGAGATAAATGGATAGGTATAGACTGAAATTTTTATTGTGTAACTCTACACAAGATTGTCTCTTTGGGCCTCTGTTTCAAATGGAGCCTGCAATAGTATATGCCTTTAAGGTCAATACTGCGGATGGCAGAGGAAATAATGGCTTAAAGTGTTTGGTAGAGTATGTTGGTATATGCGAAGTGCTCAATGGCTAGATGCTATCAGAACTCAAATAGTGGTAGCACATGGCTTTAATCTTACTACTCAGGAGGCAGAAGACCTCTTGTGAGTTTGAGGCAAGTCTAGCTTATATAGTGAGTTTCAGGACAGCCAGGGCTATGTAGAGACCCTGTCTTGAAAACCCTCAGGTATGCTCTGTTTGCATACCATGTCTGTCTGTTTCTGAACTGGCATCACCGCGTCCAGCAGAAGAAAAATGAGTCTTTTTTTTTTTATTTTTATTTTTTTTATTTGGGTGCTGGACTCAGGGCCTTGCATAGTGAATAAGCACACTATTTCTAAGCTATAGCCCCAGTCTTTTTTTTTTTTTTTTTTTTTTTTTTTCTGTGTTTCTGTTTTTTTTTTTTTTTTTTTTTTTTTTTTTTTTGGTTTTTGGAGACAGGGTCTCTTTGTGTAGCCGTGGTTGTCCGGAATTGCTTCATAGAGATCCACCTGCCTCTGCCTCCCTAAATGCTGGGATTATAGGCATGTGCCATCATGCCTGGTTTAGTCTTCTAATTTCTAATCTAGTATTTTTCTACATTACATGGACTTCTAGATTGTAAATTTACCTAAAACAAACTTATTTCTATCTTCATTGCAGAGTTCTGCTGCTAAACATTAGTAGAATCTAATTTTCAGAACCTTGAGTTAGGGTTTTAGGGCAAATCCCCATTTAGAGCCAGCTCTGCTCTTTTTAAAGTCAGCCAAGTTCTTAAAACCAAATGCCTATTAGCCTGATTATCCTTGGATTACTGCATAATTAATGTGGGTGATAGTAACTGCAGTTCCTTAAATTTCTGATGGTCTCTAGCAGTTGACGATTTTACCAAGAAGTCAGTTTGTTTCTTTTGGGATACTTAAATCTGGGGCATGTCACTTTCTTTGTGATTTTTTTTTTTTAAATGTCAGGCCAGAACAATTCCCCATTCCCTATTCCCTTACACAGCTGCCATGAGAATTGGCTAAAGAAAGTCATGTACAGAAATTAGTGGCACAGAAGACAAATCCTGGAGCCACACTGCCTGGGGTAAATTGCAACTCAGGCACTCGTGTAACAGGGCATATGTCCCAGGCTCTGAGGGCTTCACAGGACATAAGGCCATGCAAGTATAATATGTAAAGTAGGGCCTTCCTTGTTGGAGTGCCAGCTCTTGACTTCTGCCTTTGGTAAGGCCATGATGAGGACATTATAAGGGGAAGACTGGGTAAGTAATATTTTATCTGTGAGTTACAAAAACTAGGACAAAGATAGTCATATCAGACATTATTTTAAAACACTAGAAAAACAAGAGTTGATAAAAGCAAATGTGACATGGTATCAACTCTGGATAAAGGGTATGTTTGAGAGTCCACTGTGAAAGTGGGCTTGTTGCACTTACATATGTTTGAAGTGTCAAATATATATAGGCCAAGTGTGGTGGCACATGCCTTTGGTCAGGGGCAGAGACTGGTAGATCTCTGTAATTTGAAGGCCAGTATGATCTACATAGTAATTTCCATGCCAGCCAGAGCGAATAGTGAAACACTGTCTTAAACAAAACAAACTACAATTAAACACACACAAACACACACACACACACAGCACACGCCAGTAGTGGTACACACCTTTAATCCCAGCACTAGGGAGAAAGAGGCAGGTAGCCAGCCTGGTCTACAAAGTGAGTTCCAGGATAGCCAGAGAAACCCTGTCTCAAAAACAAACAAACAAACAAACAAAAAAGGAAAAGTGGTAGGAAAAACCCACAAACACTTATATTTTAAATCCACACCATCAAAATATGTTCATATAATAAAAATTGGGAGATACTCTAGTGATAGCCAGCTTATATACATAGTGAGTGAAAAGAACAAAATATTTTAAAATTAAATGAAAATAGTATATACTATTTTTTTTCTTTTTTTTAAATGGCACAACTAATTTATAATAGTCTTAGATTAATGATCATCCTGCATGTTAACCAGGAAGGAGACAAAAGGAGCCTTCTAAAGAGTACTGAGTATAGGTCAGAGCTCACAGAATATATATGTACTTAAGATTTACATACCTCTGGGGTCATGAAATGGCTAAGACAGTAGACAGACTTGCCATCAAGGCTGCTGACGAGAGTTCAATTCTTGGGATGCATTGTGAAAGCTGTTCTTTGATCTCCACAGACCCAGGCCACATATAAATACAAATATAAAAATAAATGAATTTTATGTACTTTACTGTGAGCAAACTGCAACTTAGTCAGAAAGTTTGTGTGGGTTGGAGAGATGGCTCAGCAGTTGAAAGAACTGGCTGTTCTTCAGAGGACACAGTTTAATTCCCAGTACCCACATAGCAGGCAACTCAAAATCATCTGAAACTCCACTTTCCCAGGACCAGACACTCCTTTCTGGCCTCCATGAGCACCAAGTGTGCATATGGTGCACAAATACACATGCAGGGAAAACACTAATACACATACAATAAAAATTAAAAATTTTCTGAAAAGAAAGTTTTGTGTGATGGGTGTATGTACAAGTTATGCCTGGCTTTTAGTGTGTGCTGGGATCCCAATTCAGATCTTCATGCTTGCACAGCAGGTCATCTTTCCATTGAATTATCGCCCTGGCCCTGAAAAGAAAGGTATTTTGTTTTTATTTTATCTTAAAAATTCAAAAAGTCTTAATAAGGCAGACATGGATCTCATATTTGTGATCCCAGCATTTATGAAGCAGAGGCAAGAGGACTGTGTTTCAGCCCAGGTAGCCTATATCAGAAAGTCAGGCCAATCTTGGCTCTGAGGCTGTTTTATTTTATTCTTACAAATTTATTTGTTTTGTTTGAGACAAGGATCTCTATTTAGTCCTGGCTGTCCTGGAACTCACTGTATAGATCAGTTTGGCCTTGAACTTACCTGCCCTCTGCCTCTTAAGTGCTTTGAGAAGGCCCTGCTTTTAAAAAGTCTTAGTAATAAAAGCAGTTTGAAAATGCTGCCTGTTTTCTCTTTTCTAACTTGATGTAGGTTCTTCTAAACATCCATGATAATGAAGTCATTGTTGGCATTGCACTGACAGAGGAGAGTCTCCATCGCAGAAATATTACACATTTTGGACCTACAACTCTTAGATCAACTCTTGCCTATGGGATGCTAAGGTAAGGTAACAGAAGGGTATTTTGCTATACATATGTTAAGGGACACTTTGCTCTGAATTAAAACACTCATTTTCTTAAAAAAAAATTCTTAGTTAGAATCACAAAATTACCTATTTTCTCTTCAGTATTCAATATTGTCAGGTTGTGACTCAGAAAATATCACAAGGATGATTTATTAGGCTTTCTCTGTCTCTATAACAGCCCTGGCTGTCCTGGAACTCACTCTGTAGACCAGAGTGGCCTGGAACTCACAGAGATCCTCCTGCTTTGACTCTCAAAGTGTTGGGATTAACTGCATGCACCATCACGCCTGGTTAGTGTTCTTGATTATAAAGTGAATGGTAGTTTTGTATGTGTCTTTGGTGGAGTAGCCATCTCTGTTGGGAGGAGATGGAGAAAGTTTTGCTGTGCTTTGCTTTTGTACTGAGAGGCAGATGAGATTCTTAATATGTGTAAGTGAATACAGAACTTATATTGAGTGGAGGTGTTGCTGTGCTCATAGGCCAGACTGAAGCTTGATATCCTGAGTGCTGGGGTCACAGTACACACCACCACACCCACACTGGCAGCCAGCCAGAGATTATCTTGGGACTTTGAGAAGTGCAAGGCAAGCAACCCTTCCATGTTATCATTCCTATGTTATTAGTGTTTCTCAAATAAGTCTTTTTTCCCCCTAAATTGAGATTTAAGACTGTAAAAATGGGCTTCTTGATGTGGGACTCAAAAAAGTATTCATGTGCTCCATTTGGCAGCACATATTATAAAATTAAAGCAATACAGAGATCAGCATGGCCCCTTCATAGAGATGAGGGATTTGTAAAGTGTTCCCCTTAAACAGAAAAGAAAAAAAAAGGAAAGATTTATTCATGCTAGAGAGATGGCTCAGAGGTTTCAGAGTGTATGTTGCTCTTGCAGAGGACCTGAGTTTGGTTCCTAGCAATTAGGGTGGCAGTTAACAATGACGTGTAGCTCCAGTTCAGAGGATTCAACACTGCTGTCTTCTGCAGGCACCAGCACTTACATGCACATCCACCCACACATATACATACTTTAAAAAAAAACAAAAAAAGAGTGGTAGCTGACTTTGGGGCTGTAGAGATGGCACAGAGGTTAATAGTTCTTGCTGGTTTTCCAGAGGACCAGAGCTCATACCCAGGCCCCTTGTCTGACAGCTTACAACTGTCTTTAATTCAGCTCCATACCTTCTTTTCCAATACCTTCTTCTGGCCTGGCCATGCACACATGCACACACATACACAAACACTGAGAGACAGAGACAGAGACTAACACACGCACATAAATAAAAAATAAAGACATTTTATGAAAAAGTTTTGTTCATGAGGGCCAAATGCAGAAACACGACAGATTATTTTATTCTATATAGTGTCTGGCATGTTCTAGTGAGTTATATAGTTACATTTTTTTTCCTTTTCAGTTTTTGTTTTCTCTCTTTGAGACAGGGTTTCCCTGTTGTAGCCTTGGCTGTCCTGGACAGCTTTGTAGACCAGGCTGGCCTTGAACTCACAGTGATCTGCCTACCTCTGCCTCCTGAGTGCTAGGATCAAAGGCGTGTGCCACCACACTCAGCTTCTTGCTTCCTCTTTTATTCTGCTTATGTGTGGATTCATAGTTCCTCACAACTGGAACATGTTAACTTAATAATGGACAGCTTAAAAGAAACACTAAGCTTCATTCATTGAACAGACATTTATTATCTGCCTCCAACCATGATTATAGAAACCAGCATACAAAGTTATTTTGAGTACAATTATTAAAAACTAAGTAGAAAAAAGATAACAATGGGGGCTGAAGAGATAGCCTGCTACAGTGTCTGCACAAGGGCCTGAATTTGACCTCCTAGAAGCACTTTTGTCTGTAATTCCAGCACTGAGGAGGTAGAGACAGGATCCCTGGGGCTTTCTGGCCAGGCAGCCTAACTAAATTTGTAAGCTCCAGGTTGTGAGGGACCCTCTCTTGAAAATGAGGTAAAGAGCAATTGAGAAGGAGCCCCAACTGTATGTGGTGGTGCACACCTTTAATCTCAGCACTTAGGAGGAGAGGCAGGTGATCTCTGTATTCAATGCCAGCCTGGTCTACAGAGTGTGTTCCAGGACAGCCAGGGTTCTGTAGACACACCCTCTCTCAAAAAAAAAAACAAAAAACAAAAACAAGAAAAAGGGAGGGGTATGCCCAATGTTGACCCTTCACATGCATGTGGGCAAACAAACACAAGTGTTCACGCACATGTACACATACACATGAAGTGATGATTATGCTGAGGATGGGGGATGAGCAAAAATTGTACCAGTTCCACAGAAAACTTTGAAAGCAGCTCAAGAAAAGTAGAAACTACAAGGCTGGAGAGATGGCTGCTCTTGTAGATCTGGTTCAACTCCTAGCCTCAACATGGTGACTCACAATTGTAATTGTTTATAACTCCAGTCTCAAGATATCTGATGCCCTCTTCTTACTTTGACAAGCAGTGCTCACATGTGATGCGGATATACATGCAGGCAAAACATTCATGCACATAAAGGTTAAAAATTAAGAAATGTAGAAACTAGATGGTAGAAAATACAAGGGGTTGCTGTCCCGTTCCTGAAAGCTTATGGGCTCTTGCTTAGCTTACCCAGGATTTAAACGTATGTACCTCCAGATGCACATGACTGGCTCACCCAGCCCAGGGCTACTTGTTCTTTATTCCAAATTCCTAAGAGGACTTGAGTGACATATTTTGATCAAGTGCCCAGTCCTGGCCCATTAGCAATGACTGGCATTACAGGCTTGTCCAAGAATCTATCTTCTGAGAGAGATCATTAACATGCATGGTGCAAGGTCTCAAACGGAACAGATTAGAAGAGATGCGACTTAGTGACCTGAGGTCTGGTAAGTGACTTGTATTCGTGTCACCTCATTTTTTTAACCCTAGGAAAAAGGTTTCTTTGCATCAGTCTATCTTTAAATGATAATAGGATTGTTGCAAGCATTCCGTGAAATAAAATAAGCGTATAAGTTAAAGCAGTTGTTTTATGTTAAGGATGTTAATACAACTAAATCCAAAATGAAAGGGTACTGAATGTCTGGTTGTCAGCAAATGTCCACTAAAAAAATCTTACTGCCTCAGAGCTACAGTAACAAATCTTTCTCTCTCTCTTCTTTCTTTCTTTTTTTTTTCTTTTTTCTTTTCCAGTGCTGAGTCTGAAACCCAAAGCCCTGTACTGAGTGCCAGCCCTAGGCTGACTTTCAAACTGTAGATGGCTGGTCCTTCATGCCAGTGTGATGGGTTCTTGATCCTAACCTTCAGGAATCTCTATTGTGGAAGCCTCAGCTTTTGACTGATCCTCATATGTCCTGAATTGTTTTCTCCCTCCAGGCTATGTGAACCTAAACCTACTGATGTAATAGTGGATCCAATGTGTGGAACAGGGGCTATACCAATAGAGGTAATAACACCTGTTTATTTTTACATAAGCAAGTGATATATTCAAAGTGTTCTAGACCTAATGGGCAAATTGTATATAGTAAGAAAACCTCCAAAACTTTACAAAGAATTCTAATAGTCAAGTTAAAACTTCTGTCAAAGCATGTAATATGACTAGATAGTGAAATTTGTTTTCTGGATCACAGAGGAGCTGAGAAAGACAAACTGATAAGCCCTTTTTCTCTGACAAATGGATAAGTCACTAGATTGAATAGCAGGGGATAACTGAAGGCATCATAAACTGGAAGGTGGTTCTCAGCTCTATATAATTAGAGGTTCCTGTATGAACAAGTTTAGTCATGAAAAGGAGAAGCCACAGTACAGCTCAGTGCTGGGGTGCTTGCCTGGCATGCCACACAGATGTCCTGGGCTCAATCTCCAGCACTGCAAAACAAAAACAGTAACAAACCCACTACCTATGAGCATTCTTTATGTTTTGTTGAGATACAGGCTTACTATGTAGCACTGGCTGACCTCAAACTCAGATTTCACCCAATTCACCTATATCCTCTAGGATTAAGGGTACAAACTACCACACCTGGTATTTTTGTTGTTTTGTGGTCTTTTTTTGTTTTGTTTTGGTTTGGTTTTTTTCAAGACAGGGTTTCTCCATGTAGCCTTGGCTGTCCTGGACTCACTTTATAGACCAGGATGGTCTTGAACTCACAGCGATCCGCTTGCCTCTGCCTGAGTGCAGAGATTACAGATATGTGACGCTGCCCGGCTCACACTGATCTTGTTACCTTTTTTATTTTTAAATATGTTTTAAAAAATATGACAAAGCTGCAATACTCAGTGACGTTAAATAATTTTCAGAATTACTACGACACTCAAAAACTATAAAAGGTTCTGGGTGAGGTACACACTTTTAATCTTAGCACTTGGGAGGCAGAGGCAAGCAGATCTCTTGCGAGTTCAAAGCCAGCCTAGTCAACAGAGTTAGTTCCAGGACACCCAGGGATACACAGGCAAACCCTGTCTCCAAAAACAAGAACAAAACAAACAGAATACAGTGGGCAAAACAAGAAATGGGAAGATGTTTTCTACTTTTCTTTTTCTTTAACCTTTTGAGGCAGGGTCTTGGTATGTAGCACAGATTCACCTTCAATGTTTTCTGGTCCTCGTGCTCGAGCCTCTCCCAAGTGCTGGAATTATAGGCATGAGCCACAGCGTATTATGGAAAAGGGATCTTATCTTGTAGGTACAGAACCTGGGAGATTGAGTGAATCACATCACCTGTGTAAGTGATCAAGCAGGAGCTCACAGTAAATCACTGTAAGTTTTGTGTAAAATACGGTGAAATATTCCAGATTATACTAAAAGCCAGGGAAGAGAAACTGCACAGAAGTACTACAGATTTTGTTGAGTGGGCAGAAATGGGACAGATGAGCAAGCCCATAGTAACCCACAGAAGGAAAAATAATCCAGAGTGTTAATTAGGAAATCTATGGTCTGACTTTGATCAGGAGTTAAAATCCAAGAGGAAACCATATAGTTTGCATGTTCTACTATTGATGGCTGGGGAGTGACTACTGCTTGAGGTCTGGACAGAGCTGAGTCAAGAATTCTGGAAACAAAGCTATTGTTTTCTAGCATTAAACCATGACTTATCTATGAAACACAGGTAAAGTTACCATGGATCAAGAAACATGCAACAGAAATAGACATCAGAATGAAAGAGGGAGAAGGATCGGACTGAGCCATTTGCATGTAAAAGTAGGCGTGAGAGTGCCAATGTAGGAACTTCAGATGAGAAATGATGAAAATTGTGAATGTACAGATGTGTCCACTAAAGTATCAAATACCTGGCCTTGAATACTCTTGATTTAGAAGTACTGTAACGTGCAGCCCCTATGGTGGGAAATACATATCAGATTAAAAATTTAAAGAAGGTTGGCAACCAAGAATCACCTGAGAAACTTACTCTGTGGGTCCTCCTGTATCCCTGCCTGCCCACCCAGTTTTTGGCATACTTGAACATTCCTTTTGTTTGCAGTCATAATAGACTAGAATGTCATCACCCTTAAGGGTCTAGACAAAATAAAAAGTTATGAAGTGGGTGTCTTCGTGGCATGTCTTCACACATGCATGTCTTTGTGGCAGAAACTGTACCTTAGTGTGTTACTTCATTTCATTAGTATGTCACTGTTTGCCATTTATATGCTGCTGATTTTTTACTGAACTAAAAAATCCTTTCAGAGATATGGTCATTATCTTTTAAAAGCTAAACTCTCACAATCCAAGAGAATTTAGGTCTGGTTAGTTTAGTTAATTTTTAGAATCATGTTTATTTAGGAGATTCAGTCCCTCATAGGGGTTAGCCATTGCTTGCTTGTTAGGGATTGAATAAAACACTAGACATATCTGGAAGGAGTTGCTGGATTGCTTAGAAGGCAGAGTTGATAGACATAGTTAAAAATGGGGCAAGTCAGCCACAACAGAGGTGTACAAAGTGCTTCTGGGTTGGCATTGATGTCACAGTGGGTGACACTGGAGCCACATCTCCAGTGGGTGAGAGTTCAACAGGCAGAAAAAGAACAGGGAGGTCATTTCTGACAAGGACTGCCATGTTACTGAAAGTTGACCATAGTGACATCCCCTTCAATTTTCTCTTGTGACATGTTTAACCAACACTCCTGTCTTATAGGGGGCTACTGAGTGGTCTCACTGTTACCATATTGCTGGGGACAACAACCCACTGGCAGTGAACAGAGCAGCAAATAACATCTCATCTCTATTAACTAAGAGCCAGATTAAAGATGGGTAAGTTTTAACTCCAAAGATTGCATTGCAGCTTTTGAGTCACTCTCCCTACTGACTTGGAATTAACATTCGCCCTGAGTGCTTTATGGTATTGTTAACCAAATGAACAGTGTGAGAAGACACCATCTAACTTATTGAAATTTACCTGTAATTTAACTATAATTTCTATAGTTTATTGCAATTTTTTCTTTTTCGAGGCAAGATTTCTTTGTATAGCGTTGGCACTTTATTGCAGTTTTAATTCTTTTTTTTGTTTATTGTTTTTTTGTGTGTGTCCTTTTCCCAAACAGTATGGTATAGTATAGATTTTCATGGTCATATACCCTATAACTCACTGTATAGCCCAGCTGGCCTCAGACTCATAGTGATCTCCCTGTCTTCACCTCTCAAGACAAGAGCTACCAAGAGCTACCAAATCCAACTGTTCACATCTGCAGTACATGAGTAGATTCATTTTAATGTCACAGATTTGAAAATACTTTCAATATTTTTTATATAGTCTATTTTTAATGACCACATTATTTCATTATATAGAACTACTACAGTTTATTTTAGGTTTTTCTAAAAAGCGAGTCAGGTGGTGGTGGCACATACCTTTAATCTGGAGGCAGAGGTAGGTGGATCTCTGAGTTCAGGGCCAGCCTGGTCTACAGATTGAGTGCCAGGACAGCCAGGACTACATAGAGAAAACCTGTCTTGAAAAACATAATCAATAATTAAAACAATGTGAGTTCAAAGAAGCATGAAAGCCATTACCATAACTTCTAAATTACTAGGTATCTTTCCTAGTGACCCTGGCCTGTTTAAATCCTCTAATCACTTTGTTTCTGAAGGCTGTTGGATTGGTCTGTTTATGTGTGTATGTGTGTGAGCCTAAGTATGCCATCAAGCTGTGTCATGCATGGTGTGGAGGTCAGAGAACAACTTGTGGGAGTTGGTGCTCTCCTTCCTTCTCTCCTTTCTTCTGTGGGTCCCAGGATTCAAATTCCATTTGTCAGGCTTAGTGGCAGGCACCTTTGCTGGCTGGGTCATTGCTCTGGACTTTCAGATACTTTTTTTTATATATAACCTCATTTTTTCCTGGTGCTTTTCTTAAATTATGTCTGAGACCGGACATCCTTTCAAAACTAATCCTAACCATTACAAAAACTTGCATTTCAGTTATGGACATATTTCTTCCTATATTACTTTAACATTTCTATTTGGAAAAACAAATCTTTAAAAATTCATACTACAGAATATTATTACATTTATTTATTTATTACATGACGGTAGGGGTTAGAAGTCAAACTGAAGGATTCAGTTCTCTTTTTGCAACATGTGCCCTGAGGATAAAGTTTAGGTCATCAGGCTTAATGGCAAGTGCCCTTATATGCTGAGCCATCTCATTAGCCTGGGAAAATATATTGAAATAGCTTTCCTTTGTTTGTCTCCACAGAAAAACATCCTGGGGTTTGCCGATTGATGCTGTTCAATGGGATATCTGCAACCTTCCACTGAGAACTGCTTCTGTGGATATTATCGTAACAGATATGCCATTTGGTAAAAGGTAGAATTTTTTTGTTAATGGAGTGTGAATTCACATGTTATTTCACTGTTTGTCTTCTCAGAAAAATGTACCGTAATTCATTTCACCCATTGTGCCATTACATGATCCTAGTCCACATTAAAGGCTGAGTGCTTGCTTCTTGAGACAGATTTCTACTTAGTGGTTTGGCTCATGTAATTTGATTTCTTGCTACTTCATTGAGATGTTACAGTTGTTAAAAACCTGTTGTGATAGAAAACTCTGAGCACTTGACTAACATGGCTTTCTTTATTGGCATAGGATACCTGACCTTTAAAAGATGACTTCTTCCTATCTTGGATTTTGTTCTTGTCTCACGTAAGAAACTACCTATTTATCCTTTGTAATAGTTTATACTTGGCCTTCTTTTACAGGATGGGCTCCAAGAAGAGAAACTGGAATCTATATCCAGCATGCCTTCGGGAAATGAGCCGTGTCTGTAGACCGGGGACAGGCAGAGCTGTACTGCTTACCCAGGACAAGAAATGTTTTAACAAGGTACTGCACATGAATTAAAATCCCAGCCTAAAGCAACTTTAGGATTCTTAAAAGAAGGCTTGGGCCCTAGGGCCAGGATATGGGTGCAGCAGGCCAGGCAGACAGGTGAGGCCCCAGAGCTTTGCTGGCTGGCCAGCCAGTGCAGCCATTCAGTGAGTTCTGGGTTAAGTTGCGAACCTTCCAAACTTTAGATAAGCGCACACACACACACCCGCACACCACACCCACTTGTATACAACATGTATGCCTGGTCCCCTCAAAGGACAGAAGAGGGTGTTGGATGGATCCCCTAGAATTGGAGTTAAAATTGTGAGCTGCCATGTGGTGCCAGAAACTGAACCCAGATCCTCTGCAAGAAGAACAAGTGCTCTTAACTTCTGAGCCAACTCTCCGTCTCACTACCCACAGCATTTCTAAAGTGGCAAAGATTCCAGTTTGGTTTAGAAGCATACTGGTGGCCTAATGACTTTTATGCTTTTTGTGTGTTCCAGGCATTATCTGGAATGGGACATGTGTGGCGAAAGGTCCATACAGTCTGGGTGAACATCGGGGGCCTTCATGCTGCAGTCTATCTTCTGAAACGCACGGCTCAAGCCTTTGTTCATCCCTCAGAACAAGATGGACAAAGAGGCCCTCCTTGGTAAAGCAAAGAATGAAGACGACTTAATAGTATTTGTAGTTCCTAACACTGGCAATGTCAGCATAAAGACCTTGCTTTGGGAGAAAAATAGCAGAAAAGTATCTTAGTTTTGCAGTTTTAACTGCTTAACTACTCTGGAATGCTTTATTGTTAGCAAGGTGATTGTAATAGTATTTCCTGAGGACCCTACGTTGCTTGGTTTCTAGGTTTTAGAACACTTCCGGCCACGTTCTATTGCCTGTTATGCAGCCTGTTCTATATATCACCCTCAGAAACTGAAGCATCTTAAGACCTACAGTTTGCCATTTGCCTTAAAATAAATACACACAACCAAAACAGGACAAAGATGCTTTGTGTGACTATTAGTAATAGTGCATTACTAAGTAATAGAAGCATCAGCAGATGAGGTATAAAGGACTTTTTCTTTTAGGATACGAAAGCGTTACTTTCCAAAGCTCCCTCCCTACCCCACAAAGCACCTGTCAGTATTGGTGGGGGGGTAGCAAAATGTATCTTTAAATGAAAACCTGACCGAGAGCCCTGTTATTCCTACCCATTTGTCAGTTCTCCAGTTGCCTTCCTCAGATAGTTGTATGGGAAATTAAATAACTCAGTACTTATCAGTTCCTTAACAGTGCCTCCCTCCTAAAGCAAGCCTTGCTTGAGCTTTGATGCGAAGTTATTTTCGAGAGTCTGGCTTCATTTGGGTTAGATTTTCAGTATTATGTTTCTATTTAGAATAAAGGACAAAGTATTTCCTTTAAGGACAGAATCCACATTGCAGCACAGTCACTAGCCAGTTGACTTCTTGGAACTACTCACTGCAGAATGAACTGGATTAAGAAATTTGTAAAGGTTTTATACACTAGATTGGCCATTTTTGCAGTTGTCAAAATACATTATTGAACATAAATTTCCATTGTTGACAAAATAAACCATTTAAGTCTCAAACCAAGGTAGCCAGAGCCAGGATGTACAGGGATGGCTATCTCTTTTCATCACTATTTACCAAGTTCCTTACACAGTATTTGCCAGTGTGCATTTAATATTTACTGAACAAATGAACTAATACTTTTTATGCAAACTTCTCAAGTTAGTACACCAGGTTTGTGCTTGATTCACCATAGCTCTAATTCTATTAAATATACAAAAAAAAAAAAAAAAAAAAGTTGACTTACAGTGGGCACTCCAGTTGGTAAATTTTGTTAATCTGGTTACTAGAATAAGAAATGAGCTATGAGTAGTTTTTTCCACTAGACAAGGTTTTGTCATATAGCCCTAGTTGGCCTCTGCCTCCAAGTGTTGGCATTAAAGAAATGCAGTATTTTGCCAGGTGGAAGGCTTATTTTTAAATTGTGTTTGTGTGCAGCTATGTGCAAGTACCTGGGAAGACTAGAAGCTGCAATTAGCAGCTGCCTGGTGTGGGTGATGAGATCTGAATGCAAGTCCTCCTAGATGGTAGTCTGGGCTCCATTGTTACCTTTTTATTTTTATTTTTTGCCTCAGGGTAAAGTTCTTGCTCATCTGTTGTGTAGATGTTAGCCGTTTGAGATGCCAGTTCAACCCAAATTCTTAACTTCCTACCTGCCATGTACGACCCACTTAAAGCAATATATGCTTTTCTCCACTTAAGCCTGCTAGTCTAGTGTAGTGTGCCCAGTACCAGTCTTCAAGGCTCTTTCAGAGTCATCGAGTGTTCCCTATGTACATCTTTCTAAAGAAGCCATCTTTAGAAAATTTAAAACTTTCTAATTCTCATTCTTAAAATTTTGAAACATTGTAGCATCAACTCTGTTTTCAAGACTGAGCTGGGGATATATTAGTAAGAACACTAACATAGGAGTTTGGAACTGTCAATTTCTGGGCTAGAAGGCCCAGATGTTATCTTTTATGCATGCAATTGATAGGGCATAGGTATCAGTCAGCTGGAAGGCAATGAATCAGTTATTATATACATCTTCCAGAAGTTGGTCCACACAATATTCAGGTTTTTTCCAATTTCCCTCAAAGTTTGGATTTAATTATGCCCCTGTCAGCTGTTTACCTAACAGGCCAGGCTCCTTCCTGCTTACAAGATGGATGCCCAATTCCAACTGTGATTACCAAAACTTGTCAAGTCTTTCAGAAGGGTGTTTTGAAGTAAAAGCACATGCCTCCCTCTTTGGCTGACATCACAAATGAGTGGCAATGAACAGTGTGTGCCAAGGCATTGCATGCTCTACCCACTTTGTTTTTCACCGTCAGGGCAAATGTCAACACAGTTCTGGATAAGCTTTGAGATTAAAAAGTCATCCCACACTTTTGACTATTTTAGGACATAGGTTTATTGCCAAGCTTTCACATAAATAAATACAATCACAATATAAAGTCCAGTCATGTTTGTAGCTTCATCCATACACCTGCATGTATGAATTAAGAGTTCATATCTGTGGAAAGATTTTTACATAACAAGTTGCTATACTATTCAAAAGAACCACTAGGAACATTTCTTTTCACCTGGCAGGTAGATACTACTCAGCAATGCTAACTTTAAAACCATAACTATTATACATTACAGCCAATACAACAAGTAGCTTGTTTACCTTCTGAAATATTTCAGCTTATGTTTCTAGTTTGAAGCTTCTGACAGTTGTTTTATGGAATACAAACAAGTCTGCATTTAAAACATTCAACAGCATTCAAAACAATCCAACACTCATTAGAAAGCCTTTTTAAAATGACTCTACAACATAGCTGGTGCCAACACTATTCAAAGTTAGTGTGTTGCAAGACATGCTAGTTAAATGCTTTCTAAAGACAGTACACATTTCTTAAAATTTCTTGACCAACACTTCTACATGTCAGTTTTATATAATATCTTCTAACACAAAACACAAATGGTAATTAAGCATCATCTTAAACCACAACCATCTTCCTTAAATAAATTCTAAAGTTGCAATTTTATAATTCGGAACTTTGGGGAAATGTTCAAAACATGACAATAAAACACCTTTATCCTTATGTACAAAGCTACAAGACTTAACAATTTCATGACACACTGCATGGATTATGGAAGGTGTAACCTAGAGTTAATTCAAAACATATACATAGTACCTAAACTACCTTAGGAAAACCAGAACTACACAGCAATATTTAACATAGTGACAGTATTTAACACAACATCATGTGCCTCTGCTTGCTTCTGAGAATGTAAAAGGCAACAGCCTTGGTATTATGAAAAGTATGTTGATCTCGAAGACATCAAGGCAGGAATACAGCCTTAAACAAGCACTGTCCTGTCCTCTAGGAACAATCTAAAAGAAGAAAAACAATAATTACACAATTACTATTCTTACTTGCAATTTTAAGAGCTATGACAACATTCAAGTGGACCAAATGGTGTTGGAGTGAGGGCATTAAAGAAAAGTTCCTTAAGTGATGTTTTGAGACCATTCTCAGTGACTTAACACTTGGTCAAATTTTTTAATTCTCCCCGGAGATACCTAGTAATCTAATAGTTTTTTTGTTTTCAAGTTTTTATAAGCCTACTACAAACTTATAGTACACTATATCTACATTTCCTAAAACAATATTTCTATCAGAGCAAGGTAGTATAAAAGCTGGTGGATATACCAAATTCTAGACTAGTTAAATTTCTATCCCTAGCTCCTCAATCTGCTAGTATATTCATGGGAAGTTGCTTTTAAGTCCCACTGTGTTTTAGTTCCCTCCTGTCCAGACTGGTACCAGTAGCATCTGTTAAGGTGTATAGTACTTCATACTGGATTTTAATGAAGGATCAGTAAAGACCATTCAAGACTACTGAGAGAATTAAAAATCCATCCACTGGAGATATTAGCCAAGTAACAAAACATTCAACTTTGTAAATAGGACCTGAAAACATGCTACTGTGCCAAAAGGAAGACCCAAACTTAAAACATTTCTTTGAACAAACTAATACCTAGAAAACAAAGTGTTAAAAAGTACTAGGGCAAAAAACCCAATCAATCAATCAATCACCAGTGATTACTGAGAAAAGTACAGAAAATGAATCTAGGACTTCAGAGAAACAAGTAACTCCAGTTCAAGCCTAAAAGCCATTCCATGCTCACTAACAGTGCTAATCAGTGTCTTAACTCAGTCAAAAATGGAGTCACAAATATCATTTGGATAAGTATGTCCTCTCATAAATAAACTAGCATACACTAGACTAACAAAATCAAGGCCTCAACCTTCAAGGTCAAATGCTTTTGACTCCTGGACTTGTGACCCAGCAAAGTGCTCTATAGCTAGGGTTGCCTCCAGCCAACTAGTCACAATTGCCCTTGTTATGCTCAATTTTCACATTCTAGACCAACGACTGCAAACCATAATAGTCATGTAAAAATGCCTTATCTTGCTCAAAATTTGAAAATTAAACAACAGAATCACAAACCCTCACTTAACTTTCACATTAAGTACAAATGTTTAATATTTAACAAAGTTTCTGCCATAAGTATATGCAATCATATGGCACCACCTGACAGGAAACTAAGTTGATTTAAATAACCATTAGCCCAAGGCACGCCTAGCACAGAAACAGGATATCTGCAATGGTTGGTGCAGGGAAACCCAAGGAAGTGCTTGTGAGTATAAACCAGATCTCAGTTACTGCACAATAGGAGCTTTGTTTTGTATTTCACAAATTTAAAAAAAAAAAAAAAAAAATCAGTTCCCAACTCTTGCTTACTCACTGAAGCAATCCCTGTGTCCTTTCAGGATACAATTTGATGGGAGATTAATGTTGCTGAATGAAAAATTTGGAATATTTTAATCTCTGTGTATATGCAAATGGATGTGAAAGACAGATAACCTTGACTGTAGTTTCTTAGTTGCTGTCTGCCTTGTTTTTTGAGATATGTTCTCGCTTGGAGCCTGCCAAGTAACTAGACTTGTGTGGCTAGTAAGTCCTTGAGATCCCTCAAACGTGCTCTGACATGCCTGGATGTGTGTGTGTGTGTTTGTGTGTCAGGGAGATTTAACTCAAGTTCTCACTGCTTGCACCACAAACACTACCAATTATCACCCAAGACTCCTTAATATATTCCCTTCAAAAGAATCTGATCTGCAAGTTCCAAAAGTATTACTACATTTTGCTTTTCCATTTCACTGTTTGGTGGCTTTTTAAAGCTGAAAAACAAAACACAACAAAACAAAAACAACAAAAAACAGTTCAGGCTGAGAGTTACTGGTCACACTTTTAGCCTCACCAATCAGGAGACAAAGGCAGGCAGAAGTTTGTAAGTTTAAGGCTAGTTGCATGCCAGCCAGACATACACAATGTGACCCTGCCTCAACAAAAAAATCTTTGAAGCCACCTTTTCAATTTACCGTAAGCAAATGAACAAGAAAAGACAAAACTGTAATTTGACCTTGGTTGCCCAGAATTTAAATTCTCTGGGTGTGAGACTAGAAAAATCCAATTAAACAAGTCGACAAGTTTCCGCATACTAAAGCCCCCTGCCCCCAGTCCTAAACATAACATACTTTAAGAAATGTTTCCTAGAAAACAATGTCTTTTGTAGAGGAGGGGCTCATTTAATATTAGCTCTACCTCACTCACTATTGTGTTCTTTTAATTATACAACCCCCAGTAAATTTTTAAAAGGACTTTAGAGTTTGAAAGAATTGCTAACCCCACCCAGGAAATCAGCTGCCCATAAGACAAAAAGCCATGCCACTTAAGCCAGAATAGGAAATTAGACAGTGGCAAACAAGGGGCTACATGGTTGGAAAGGAACCTTAAAGAAAAAAGAATCCCAAAGTGTTAAAAAAAAAAAAAAAAAAAAAAGCAAGCTATTGGGTTGACCAGTAGCAGATGGAAATAAGAATATCCAGCCTCAGAAAGGTGGGCACATTCTGCCAAATCCCATGGTGGCTCTAACAGATTGCCTAAATTATGATTTAATGAAATCTCAGCCCTCTAAGTTTTTGTTTGTTTTGGAGACACGATTTCTGTGTGTTCTTAGTTGTCCTGGAACTGTTATGTAGACCAGGCTGGTCTGCCTGCCTCTGCCTCCAGAGTGCTGGAATTAAAGGCATATGCCATCACTGCCTGACTAAACTCTGCCCCTAAGTTTCTGAAATACAAATTTTTTAAGTACTTGCTTTCATGTTTAGTAATGACCTGTAGATTTTAGCTTTCAGCTTAGTATAGATGAAACACAAAAATTAAGTAAAACAAGCAGCTTAAACAAATGGGCTACCAGAGCTTCAATTTTTATTTCTTTATTGCTTAGTCTAAGATAAAATCATTAAAGAACACATTTGTCTTCTGTAATGAACAAGTTTGCAGTTATGGCTCCTCTGTCCATAGTCATGCTTCAAATAAAAATTACTTCCTTGGTAACATTTCCAGTGTTTAAGGAGTAATTTGATTACTGGCTACTGTATTGGTACAATACAAACACAGAATATCCCATGCAGTAAGTTCTACTACTAGGTAGTAGTCTTACAGAGCACGAGCACAAACTGAACCTATAGACCAAGCTTCAAATACATTTATGTTGCTTACTCCATTTTACTTAGCAGAACATGACTCAGTAAGACAGTCCTAAAGAAGCTCGGCAAAATCACATTTAAACCAGCAATAACACAAGGAATGCCATGAATCAAGCCAGAGGTCAAGAGAAAACACTGCTTAAATAGAAAAATATAGGCTCACAGCACCTTAGGTCAGGAAAGAAAATCTGAACCTTCAGTCTATACAGGAACTACCTTCTACACATGTACAAAGACAAAAGTTTAGTATTAGTAAGCAGCTATCAATTCCATGTGACTTAAGGGGTATGTATATGAGAAGTGATAAAATAAAGTTGTCATTAGCTCATTACTAGTCTTTTGTATTGTTCTCATGGAGTCCACTAAAGCATTAAGTTTTGTATGTCAATTCATGCACCTTTTAAGACAATCAGACTAACAACAATCTAAGATATATCAGGTAATATTGGGAGGGAGGAAACATCCATCTGGAAGCCATTAACTGGAAACAGTTCAGTTTATTAATGGTGAAAAAGGAGACAGACATCCATGGGAGCGGAAAGATGAACTTTAGGTTGAATTCTCAACAAATCTATTATTGTGGAGCTCTCTGGACTGTGAATAGACCCAAGTGTGGAACACTTGGGCTGGGGAAAGAAAATGAAAATCTAGGCGAAGAGTCAAAGTGTACTAAGGAGGAATAAAAGAACGGCAGTGTAAGGTCCCAGCTACAGCCTTAATTTGTGGTATAACTAATCTGTCTGGTCTCATGACTCATCGAGCTTCTAAGATCAGGAGAGGGAGAATGCCAGTGCTCTGTCTAGGGATTGGATAGTACAACAAATGAAAACGCTAAAATACCTTTTGGTAGGGCTGCAGAGAAGAGGGATGGACATGAAGTACCGGGCTCTGTAGAAAATGCTAAAATTCTGTTTATGTATTCTAATTCACAATACTCTAATTTCATGATGTAGCAAGAATCTCAAGTGGGAGCGTATAAAACTCGGGTGAGCATGTCTGTAATCTGCCTCGAAGAGAAATATTCCAAGGCAGATCATTAGCAGTAATAACCTGTAGTTTTGCTGCATGAAACCCCAGTTGAGTGCCTAGTCTCCCTTTTCTGTTTGCCCCTATTATAATTATCTCCCCACACAAACGAAAGTCCGAGGTTAGTCTCCCCTCTCCAATTTTACACCTGTTCAATTCCCCTGCAGGACAACGCCCAGGCAGGTTAGGCCTTAAGCCTGCCCAGAAGACTACCGCCCATCTTCAGAAAGCCTCGACTTGCAGATCACGAGGGGAGAGGGGGAAGGGATTCTTCCAGGCCCAGGGCGGTCCTTAGAAGACAGGAGGCAGCAGAGAACTCCCAGAAAGGTACTGCAGCACTCCCCTCCCCCTACCGAGAAGGGTGCGGCCTTCTCTCCGCCTACTCCACTGCGGTTCCCTCATGGATTGCAGCTCCCACCAATTTTTGGAGAGCAAGTGCTTCCTGCCTCCAAGCCAGACTGACTGAGCCCCCGCTCCTTCCTCCGCTCCCAGGAGTGCACGGTGCATGTCCGGCTCCTCTCGTCCCTCGTGTGGCTACAACTCAAGGGAAGAATCGCGCCCGCCCCCGCCCCGCGGCTCAGACAGCCCGCCCAACCCCGCCTCCAGCGCGCGCTTCCTGCCACGTTGCGCAGGGGCGCGGGGCCAGACTCTGCGGCGCGGGGCCTCGGGGAGGGCCGGAACCTGCGAGCGCCTCCCCGCCGCCCCCGCCAGCCCGCCGACGGCCTGAACTTGCATGAACGCGGGCCAATTGCAAAGGCCAGTTTTCTGGGCCCCGGGAGCCAATCAGGCAGCGAGGCCAGGCTGGCGGCGGGTAAACCGACTCCCCCAGAGGAAGAGGAGGGTGGGAGGCCGCCCGCGCGCGAGCCACTTTCGCTGACCCTCCCTCCCTCCCCTCCCCCGCCCCGCCGGCCGCGCCCGCACGTCCAGTTCTCCTCACCCCACCTACCTCCCGCCCCACCCAGTGGGCACAGCGAGGCGGCCGGCGGCTGCGCACTCCAGCAGCCGTTAACTGACAGGCGCCTCACTCCAACCAAAGCACGCCATTTGTGTTTTCACACGCGGCGGGAGGAGAAGAGGCCAATCAGCGACAAGACGTGAACCGGAAGCGCTCCTCCGGCCCTGGGGGAGCCAAGGCCGCGTCCGATGGAGACTTTCCGCTCCCTTCTCCCTCCCCCTCCGGTTGCTGCAGGGCGGACCGTAGTCCTGCCTCCCACCCGCTCGCCCCTCGCAGCGTAACGAGCCGTGCCCGGCCGTCCCACAAGGCGGCCTCGCCACCCTCGGAGGGCGCACCGCAGCCGCCCGTCCCCACGAGCGCGCCAAGCCACCCTCCCGCCAGAGTCCCGATACCCTACCTAGCCGAGGCTCTCTGAGGAGCCGGAGCCTCGGAGCACAGCCTCTTCTTTAGGCGGCTCCAGCAGCCTCCGCTGATTGGCGGCGAGCTGGCCAATAAGTGCCGGGTGGTGGGCGGAGAGGCCAATGGCGCGGCGGGAGGGGGCGTGTCCCGCGTGCCCCTGGCGCCGGCACTGGGAATCCCCGTGCGGTCAGTGGCGTTTCCGCTCGGGCAGCGGGCTGAGTGAGCTGCCGCTGCCGCCGCCGCTGCCGCCGCCGGGGGAGGGGCGGCCGCCGCCCGCCTGCGCTCAAGAGACTCACGCAGCCCTAGTCCCGCCAGTCCGCCAACACAGTAGTGCCGGCCCCCCTCCGCCCCTGGCCCTCCCCCTCCCCGCCTTGGGCTTGCTCCGCCTTTCTGCCCCCCACCCCCACCTCACGGGTACGGGCCATTCCCGGCCAGGAAACGCCGTGGCGCCGCGTTGGGCCTAACTCGAGTCTCGCTGCCTCCCGGGAGTGCCGTGCGCCGCAGCCCGGGCCCAGGCCCCGGCAGCGCCTGGGTCAAGGTAAGGGTCCAACAGAAATGAGACACCGAACCACACGACCGGGCCCCGGGGGGAAGAAGGGTCACCTCAGTCTCCCTGTGCTCTCTCTCCTCGGGGTCGTGGGCCCTGGGCCTTTCCAGGTTGGTAGCAGGACGATGCTGCCCTTCCCACCTTCTCGGCTACCCTTACACACCATTGCACCCCTCTTGCCCAGGGAGAAAGGCTCTCCTTAATCTAATCGACCCCACTACCCTTTTAATGTCTTCCCTGGGTCAAGACTCTTCCCCTCCCCCTACTCTGGTCTCCCCTTTTTTCCTGGGCACTGCCTACTCCACGTTTATACCCTTTTCAGGAGAGGCCTCTCGCAACCCTGTTCTCAAAATACACAGGCATACTTTTTTTTTTTTTCCTGTCCCTGAGCCCCCACCTCCACCCCTGTTCTTGCGGCCTTGTAACAACTCTGATCGCTCGTGGGGTGGGGGGGCCGTCCTCCCCTCCATAATCTTTCTGAACGCTTCCCCTCTGGTTCTCGAGTCCCTGTATCAGATGGGTGCTGCTTTTCCCACACCAAAGACATTACCTTCGCCACCCCCACCTCACATTCTTGGACTCTCTGTGGCGTATGCCCCAGTATCCCTGCGATATCCCTGTTGAATTTGTAGGGTTCCAGACTGGAATTGAGCCAAATTTTGTCATTTTTCCTGCCTAGGGTGTGGAGATCGATCTTTTAAAAGAACGACTTTAAAGACGAGGGGAAAAAATGTGCCCCTTATGAATCCTCTTCCTCTATGTGTGCAAGCCAAGATGTGAGGTGAATGGTGGTGGACAAAAGCCCTGGTTTTAGTAGGTAAATCGCTCTCTGAGCGAAAGTTTTAACTGCTGGGAAACCCCCTTCTATGCTAATTTATTCTGTAGAGAGCCTTTGCCTTTTTCATGCTTAGGAATAAGGGATCTTTCTCCAGTATATTGATGCTGCAGCCCGCTCTACTGGTCTGGGTCAGGGGTGCGTGTATGACCTGCATTTTCTGCTTTCTCATGTTACTTGTGTAATATGTTCACCAGCAACTCATTTCTTGCCCAGAGCTGTGGACTCTGTATGGGTTTTTGTCTATACCTGAGTTCCTTTTGCCAATCTTCCCTGTACTCAGAATACTTAAAGGAATTCAGATTCTCTAATTTCCTCCATACCTTGACTAAATTGTTTTTAGATGACATATTTGTGATCAAGGTCGTGTTTACATTACTTCCTTTGGCATATGTTAAATAGCTAACTATGCTTTTGATTGAGAAAGATCCAGGTGGATCCAGCTGACTGTTAGGAGCTTTTTAGGAGGTTTGTGTGCGACGTATTGAGAGGAAAGTGTTTTTGACGCTTAATTTTATATTAATAATGGTTAGGTCGCTAGGAGGAAAGCTGTAAGGGGTAATTTTAGATGTGTGTAAACTGACTTAGGACTAAAGCAGAGAATTCTGACATAATCAGAGATTTCTGAGCTTGGAGGACACGGGAATTTTTTTCCCTTGGATTTCTTCCAGTGTTCTCATGAGGATCATTAGTTTTCTGGCCAAATTTTGTGGCCCGTTATGGGATTAGAGCCTTTAAGGTTATTCATATTGTTGTGTATAGAACACTGATATGCCTTTTAGTAGCACACAACCCAAGGCTCTTGTCCCTAGCTGTAAATTTCAATTTGATGGCTGAATGTTTGGAAAATTGGCCTTTTAAAAACTAAAGCTTAATGCTTACTCCTAAATTGCTGGTTTAGTTAAAACAAATATTTGGAATTTGCTATATATTGATTTTTTTTTTTTTTTTTTCTAATCAAAGATCTCAATTTAAGACCGTGACCTTAGGATTGTTTCTTTCAAAAAGCATACTTCCATCATGGAGCATTGGTTCCCCCCCCCTCCAAAAAGAAAGTGTGTTAAGAAGTGGGGGTGGGGTAAAGAGAAGGTTGCTCCTGTGTTGGATCACAGGAGTGAGTATACAAGGCGGCGGCAGCTGCTGGCTCTGGAGCTCTGGTTGCTACGTGAGAAGCTTGGAGTAGTGCTGGCTGCTGTCTCCAGGGAAGGACAGCAGTGCAGCGTCCATTAATGCTGTTGGCTGCAGGGAACTGCACTTAGGCGATGGCTGCTCAGGGCTGGAAAGAAACCTAGCTTGCTTTCCTGGGAAATTGCACTGCTGAGCTGGTTTGCTTTTTGTTCGTGAAGAGACCAGAACTAGCAATTCATAACTGTATCCATTTATGGATATCAGCATCTGAAAGCTGGATCAAAGTTAAAGACTTCAGGTTTTTGTTTGGGGAGGGGCTTGGCAGCTTTTTGTTACTATCTTGAGGTTATACTTTGACTTGACTAAAAGATTTTTTAGTGTTTTGATCTTTTTTAATCCTTGTAAAGATTTTTCTGGGTACCAGAATAGGGTAAGGAGGATCTTTTTGTTTTGTTTTTCCAAAGCAACTGAAATGTTTTCCTTCTGATTTATATTTCTTTCTCCATGTTGGTCCATATTTACCTACGTGAATAGATATTTCCCTAAACATCGTATTATAATTGGATACCTAAACTAAAAAGAGCTACTTTTGGATTAATATTTAATGTTTTGGTCTTAATTTTTATATTAATCTGTAGATTTCTCCAGATTAGATATATTCACTGATATTTGACTTGTAAATTGGATTGGTCATGTATGTGTTGGATTATACTCTCTCCACTGAACAAAAATGTGTTTTGGCAACAATCCATCAGAAAAAGAGAAAGAATATTTAGAATTGAACAACTTTAGTTTAGTTCAGGATAGTAAGGCAGCAAGAGTCCCTTCTAAGTTTTGATTATCACCACCCCCCTCCTAACTGAACAGAAGCGGTAGTTTGCCTGGCAGGGAATATTTGAAACAGAGCCCTCACCCAGGCATGTGCAACACATGAAATCATGTGGATTGTTTTTTTGTTTTTTCCTTCCTCTCTAAATTATTCCTGCAAACAATACCTTTCCTTCAGGATTCTGTTTGTTCAGCTTTGTACACATGTATTTAAAGCCCACAAACATCTATAATTTTTTAGTATGGCTCTGGCATTTGTGGCAAGGAACAGTGGAGAGTATTCTATATTCACAGATGTGGTTCATATTGTTTTTCCAGTGCTAGAAGCAGGAAAAGTCTCTTAATGGTGGTTAGGTGGTTTTAATAAGAATATTGTGTCATAGGTAAGATTCTGTATCCCTTAGGTATGGTTTCATTCATACTGACTTTTTAATAATACTACAGCTTAATAATATTAACTGTAATAATATTTACAGTTGAAGGTGCTAGTGTTTTTGGCTTAATTATACAAGTTTCTTTAGAAAATAGTGACTACCAGTTTTATTTCCTGTTTTTTGGAATTGGTTGTGGTCTCACAGTAATTACTGTGGAGGAGCAAGACTCTTGTCTTAGAAGGATTAGTTGGACTGGCACACTTAAAAATGCTTACATCTTTTGTTACTGTTTAGTATCTAAGAGTCTGCATACTTTCTGAAATTACACTTGACAAAGGTAGCTGTGCCAACTTTGCCTTTGGTTGGGGAAATAAAATCATCTTCATATTGAAATAATTTATTAGACCATACCAGCCAGTAATTATTGAGTACATGGCCAAGAGAAGTTAGATCATAAGTAAAATAAAAGTTTATTATAACTTTTCGCTAAACTCTAGTGACTTGTCGATTTAGTCTGAAATTAGGAGCCCTGGCTAGTGGTGAACTTAGAAAATGTGTGTATGCTAGTTCAACTGGTATAAAGTGTCCTTTCAGGCAGACTTCTTAGAAAAGAATAATACAGCTCTGAAATATGATGGTACTCTGGACCCCAGAGCTTCAACACATTTAATAAATGACATGACCTTCACTTGGTGTTGTGAAGTGGCTAGAATTCAGGGAAGGCTGCAAAAGGTAGAGCGAATAGCCTTTTACTTATCTCTACATGCTTTGTTAAATTATGTAATCTTAGGGAAATTGTCCTATTCTATATTCAGTTATAAACTGGGTAAAGATGCCAATAATACTGGGGGGAGATTCTGTTAGAGAGCATCACTTGGGAGAGGTTTTACTTAGCACTTGAGGGATCTGTGATGTACACCAAAGAGACACTGAAACTAAGTCCAGACTGTATGTTTCTTCTGAGTAAAAGTTCTCAAACCCCTTCCTGCCCCACTCTGTTTCTATTATATTGATTTTGCAGAGTAACTGGGGAAATTCCTTACTTAATGTAAATCCCATAAAGTGTCTTGATAGGAAGGCAAGAAAATGAATTTTTGGCATTTTGAATCCTTGGTGTTTTCAAAACCTTAAGATTTTTGGTCAGCTTGTTTGATAAATATGTCTGCTACTTCCTTGTCTCTTCTGTCTTGTAGTAAGAGACTTTCCAGGGTTTTCATGGCAAATTGAAGTGATAATCATACATGTGTCTACCTAGAGGTGAGGAAACTTCTAGCCTTAATGTTATACATTACAACACACAAACACCAGTAGCTGTAAGAATTTCTGGCTAGGGAATCAAGTTTTTTATTTATACTACTGAATCAAAGGGAAGTGCCAGTTCCTTGCTGCTCTATTTGAGAAATAGGTGGAAGTATGGGAGGAGCCACAGACCTCTGCAGCAGGATTTTGATGTGAGTAGAAAAGGAAGATTTTTGTTTCAAATCGCCAGCTGCTTATGTCAGACTGACTCCCTTATTATGCCTCCAGTAGGCCTGTCAATATGGCCAAACAGCTAGATAAGTGCGGGGCAGGACAAAGGGCTCTTTGCACAGCAGGGATGCAGTGTTGGTGGGGGAGGGGCAGGAGGTAGGAAAAGCAAGAGGGTTTTTTTTTTTCCCCCAGGAGGTTATTCACTTTGGTTTACAATTAAAGAAACTGTTTTTAGTTCCCACTTAAGCCTTGAATTTATGCCAAGCATATCCTTTTAAGCCTAAATTTCATATATACTAGAAATCTGGAAGAACCTGTCCTATCTTCCAGTGGGTGGGGGAGTGAAGGTACAAGGGGACCTGAAGCTTTGTATGTATTAAAGTAAGTTCCGTGTTCTCTTCCCTTCTAAGTGTAAGTTGCCTTTTTAGTAGAGCTGTCCAGAGCATCTGCTAGCCAGATTTTAGTGAGGATTGGAAGGGCCTATTCTGTGTGAATTATATTTGTGTTTCAATTTTTAGTTGGGTTTAAATTCGACAAGGTGTCAAATATTATGTTTTCTTTTGTACAGTAATTGCACATTGTTAATTTTGGTTTATTTTAGTAAGAGGAAGTGCACAGTCCAACATACCTGATCACTATCATGAAAAAATGTGTACTAAAAAAAGTCTTTTTATAACAGGGCCTTATAGCTCACATCTCTATATCCTGTACTCAGGAAACTGAGTCAGGAAGCTTAGCCAAAATGCCAGCCAAGCTACAGAATAAGATTCTTGTCTCAAAAAAGCAAAACCAACCAACCAAATCCAAAAAACAATAACCACATACACAGAAAAGGAAAGCTACCTTATTGTTTCAGTCTTCCTCCTACTTCCTGCAGAATCTGATGCCCTGGAGATTACTGTTGCCCCCATCTTATAGTTTAGGTTCAATCTTATTAGTTTGTGCTTAGCTCTCAGCAAAAGGTGATTACATCTAGCTCATTACTTACTAAGAGTTACAGTGTTAGAGGTGTGTAAGTTATATCTTTATAGGCAAAACCATGAGATACTGCCAAATTTAGGTTCCTGTTGAAGTTGTCATTAACATGAAGAGTCTGTCCTGAATCATTTCAGTTAGTTAAATGTCAAATGTTACACGTATGCTAGTTCTTTTTTAAAATTCCATTCACAAATTAGACAGTAGTTATTTAGATTACAAAGGATTCTTCTTTATAAAGTAATATATGACTGTTCATTTCCATGAACAGGTTGTTTTTAAGAGAATTTAAGTTTTAAAAATCCTTGAACCGTTTTTCCAAGAGCACATCTATTGCTTGAATGAGATAAAAAGAACTGGAAGGCCGGTTTCTTTTTATGGATTAGTAAAGAAGACATGGCTGTAAATTAACATAACCAGAATGTTGTAACACATTGATCAAGTTTTGTGTCATTTCTCTCTTTTGTAAAAAAATAAAATAAAATTACAAATGTGTTGCCTATGTAACACTTTTAAGTATGGCCATCTTGACAGTTACATAGGGTATTTTGATCCAGAGCGGGTGGGGGAGAAAGTGAGAGGCTGGTAGAAGGCTCCGTTGGTCAGGAATTTGTAAAAAGAGTACTCGAGTTCAGTCCCCCATGTAAAACAGCTGTGTGTGATGGGTAATGGATGCTTGTAATCCCAGCCCTGGGCAGGCAGAGATGCCAGATCTTTAGGGTTCACTCACCAGTCATCCTGGCCTACTTGACCAGTTTAGACCAGTAAGAGACCCTGTGTGAGAGTTGGATGGAAAGTTAATGCCTGAGTATGTATCCCCATGTGGACACGGGCCCAAACAAAATAAATTTGCGTTACTATCACTTCTTGGAAAAGTTTTTCATCAGCAAAATAGAAACAGCATTAATATGAACTTTAGGGAGGTGTATCATACATTCTTACGGACATTTAGATGGCCATTTCTTTTTGACAGTCAATTAACATGGATTATTTCCATAGATTTGTGGGACTAAAAGGAAGCTAGGCCTAGCCTCAGTCTCTCCACCAAGTATCTATTGTTAGCATTAGGGTTCCCTTCTGAAATACTCAAAATCTCTAAAAATGTGGCCTTTATTGCTTCTGTTGACAGAATCTGACTAGTGGCCTAAAACAGATCCTGATAAAAATGAGAAAATAGGAGACTACGTCTTGATCCCAGTAATATTTATAACTTACGGCTTCCCAAACAGCTAATTTCATTTTCATAAGCCGAGGCAGCAGTAGGCCAGCACGGAGGTGAAGCACATACATCACCTCATCTTGCTGTGCAGCTGCTCCACCTTACTTCCTGCTATTATTATCCCACTACGCCTCTTCCCAGCAAAAAAGAAACTAGGACAAAGGGGGGAATTGAATGGGCTACTGTAGTTTATATATTATGGTAGGTTGTGGATTTGTTTATATGTTCTAAAGCTAATACTTAAAAGTCTAGTGACAAATAACTTATGTCCTCTACTCTTGGTACACTGTTTCAGGTTCTTAGCTTATAGAAAGGTTTTAAAGCATATAATTTCATTGGCTATTCATAGTTGTTACCACTGCCAGAAGTCACTGTATTATAAAATGAAATCCATTCTGTGTTTGCAGTTTGTATTGGAGATCACCCATGTATGTCTGTGTTTATGACTAGAATTAAGATTTTTAAAGTTAAACCTTTATATATGTTGACCTCTCACCTAATTAAATAGTTGTTTGAGTATAAAAATGTCATTTGTAAAATCTTTAAGACTTCTTTTCCAACACTGCTCAAAATGAAAATTTTAATTTAGTGTTTTTACAGTTGTATTTTGGTGCTCACATTTTCCCCCTCTTCACTCCTGAAATGTGAAGACTTCAACTACTAAGACCCCTAGTAGTTGAAGATGGTATGTGTGCTGATGTTACAATAAGAGTGGAAATTTTGTGATTCTAGACATTATGATCTGGTTAGGATTTTCCAGAATTGTGCTAGCATATTTAATAGTCAAGTGTCATTCCACAGGGATTTCATTGTTTTATGTTTGCATTGTTGATTTGTATTAGGAAGTTGTTTTTTTTTTCTCCCAATGTGCATAACTTTTTTTTTAAACAATTTATTTGTTTTTATTTTTTGTGCATTAGCGGTTTTACCTGCATGTATGTCTGTGTGATGACAGATCTCCTTGATCTGGAGTTACAGACAGTTGTTAGCTGCCATGTGGGTTTTGGGAATTGAACCCAGGTCCTCTCGAAGAGCAGCCACTTAACCACTGAGCCATCTTCCCAGCTCCGTGCACAACTTTTCTGTCTTGTTCCAATCTTTAACTCATACTGAAATTTGTATTTCCTGCTCCTGACTAGCATGTAGTGTTATGCCTTCATGGCTTCTGTGAGGAAGGGAGGTCAGCTGAACATGTAAAGAGCCTTGAAGGGTATTAGCAATTAGTTTTCCTCTGCATTCATTTATATTACATTTTTCTTTATTATGGACTATTGAGAATTGGCTTGTTTTTAGGGGAAGATATATATCTATCTATTTATATTTAATGTGGTTATTGTGGCGTTTGAGATAGAATCAAAAGAGTGCTTTTGTGTGTGGTGTGTGGTTTTGAGGATTGAACCAAGGACCTTGCATATGTTGGCAGGTACTATCTATATATGAGCACAAAAGGACACTTTAAAAAAAGAGAGACAAATTTTACGCTAAAAGCAAGTATTTATGTACCTTCCTAAAACAGAACTGCCTCAAAAACCCATCTTTGTTATTTTATTTTTCTCAGTTCTGTGGCACAAACTACTACAGCTATGGAAGTGAATGTGTTTCTGTGCCCACAGCCTGAAAAATGTTAGCTAGAATAATTCTTGTTCTTGTTTTTCTTCTTCTCTTCTTCCTCTTCCTCCTCTTCAGAAGATCTAGAAAAAAATGTAGGAGCTATTCTAAAATGGAAGTTTCTTTTAAAATATTTCTGTTTTTTGGGTTTGGACTACTTTTATTGAAAGTGTATCTGTCTGTATTTAAAATCTTTAAAACAAAATAAAATCTTCACAGGTTATAAACAGTCGCTTTATTGACTGCATAGTAAGTAAACAGAAAGTTCGAACACCTTCAAAGAACCAGAAGTCAACATTGCTAACATCAGTACATTGCTCAGAAGTTACTTGCTGTATAGCAGGTAGAACAAGTAAATAAGAAAGCTAGCTAACTCCAAGGCAGTTTTAGTTTGAAATCTTAGGCTTAATTGATTTGAACCAAATGTATGTCACTCACATACGTGATGCTTAGCTCATAGACTTTACAGTATTGCTAGTCATAATGTGTCAGTTCATGGTTTGAGTAGAATTCCAGCTAGACCATGTATGGGAAGACATTTTTTGAGAAACATGGCTCTGGGTAGGTGTGATCTTCCTCTTAAAGTTTAATATGAACTGTTAGTATGAAAAGGAATGGCTAGAGATTTGAATGGTATACAAAGCAACAAGAAGTAGGCATACCCTACTTTATAAAATAGCAGTCTGAGAGCTGGACAGCTCAGGCTTAAGAGCACTTTCCTGCTCTTCTACAGCAGTGATTCTCAACCTTCCTAATGCTTAGTACATTATAGTTCCTCATGTAACCCCCAACCACGAAATTGTTTTCATTGCTACTTCATAACTATAATTTTGCTACTGTTACGAGCCATAATGTAAGTATCTGTATTTCTGATGGTCTTAGGTGACCTGAGGGGTTTTATGACCCATAGGTTGAAAACCACTGTTATGGAGGAACCAAATTTGGTTCTTAGCATACTCAAGCTTAAAGAGAGTTAATGGTCTCTTCTGGCCTCCACGGAAACCAAATGCATGTACATATAACTTAAAAATAAGATGAATCTTGCATAGAATAGCAGTGTGCTAACCAAGAGAAGTGAAAAGCAATTTTTGGGTAGAATTTCTTAGTTTTTCCTAAATGTGTAATAATAAGTTCCTAAGTACATTCTGTGCCAGATAGTTGTGCAAAGGATTCAGCTAATTTTTTTAAATTTCTATTTTCTATGTATGGGTGTTTTGTCTGCAGCTGTGTTTATACACTATGTGCATGCATGAACAAAATGAAGGTATCAGGTCCTCTGGTATTGTATTTACAAATGTTGTAAGCCACCATGTGTGTTCTAGGAATTAAACTCTCGTCCTATGGAAGAGCAGTCAGTATTCTTAACCACTGAGCCATCTCTTCAGCACCTGAGCTGATTATGTTTTTCTTTTTAATTAATTAATTATTTATTTATTTAGAGTGATGAGGGGAAAGGCAAGTATTCTATCACTATACCCTAGTCCTGAAATAATTTTTCTTAATCTTTTATGAGGAGGGACTGTGCTACAGCTGAGTTTCCCTAGAACAGTCCCGCTGTCCTAGCATCATTGATAACATCCTTTTCACTCTCCAAAACTGGCCTAGAGGTGAACATCAACTATGGAGGTAACGCTTAGTCCAAACCAGTTTTCTTTGTTGAGTTCTGATTCTATGCCAGAATTTGTCTCTTGGTCTCTTATTCTTCCCCAGTAAGCAATTCTTAGAATGTATTTTCTTTTCATTATTAGCATGGCAACAAATAACTAGAGATTGGGTTGGATTTTAAAACTTTACAATGGAAATTCAAAATACACCAGAATAGGAAAAGTGGTTTTCCTGCAGATTTTATCAAATTGTTTAAAATAACTATTTCAGACTGGGCATAGTAGAACATGCCTAATCGCAGCACTCAAAAGGCAGAGACAGGTAGATCTCTGAATTCAAGGCCAGCCTGGTCTGCAAAGTGAGGTCCAGGCCTATACAGTGAAACCCTGCCCCAGAACAACAACAATAATAATAACCTGTTTGGGTAACATGGTAGAACATGTGCCTGGCATATGCCAGGCCCTAGTTCTCCCAGCTCACCCTACTCAGATCACTTGATTAAGGGCCATAATGGCACTTGAGAGATGACTTAGCAGTTAAGAACACTTGCTGCTTTTGCAGAGGACCCTGGTTGGGTTGTCAGCATCCAGATGGTAACTCACAACCTTCTGTAATTCCAGTTCCCGGGGATCTGACTTCCACAGTCACCAGGCAGATACGTACATGCAGGCAGAACTACATTGCCCTTGATTGGTTTGAATCTATAATTTTTATTTACCTCCCTTTCTTTCGTGTCTTGTGTATATATTTTTTAAATTGTCTTTTGTAGTGTTTCTAGGTTTTCGATTTTAAAGACTACGTTTCTAGGGTTTCTCTGTAGCACTGGCTGTCCTGGAATTCACTCTATAGACTAGACTGGCCTCAGATTTACAGAGATCCGCCTGCCTCTGCCTCCCAAGTGCTGGGATGAAAGGCATGCACCACCATCACCAACTTGACATAAGGTTTTTAATGAACAATAACATTGTTTTACATTTTTGCAAATCTTTTAATATCTATCTTAATAAAAGATAGCTGCTTTTTCAAAGCCCCTTCTTTAATTTGTTGTGCTAGGCTGAAAACAGAGGACATTCATAATCCTTGTGGACATATAGTCAGAAAAGGGAAAACTCAAGGTCTCCCTCGAGGGAGTCTAGCAGATTTCACTCTGCTTGGATCTCAGGTGAAGATCCATTCTACTTTCTTTATGCTTGTGAAATGGTGGTATAATATTACTTAATATATTGTCTGGGCTGAAATATTTCCTCTCATGTAACCCCTTTAGGGCTACAGTTGAATACAAAAGGCAAGATTAGTACTTGTTTTTTATTACCCCTATTTATCGGTTTTCAAAATAGTGGATTGGTAACTTAGCAACTTTGGGAGGTGGTCAGTGAAGTATTATGATTTTGTGCTCATGGTTTTGAATATGTTTAATATGTTAGTCTTATTACTATTTTTGATATTCAGATTGTACTGTCTACCTCTTGGCTAAGTAAATCTTTAACGGTTTGTCTTTAATGGTTTTCTTTGTTTTGTTGTGTTCTAGTTCTAGTATGACAGAATGTTCTGGGATCATTTTTACCATTTTTCACTGCAGTTTCTGGTGTATGTGGTTGTTGGTAGTGGTACTTTGCTTTGCTTTTGTGACAGGTTTTTGGGGTATATAGTACAGGCCTGCCTGGAATGATCTTCCTTCTTTGGTCATCTCACCCAGCCTTAGTTTAAAACAAACTCAGGAAATGATCCTTAGAGACTGAATGTTCATTATTCTTGAATTAATGATGTTTCTAGATCTTTTTTAAAAATGACGGTTTCAAAATGCTTTATTTTTAAAACACCTAATCACTGGTATTTCACATTCAGTACCAATATTTAATGTAAGCTGATCTTTTTTTTTTTCTGTGCCCAACTCTCAATTTCCAGTGACACCAACATATTTCTTCACTTTTTTTTATGCCACAGTTTTAAATTAGTAGGACAATGTGGTTACTAAAAGGTGGGTGGATTGTTTTATTCTGTTTCCTTTTTTCTTAAAACATATCCCTCCTGGCTGGAGAGATGGCTTAGAGGTTAAGAGCGCTGGCTGTTCTTTGAGAGGTCCTGAGTTCAATTCCTGAGACCACATGGTGACTACAACCATCTAAAACCATCTATAATGAGGTCTGGTGCTCTCTTCTGGCCTGTAGGCACACATGCAGGCAGAACACTGTATGTATAATAAACAAATAAATAAATAAGTCTTTTAGAACAGCATATCCCTTCAGACATAGTCAATTAAATTACAGCATTAAAGAAAAAATCTTTTGGTGTTTTCTCTGTGTGATTATACCACTGGCTTGATACTCAATGAAGTTAATTTTTTATTTCACTTTAAGATTTTTCAGAGATTACCTTTTGTTCTACAAGTGAATAAAAATACTTTGTTACTGTGTAAAATGTATAAAGTATGGTCAAAAATGTCCTGCTTCACCAAACATGGTGGTGCATGCCTTTAATTCCAGCACTCGGGAGGCAGAGAGAAACAGGTGGATGATCTCTTTGAGTTTGAGGCCAGCCTGCCTGATCTACAGCGTTAGTTCCAGGACAGCCAGGACTGTTAACACAGAGAGACCCTGTCTCGGAAAAAGAAAAAGAGAAAACCTAGCAAAAACTCCTGTTTCTAGCCCAAAGGTCTTCTCCCCTGTCATCTTTGTGTCAGACACTTACGCTTCACCTGTTCTTTATAAACCTCATAGTATTTTTTGATTTACAGTTATTTAGAGGAGGCATGTACATCTGCATGCGTGAAATCAGAAGTTAATTGTAAGTCAGTTTTCTCTGTTGTATGTGTTTTACGGATCCAACTTAGGTCTTTAGTGTTGGTGGCAAACACCTTTTCCTGGTGAGCCATCTTGCTGGCCCTCATATGGTCTTTTCTGAGGATACTTTTGTCTTAATGGGAGAAGTACTTAGATTAAGTTAATTTAAAACTATCTCCTTTTAGATTTTTCAATAATGAAAATAAATAGTTCTCGACCATAAGAGCAGTGGCATAGAGTTTCTTAGGAACCAGAATTTCTTGACTTAGTATAACTTTTGGGGATAGTAATCTTGCTGTTACTACTAAAAAATGTTTATTGAAATGCTAGGTTATGTTCGTTTCTGGTGGCTTCAGGTGCTGGCTCGGCTCCTCAGCAGACATTTCTTGAGCACTCACAATTAGGCTTTAGATTCAGGCACTGCTTAGAAAAAAATACCATTTTACTTCATCAATTCAGTTCCAAATAAATTCAGTGTTCTAAAATCAGTTGAATGTTTTAATTCTTGCTAACTGATATCTTAAGAGTCACATTTCAGCACTATCGAGTTGTAGTAAGTAGTCTAATAGTATTAAATTATAATGGGTGAATCAGTGAGGAAATAGTGATAAGTATGTGAAAGTTCTGAAAGGAAAAATGAGGGTCTGAGAAGCATATGCTGGATATACAGTGTATATTTGTGTATACAAATTTAAATTGGAAAGAAAGGAAATGAGTATTCTTTGAGATTGAGTTGTCTCCCTCACAGCTCCCACAAGAAGAGATGGGGCCTCTAGAGTGGAATAGACCTTATTCATGTTCTGGTTGTGCTTTTATTAATGTGTGTGCACACATGTTGGATGCTTGAGAAGGCAAGAAGAAGGTGCAGGATCCCCTTGAGGTGGAGTTAAAAGCATTTGTGAGCTGCTCAACAAATGTGCTGGGAACTGAACTTGGGTCTTCTGCCAGAGCGGTATGTGTTTTTTAACTGCTGAGCCATCTCTTCAGCCTCAGATTCTAGTTTGTGTGCTTCTTTGTTTTTTCAAGACAGTTTCTCTGTGTACCCCCGGATGTCCTGGAACTCAACTCTGTAGATCTGGCTGGCCCTTGAATTCAGAGATCCGCCTGCCTCTGCCTCCCAAGAGCTGGGATCAAAGGCATGCACCACCACTGTCCAGACGGATTCAATTTATTTTTTTAATTTTTTATTTAACTTTTTTTTGTTTTTGTTTGAACCAGGGTTTCTCTGTGTAACCTTGGCTGTCCTGGACTTGCTTTGTAGACCAGGCTGCCCTTAAACTGACAGAGATCCTCCTGCCTCTGCCTTCCTGAGCGCTGACTGATTCTAACTTTTTTTTTTTAAGATTTATTTATTTATTATATACACAGTGTTCTGCCTGCATGTGTACCTGCATGCCCATAAGAGGGCATTAGCTCACATTATAGATGGTTTTGAGCCACCATGTGGTTGCTGAGAATTGAACTCAGGATCTCTGGAAGAGCAGTCAGTGCTCTTAACCTCTGAGCCATCTCTCCAGCCCGCAGATTCTAATATTTAACTCACGTTTCTTGGCAATTTAAATTTTGGCCTAATAAGATGTTATAAACATTACGTGAGGTAGTGAGTGAAAATGAGCATAGAAACAGTGATTGGGACAGAATAATCCAGTAAACAATTGCTTTCAGTTTTAAAGTTGGTATTACTGTTATGAGTAATTAGTTTTCTAAACTCAATGTCAACCTTACTTGGGATTATGTTCATATGTTGTAAGTAGCACCAGATTTTCATTTTTCGGTTGATTATATGAAAATAACTGATTGCTAACAAATGAGTAATTGGTACCCAGCTGAAATTTGAAGGTTCTGACATGTTTGCTTAGAATGCTGGAATTCAAATCCAGGGCCTTGCCTGTACTTGGCAGTTGTTTTGCCACAGAGCTGTACCCCCCCAGTCCCTCTTGAGTTAAAGGCTTTGTAGCCCAGATTGACCTTGAACTTGTGCATCTGACTGCTTCCCACTCCTAAATTTGACTACAGCTTTGGTCATCACACTAGGCAGGCCTCTTGTTTTATAAATATGCCAGTGTTTGCTTCAGAAATGTAATCACAAGATGGCTCAGCAGGTAAAAAAATCTTGCTGTGAAAGCCCAACTGGAGTCAGTCTCTGGAATTCATTTTAAGTTGGAAGGAGAGAACCAACTGCCAAAAGATGTTCTCTGGCCTCCATACTGGGGCTGTGATATATGTCCACCACCCACAGTCCACTTGATAATAAATAAAATAAATTTTTAAAAATTTAATAGACAAGGGAGCTTTAAGGACAGCTGAACCTTAGGAATTAGCCCTTAAACATAGTTTTAGTACCAGTTGTAGGGTTCATTCTTTTTCTACCAAGATTGTTTGCCATTAAAGCATGCATGCTGCCTTTTTTAAACCCTAGAAATAAGCTCTCTTACTAACTCTCCCAGGATGACCTTGAAATAACAGCCCTCCTAAGTAGCTGGGATTACAGGTTTGCCACCAAGTCCAGGTATTCCTTAACCATAGAAATGTAACTTTTGCTTTTTAAGTAGTTGATGGATAAAAACACATTTGACAGTTTATTCATAAATTCAGTCTTTTTTAAAAATATTTTGAGGTTGGAGGTTGAATAATACCAAAATTTGTATTAGATAACAGTATTTTAGATATAGGAAATGTAGGAAAGGACAAAATGGCAATCTAAAGTCAAGCAAAAAGATAAAGGAACTTTATCTTTTAAAATTATATGCTGAAATATTATTTATGAATAGTAGATTATCTGTATTTGCTGTGGAATGAAGAGATAATGAAGCAAAATCAGTTGTAGGTGTTAGTTGGAACTGGATAATGACTAGATGGAGTTCTATATACTATTTTAGTTTTGTACTTACAGTTTCAATTTAAAATAAAAGTATTCATAGAGTTGACCATGGTAGGACCTGGTAAAGCAGATTATAGTAGTGGTTAACAGAACCAATGGGGATGCCTGTAATCAGAATATTTGTTAGTGTAGGTAAGACAGGAAGATTTGGAGGTCAACCTGGGCTACAGAATAAGGTCCTGTCTCAAAATAAAATCAAACAAAACCCCAAACAGAACCAGATGTTTTGGTTTCTCCCTGTTGTTTACTATGTGTACTCTGAGCCAAGTTTATCTCCTGACCATCACATAGTTCCTATCAACAACAAAATAGAGTGGCTCAAAAGAATATATTGGCCTGTATAGATTTGTTTGTTTTGCTTTGCTTTGCTTTGTTTGTTTTTCTGGGGGCTTTGTTTTGTTTTGTTTCTTTGAGACAGGGTTTTCTATGTAGTTCTGGCAGCTCTGGAACTTGCTCTATAGACCAAACTGATAGATATCATGATTTTTAAACTTTTAAAGAGGTCTACAAAGTTTGGAAAGCATACTTGACCAGGAAATTTAGGAAGCAAATTTGTTAACTGTTAATATGTTTATAATATATATTGTATCTTTGAGTTGGTTTAACTTTTGGAGAAGCATCTCATAAATATCATGAGATCTATGCTGAGGACTTACCTAAGAACAGTGACCTGGCACTTAAGTATGCTGTGCATTACTCACACTTGAGCATCATTAGTGACAGAGTTTTGATCCTCTCCTCCACTTGAAATAGTTACCTTAGAAGAAGGAAAGCAGTTCCTTGTTTGTTTTCATCCAATCCCCTATTTTGTTCCTTCCTAGTACTGGAAAGCTGTATACCAAAATTTGGGTTCTGTACCATGTTTAATTCTTAGAACCATGCACTGAGGTGAATTGCAATAAGATTTAGTAAGAATGACCACACAGCTAAGTAATACAATATGTCAAATCTTTTGATTCCAAGATCTTTTCATTATACCACATCCTCCTCATTTCTGGATCCTTTTACTCTGCTGATAAAACCTGCACTTCCTTGGTTGTCTGGATACATTTTGATCAAGATTCTTTGTCAGAATTGCATAGGACTTTTGCGCCATAGACTATATATAGAAAGAGAAATGAATAGGAAGTCATTGAGAACTATCCCTTATTATAGTGATTGCAAATCCTTGGTAATGGGAGACAATAACTTCTAACAAATATCTATACATTATAAGTCACTTTTGAGCCTCCCTTATTCCAGGCTTGCCGCTTGTTGCAATTCAGAAGAGGGTATAGAGAGCAAAAGCATATGAGTTTCTAAACACTTTTAGATCATATTTTTTCTCTATTTTTTTTTTTTTTTTTGAGGGAACGTTTTTAGTCTTTATCAGATTATTATGGACATCAGTGACCACTCCTTAAAATAGTAAGAACTACAGGTATCCTAGAATTGGCTTCATAAGAGAGCAACATGCCAGACTCAACTAAGTTTTTTTTTTGGGGGGGGGTGTCTGGAAGAGGACAGGCAATAAACTACCGTGAAGCCCACCGATGAGGCAGTTATTGTCTGAGCAAAATAAATAAATAAAAAATAAATTCCGTTATTTTTGAGGATTGAAATAACTTTGCTACTAGGTATTAGAACCAGCTCGTCTTTATTTATATTAGCACTCCGTTTGCTCTTGATAAGCTTTTTTAAAAGTACTCTTTAGAAAGAATTATAACAGGTCTGGAAGTCACAGAAGACTTCCTAATTGAATTTCAGAAGAATAAGGAATGATGATAGCCCCTAAACTTTATCTTTCCTTGTTTTGTTTTCTAAGTGTATTTAAAATTCAGCAGGTTGATAGCCAAAGTGAAGGCCAATATTTTGTCTCCTTTGACCAGTTCACTAAAGCAGGATTGGCAGGAATTTGTGAGTGTATGTACTCAAGTAATAGCTAAAATGTATTATGTTTGAAAGCTGGTAGAAAAACAAGCCAGTTACAAACATCCAGGATTAGTTAAAGGTCTTTGAATATTGGTACTAAGCCAAATGGAGAGCCAGTGTGTTTGTTTCCTCTAAGCGTTGGGATTTATAATTGAAAAAGCAATCTTGAAAATTAGAAAACCTGAATTTATAGAATTATGTTAGGTTTGTCACTCTTAGGGGCAAGTGGTAATTGGCCAGGTTGTAAATTGCTAGTGGTCTGTTAGGATAGAAAATAAAGAATCCTATGCAAAAGCATTGCTAGTTTTTCATAGTATTGTTCTACAGTGCTTCTCTACTTTTGTGGGTTGTTTGTTTTGAGACAGGGTCTCACTGTGTATCTCTGGCTGTCCTGGAACTCTATGTAGACCAGACCAGACTCAGAGCGATATGCTTACCTCTGCCCTCTGAGTGTTAATATTAAAGGCATGTACCACCACACTGGCCAGTTTTTGCACTTTAAAAGAGCTTTTATTTTTCTCTCAGAAAACTGGAATCTTCTGCTTTTTAGTTGTAAATGTTGGTTTATAAGCATTGAAATCTGAATCCCCCCATCCCCTTGTATGTTGGGGCACATCTTTAATCCCAGCAATCAGGGAGGCTGAGGCAGGTGGCTCCCTGTAAGTTCGAGGGCGGCGGCGGCTGCTGCTGCTGCTGCTGCTGCTGCTGCTGCGTGAATTTTGACTCTTGTGTAGAGGTCAGAAGCTGGGTTTGGTTCTCTTCTTCCACTGTGTGGATACTGGGAATCCACACAGTGTCTTATTCACTGGCCCAGGGACATGGAATTTTTTAAAATAAATTTTTAGCCTGTGTTGTGGTATAGGTCTTGTACTTCGGAGGTGATAATTGCAGAACAACCAAGAATTCAAGGTCATCTTTAGCCACATAATCATGTTCAAATCAAATCTTAGTTTTTACATTGGTTACAAAGCAGTGGTAAAACATTCATTTGAAAATATTTTGCTCAGCTGGGCATGGTAGCACATGCCTTTAATCACAGCACTCAGGGAGGCAGAGTCAGACAGATTGCTGTGGGTTCGAGGCCAACCTGGTCTTCATTATTTTGCTCAAGAAAAATTCATAAGTAGAAGGTGTTTTAATGAAAAGGAAAATAACTGATGCATAGAAATTCTAAGATACTTTGTGTTTTACTTCATTCAGTAAACTCCTTACTTGTTTTAAGGTATGACTAGAAAAACAACAAATGATTCAGGAGACAATAAAATAACTACAAAAAATGTTAATGTGCTTTATGGTTGTGGTTATGTTTTGTATAGGAATTCAGAGTAGCAAAAGTACTACTTTACCAGTGCCCTGAAGCTAAAATTTTCAAGTATGAAGATATTTTATTCCAAATACAGTGCAATGTTTACTGAAACTAGATTAAAAAAAAATTGTGTCCATGTCAAAGCTTCAGAATAGTTTTTTATGTTAAGGTCTTCTGCAAAAATATTTGCAGCTCATAATCTAAAATTTTTTTAGCACTAATTAAATACTTTATTGAATAAATAAAATACCAACAAAATAGAAATATTTTCTTTAAAAATCACTTTTAAAGGACTTTCTAATTAGGCTAATAACAAACACAAAGGCAAATATGCTAGTTTAATATAATTAGCTGATTTTATACAACACACATCTTTTAGTCCAGAAGTATATTATTAAATGGTAGAGGACATGTAATACAACCATTTCTACATAACAGGAAATGAATTTCTAAGGAAAAAAGGTTTTACAGACCCTATCTTTTTATGCCCACCCCCAACAGCTTATCTCTAAAGAGGATAAAGCCAATGCCTCACAAGAGCTCAGGACGAAAGTCGCTTTGCTCTCAGAATCTGTATTTGTGATCTGTTATGAGCATTGAAACAAGATTCAAATATTCTCAAAGAAGCACAGTGCGCATTGTAATTGCCTATTCAGCAACAGCGAGCACTGCATTCAAAACTATCTCATCCCAGGTCAGCCACATTCATGGGCATTTCCTCCACTGTAGTCTGAAAGTCTCAGTGTCACAGAGAATCCTCTTCTTCAGTAACAAAATTTGTAGCCACACCTTTCCTCCCAAATAGACCTTGTCTGTTAATTCAACTCATTCTTTATTCAAACGTGCTGTTTTCTTATGATTCCATATCCTAAATTATGTCAGTGCCATTTCTGTGCACCATCTCATCAACTGCCGCTATCAACTCCTGTGAATATAGTTTTCACAGTTGGTAGATAGGTCATAGTTTATAACCAAGGACATTTGTTGCACATCAATCTCACAAGCCAACAAGTCAGTAGTGATCAGAATGCAACTTGACCCTGATGGGAATTCGCTCATGATGAAATCTCCTTCCTTCTGGTCCATGTCACCATGCAGAGCAGAGCAGAAACTGTGATGTCCCTGGCTTCGTTTTCTCAGTGAGCCAGTCCACCTTGCGCCTTGTAGTGAGAAAAATAACTGCTTGTGTGATAGTCAAAGCCTCATACAAGTCACAGAGTGTGTCCAGTTTCCACTCCTTTCTAATGCTGCAACCTCTAAAAACAGATCCTCATGTTTTGGTGAATCCCCCAACCATAAAATTTTCGTTGCTACTTTGTAAATTTGCTGTTACGAATCATAATATAAATACCTGATATGTGATCCCAGAAGAGGTCATGATCTATAGGTTGAGGATTGCTGGTCTAAAGATAACAAAGGACACTGGACATTAAGAAAGAGGATCCAGTGCAGTTACTTTTTTTATTCTTGTGTGTAGTCTGCTAGCATTATTACAAAAACCAAGATACTGTCCTAATTTCTGCAAGTTTAGTACAGTTCTTATACAAGAAGGTTAATTAAATATTTTTGATGTTTTGGATGATAGGAACTGTCAAAGGTCTTGGGTCTTAGACCAAATCAGTAGCTGTCTAATTCCATTCATTCTCATGGGCTTCTAGAAAAATATGTACACTCTCCATCCCAAAGACTACATTTTTGTCAGTGGCTGTGTGATCAATACAAGCTAGTTTTTATGAAGACAAAGCTTTCACTCATGTTTATCCATATTTCTTTGAAGTAGCTATTACCTTCTGTTACTGTTACTTTTTAAATAACCAAGGATTCTAAGGTTAGTTTCGTTTTCATAAGTACAGTTAGGTTTATTTGGGTAGTGGGTGATACAGTATTAAGTTTTCTTTTTTTTTAAGATTTATTTATTTTATGTATATGAGTGTTCTATCTGCATTTACATCCGCCAGAAGAGGGAATCAGTTTACATTATAGATGGTTGTGAGCCCCCACATGGTTGCTGGGAATTGAACTAATGACCTTTGGAAGAGCAGACAGTGCTCTTAAACACTGAGCCATCTCTCCAGCCCCAGTATTAAGTTTTTATTGGTGGTGCTTATGACCTGTTTCAAAGTTATGTTGGCTTTGCATTTAAAATAGAAATTGTCTAAACAGCTACATGTTTTTGTTCTGACACTCAGCCATTGTTACTGAGTTATTTTTCTACTGGGGAGTAGATGAGTCTGTCTGAAGTCTATCACCACTCACAACTCCCCATGTAGTCTTAAGAGACCACTAAGTGAAAACAAGAACAGCTGGTCACCAGTGATGTGATGTAATTATAATTAGTTCTTTATTTTTCCAGAGACAGTGTGCAGAACACCACATGGATTTTTGTCTTCTTGATTGGGGGGAGTATTTCCTGTGTTTTACCCATTTTTATGTGATGACAAACAATATGTAAGAATGCTATTCATTCTTCCATATGAGAAATGTGTATTCCCAGTAATGTATGAGAATTCTTCCGCTGAAACATTTTAAATAAGCACTTGTGTAACTCATGTCTGAACATTACCCAGCAGGCTAGTATTTGGTGACTTATAAAGCTTTTATTCATCTGAATCTTGCAAAAAAAAAGACCTTGAGCCCCTCCACAAACTTTATTGTTAGGATAAGTAGGCCCCTCTCATTATCACCAATTATATTAAATAAGTTGCTTTTGTACTCATGTGATATGCAAATCTAGTATTTTTGGAACTTGCTATATAAGATAATCCTGGGGATAAATAACATAGCCGTCTTACCGTGCTAATCAACCCCGGTGTCTGAGACTTTAATGACTTTAATTTTCTGGAGGATGGTTTATTTAGAATATGAAACATGCTCATACCATCTAAGGACTCCTGTACATATGCGTGAACAAAGTTCTCAGTAAGTACAATGTTCAGTATAGCACTGCAGAGTACCAAAAATGAATAACAGTGTGAGCATCTTCCTGCAGATTAACTTAAATTAGAATGAATCAATAGAAGGGTGCTGCAGTATCATTGAAGAACTACAGATATACACAAAGATACGTCTTGTTAAATATAAAAACCAGCTTACAGAACCAGTCAGGCTTCTCTTTTAAAAAAGTATACAAGGATTTCATGCTCTTCTAATGTTGGGTTTCTGTGAGATGTATTATCACTGTGTGGCTCTAGCCAGCCTGAAACTTGGTAGAACCAGACAACTGCAATGAGGAAGCCTCTTGGATACACCAGAGTATTAAACAAGGTTCTTTGATACTTTTTTGTTAGCTACTTCGTCAGGCATCATAAAACATACATGGTCAAACTCATTTCTTCTTTAAGAAATCTTCCTGCCATATTTATCTTTGCTCTTAAGAAAAATGTTTGTATTTTCTCTAAACAACATAAACACTTTATACAAAAAAACCTCTCCCTGGTAAACAGTGTAGTGGCTTGTCTCTTAAGCAGTGGGGAGGGTTACTCTCCCTTCAGAATTTGACTCAGTTATGGAAGGAAACGTACTTCAAGAGGTTTTTGTTGTGTGTGTGTTTGTGTGTGTATGTTTGTTTGTTTTTTTTAATGTGGTTGTGAAAATGCAATGCTTGTTACATGGGTAAGCCTACAGAGTTAAAAAACGTTTTCAGGGACCAGGTGAGTTGATAATACCATACCTTAAATTCAGCATTTAGAAGCCAGGACTATATACTGAGACCCTGTTTAAAAAAAGAGAGAGAGAGAAAAGAAGAAAGATAGCTCTTCAGAGTGAGAATGTGGCTCAGTTGCTAAGGGTGCTTGCATACCATGTATAAAACCCCAGATTTGATTCCCAGCACCACATAAAGCTCTAGGTGTCTTGCACATTCCTATGTTTTTAGCATGCAGGAGGTAGAGGCAAGTGGATCAGCCTGCAAAGTTCCTAAGACCATGTAGGAAGACACACCTTCAAATAGTTTTTACCTTCATAGTAATTATTTTTGTTGAATCAATGATGAATAAAGGGAAAGTGGAAATCTATATAATATAATTTCCCCATTTTATATTATGGAGCTGGGAGTTGTATTCTAGACTTGTTTAATGTAGTGCTAGTTAATAAATACTTTTAATTTAGATATTGTTATCCAAAGTAGTTAGTAATTAGGTGCTTTAATAAATAAAGGCTACACATCAAAATCTTAACTTTCTTTTGAACTCTATTGCTATATATGTGACTTTCTTGTGAGTAAATTTTCCCCTTTTCATTGTAACCATCCAACCTTGTTGAATGTTAGGCAAGCACTCATCATTCAGCCAACATGCCCAGTCCCATAAGTTAAATTCTGTTTTTGTCTACAAAATAATCAAGCCTGGGAGATGTCTCAGTGGCTAATAGTACCTGCCTTACAAGCATAAGTGCTACGTTTAAGTGTGTTTCCCAGAACCTACGTAAAGCTGAACACAGCTCAGGCCTGTTATCCCAGAGGCAGAGACAAGAAATTCACCAGAAGTATGCAGGCCAGCTAACATTGTATACATAGCTGGACATATTTTAAGCAAGGACTGATAACTTGACCTGCACATTCATAATTATGCATATGAATATGTGTTCGCACAAACAATTTTAAAACCATTTTCTAAGCCCTAAAATTTCATTTTTATGAAATAGAAGAATTTACCTAAATCAGTACCATTGTGAGGTATTAATGCCTCTTGCTATGTAAAAGGAGGCAAGTATATGCAAGTGTGAGATTCTTCTGCCTACTGAAGTACATTGCTGGTGAGAGAGTTTCTAAGTACTCTCTGACTCTTAACACAGTAGGACAGAACCTCCAAAGTCTTGATTTTTTTTTTTTTTCTTTTTCATTTTCTGAGAAAATTTTATCAGCTTTTTGGATAAAATGTGTCAGGCGGGACAATACCATCATCTCGTGTTTACCACTGCATATATGTTAGCTGGTCTGCATTGAGATGAGGTAGGGTCTCACTTACATAGCCTTTGGCTGACTTGGAATCTACTGTTTAGATCAAGCTGGTCTTGAATTCATAGAGATCTTTGCCTTTCCCCCTAACTGCTCAGATTAAAGGCATGCATCACCACAATGGGCTCAGAAGTCTTGAGTATTGAATTCAATCTAAATTCCTTGAGGACAAGATCTCTATTTGATTAGTAGAAACTTTATATTTTCTTCCTTTTTTATTTTTCATTTCTCTGAGAAAATTGTATTGGCCATTTGAATAAAACTTATTTGTCAGGTAGGGCAATCCTATCATACTTAGGCTGGAACCAGTACATGGATTCCTCTTTGCTAATTCTGTTTGTCCCCAATACAGTCTGTCCTGTTCTTTTTATCTGCCATGCTGAAACCTGGCCTACCTAGCACCATATAGATCCAAGCCATAGATTCTAAAGATTGGGTCACATTTGATGGCCAGGTCAATGTGTTCTTGAATCCCAAAACCAAAGTTTCCAGTATCTGAAAAGTTATTTTTCTTTAACTCCTACTCAGGCACCTTCAGGTCTTTCTCCAAGATTTCTTCTGCCTTGGCCCAGTGGATGTATAGTAAACAACAATTTTTTTCATTTTTCCTTATGCCAGAGGACATAACTGTGTATCTAATTTTGGAAAGTGCAGGTGTCTGGCCGGTGAACTGCTCAAGCACCATGACTGCCAGGGTCAGTCTGTCTGTCTCCACTTTCATCCACACAGATACTGAAGTTCCCACATGGAGTTCACCTTGTTGTCTTGATCTTGTCCCATGATGGAGAACAGGAAGAGGACATTTCTTGACTGTTGTTAGGATACAAATTCTGAGCATTCTGTTTTTGTTATTCAGATATAAAATATTGATTTTTAAAGAGCCTTACTAATTTAAGATCATATTATTTAGCTTTGTTGTCATGGTGTGTAGTCTTACCCTACTTCTTTTGCTACCTCTCCTCTTGCTGCTACATAACAGCTTGACCTCTGTCATAGTACAAGTTATAAGTAGGAATTTCTTTTTAATTGGTCTTAAATTGCTTCATAGTAAGCAAAGCTTCACAGACATTGGCTTATACCGGCACCACAATTCCCTGGATAGAATGTAAATTTAGCTAAAGAAAACAACCTGGAGCACAGAGATCTCCTCAAAAGGACTAAGATTAAAGGCTTTTACCACCACACCCAACCCATATGTTTTGTTGGTTTTTGTTTATTTGTTTGGGTTTATTGTGGGTTGTTTACTTTGTTGTGTTTTCTGAATTTCCTCTCCCCGTGTTTTTTTGTGTAGCAGAATTGAAATGCATACTGTTTGGGAAAAGTGAAATCACACTCAGGTGATTAGTGATAGCTCCTCTTTCTTCCTACATTGTTAACTAAATACAGAGCTGTGTAAACGTCCTGCTGCAGATTCTTCACCGTGTATATCTTAGAGTCAACAGGACCGTATTCATTCTCTTGAACTGACTTGAGACAGTATCTATAAATCACCAAGCCAGTTGGAACCATGCCAGGATTCACAGAAATTTGAAGCAGAAAAAATGAAAATGAGTATTTTGTTTTGAGACCATTAGAGTTCAATGTAATACAGTGTTTCTGAAGTCTTCAAACTAAATTGTGGGCTGTATCACAAGTTTTCTAGCTCCTTATGTAATCATTTTTCCTAGCATCCTTTTCTCCCAAGGTAATATGTTATAGTGTTACTAGTCTTCCCCTTGGGATAGTTGGGTTTTGGCTAGAAATGGATAAGCATATATTCAGATGGCACATGAGTTCTGCAGAATGCTGATTATATGGGTAAAGCCTGCATTTTGAACTGTTTTTGTGATTTTTTAAAATTAAGTATAAGATTAAAACAAAAATAGAAGTTGAAGGTAAGTTATTTTAAAATCTTAATATAAATTTTTTCCATTCTTTAAAATTTTATAATCATAAGAAAAACTGATTTAAGAAAAAATTCAACTTACATGTGTAACATTTTAGATAACCATATTGAAAGATTAAATCATTAAATTACCTTTTTTCCCAACCCTTTTGCAGTTTTTTGTAGGTAATTTTTTATTTTTATTTATTTACTTATTTTTAGAGATAGGATCTCATACCCCAGATTTGCCCAAAATTTCCTATATGTAGACCAGAATGACATTGAACTTCTGATAATTCTGTGTATCTCCCAGGTGCTAGGATTGTAGCGCCGTAACACCACACCAAGTTTGTGCCAGGCTAGGGCTAGAACCGAGGGCTTTGTATTACCAGGTCAGTACTCTACCAAATTACATCCCTAGTCCCTTTTTTGTAAAATTTTTCTTCCTTAACTGAATTAAATTACTCATTTATTAGGCTAGTAAGATTTTTCAGAGCTGTGCTGTGTGTTAACTTTTATTATTATGTAAATACAGGGCTGAACATAATCCTTTCAGGGTATATATGTCTTAGATACCCGAGTTTTTAGTTGAGTTCCAGTTTAAAAGAAGTTTGGTTTGTGGCTTCTAGTTAGTAGCTGCCTATCACTAATCTAAGGTTTTTAACAAGAGAAGAAACAATGTTATAAATGAAAAAGCCTGGTACCTAAACTGAAAAATGATCTAAGGAAGATTTTTAAATTGAGTGTATAATTTAAGTCGGAGTCTAAATTAACCAGTTATAATCATTGACTCTAGTAAGATGTGAAATCATGCTGTAATATTGCTGTCGCTTGTAAAAAGTGGGCAATGTAAATAACATTGTAAAGATATGTTGTTAACTTTTATTTTGGCCTAAGCAAGAGTAAATTTTTTTCTTTTTTCTCTACTGCATGACATGTTAAGTATTGGGTTTTGTGTAATTTCAGAAATACAAAATAAACCTCTCTGACCCTAGATTATTTATCTTTGCTTTTGTGATTCATAATTGGTCACCAGATTTCTTACTAAGGCTATTGTATCCCAGGCTTTTCTTAGGAGTCTGAGGAAAATAAGTATAAATTTTTACTGTAAAGGTCTTATTGTTAATGTGTTGAGAATTGTGTTCATCAAAGTGAACATGTTCTTGGTTTTTCATTTTTAGATTAAATTATGAGTGGTAGATACTGAAAACCCAAACAAGTTAAAAGAAGGAAGGGGAAGACAAAGGGGCATTCTAAGAAAAGGGCTTGGGGAGTGTGGGGCGGAGATTATCCCTTTATTTTATCAGAGACTGAAATTGAAATTTGACATTCTTGTGGCTTATGAGGAGCTGATCAGAGATTTCTTGGCTGAGTTGCTGTCTGCAAAAGCTGCTAACAATCACTTGTCTGGCAGCAGATCTTGTTCATCAGGATTGCATCATCTCTGGGAGAGTGGCCAAGGTCCACAGCCTCAGTACAAAGACTGTCTGAAGCCTGTTCTCTTTCTGTAGCCGGCACTCCTCTTCCTGCCTGTCCTCTTCACAGGATTGCTAAAGCAGATTTGTTCTTCATTTCTTTCATTGGATTGGCTGTTTATTGGACCTTTGTCTTCCAGCTGCTTCCGCCTCACCTGTCTGATGCATTTCTTCTGAAATCTCTTAAAAGTCTAAAAACTACATATAAATGGTGACTTTCAAAAGAGTACTCAGCATTAGAAAACAAGCTGGGTTTGTTGGTAGATCCAGTGTTTCTGTACATCTGGTGGGATGTTAATTGACAGGAGAGTGAAACTACATTTTTACTTTGCTTCTGTCCTTTCTCTTTCTTGCTGCTGAAGACTTGACCTGCTTTGTTTTCCTTTTACTGTTGTCTTCACACCTTTTACTTTTAATATTGAATGTATTTTTGGAAATATTTTTCAAATGAATAGTTTTTCAGATTTTTAAAAATTGGAAATCCACATATAAAGCATAAATGTAAAGTACATGCCCTTTAATGATTGGTGACTCGTGAACAGCTCTCTTTCCAATTTATGACCTACTAATGTTTCAGGTATGGAAAGCTCATTTTGGCCAATACTATATTTGACTGTGTGGAGAAAACAGTGAAATCCAAGAAATACTGATCACCTCTTTCCTTTCTTCCTCCTCATTTCCCCAAATCTTAAAAGTTACCTGTTTTCCTTTCCTTTCAGGGATGTAGATAATTGATGGAATTGACCATAGGCAGAATTGACAGTACTCCCCGACTCCCTGTTTTGTCAGGAATGGAATGAGGGGGAAGAAAGAAGTCATAACTTAATATGTTTTGCAAAGCTCTTGTCCAACGTAAACCTGCTATTTGATAAAAAGAGGTCTGTGCCAGGTGTGGTGGCATATGCTCATACTAGCACGTGGGAAGTTGGGCCAGGAGGCTGATTTGGCCTACAGAGACTGTTTCAAAGAAAAAAGAAAAGTTACTGAGTTTGGGAGTGGTTGGTGAAGAACCCCCAAGAAAAGAGAGTAAAACTTTGAAAATCCCTTGGAAAACGGAGTTTTGATTTGAAGAGAAGGGCAGCTTATACAATACCTCGTCACCTTGGAAAATCAAGGCCATTTCCTTCCTATCCTTATTTATGCACAATGAGGCATGCAGGTTAAAGGGTTAAGCTTAATGCTAAATAGAAAGTAAGGAGATTAAGGCAGTACAGAAATAAAATTACCATTAATCTGTAGGATTCCACTTTGCACTTTGTGAGCATAAAAAGGTTTCTTCCTACACTAGTTTGGTGTCTCGGCCTTTTCTAGGTTTTGCAGATAATTGGGGGAATCTCAGGTTACTGCCCCACATCTTTTTAATTTGTTGTATTTACTGAACTTGGTTACTGTGATGAGCTCACTCGGTAAACATTTCTTGATACCTCTTGATGTGTCAGGCATTTGACCATTGGCACTGTTACAGTGGGTGAAAATATATTTGTTTAAATCCCTGCCAGTTGTTAGTGTTCTGGTGGTAAGAATTTGAATAATGGAGTAAATTATATTTTCAAATTTTTCCTGTCTAAAAGCAGTTCTTACACTCTTTCCAGAGGACATCTCCAAACTAGGAAATTAAATTAATAATATTCTAACTATAATCTTGGTTAACCAGAGTAAATAATCTGTTTTCTTATACAATATAAGTGTTATAATAAAAGATTGTATATTATTAGAATTTGAATTAAGAAACCTCATCATAGGAAGTGGTGAGATGGCCCATCAGTTAAGAGCCCTGGCTGTTATTCCTGAGTTCAATTTCCAGCACCCACAACCATCTGTAACTATAGCCTCATGGGATCTAATGTCCTCTTCTGGTGTGCAGATGTACATGCAGACCAAACAGCCATAGACATAAATAAATTGAAGAAAAAAAAAAACCCCATTATTATGAAAACATGATTTAGAACAATATGGTCAATTGGCCTATTACAGTTGACTTCATCAGAACAGTAGCAGTGGTACAGTTACATAAAGCAGACAGGAAGAAAAAGAATTTATGAAGATAAATAAATTAAAATTATTAGGCTATTTTGTTGTTTATCAAGACAGGGTTTCTTTGTGTAGCCTTGACTGTTCTGGACTCACTTTGTAGACCAGGCTGTCCTTGAATTCAGAGATCAACCTGCCTCTGCCTCCCTGAGTGCTCGGCTTACGGGCATATGCCACCATATTAGCTAATAGGCTAATTTCTCAAATGTGTTATCAACTGTCCATGTAGCTAGTATAATATCACTGTATTTGAGACAAGCTCTTAACTATTGTAGTCCAGGCTGGCCCCTCTTGATCCTCTCCCTTAGTCTATTGAATGCTGGAGTACTGGGCGTGTGCCACCACACCTAGCTATTGTGTTAGAATTTCATTAGGCAATGTAGAAATAATGTATTCATTCTTGAAAGGAGATACTACCTGAAGTAACTTTTCCATCTTTGCCTTGTAAGATATCTTTTTTCAAGTTACTATGTGAGGGGAAAAAAAATTAGCTATCAGCCTAGGTTTTTGTGTCTGCAGATGGGTGGTAAGATAGATAATATTTATTAATATGAATGTTAGTGGTGGCTATAGCAAAGGATTATTTTTAAAAGGCCTTTTCTGAAATAGAACACATGGTTTGGATTATTTTTACTAGTCATAGGTTATGGTCATCAGATTTTTGATGGTTATCTGGTCAAACAACTTTTCTTAATGCAAATTATTCTAACTAAAATTAGAGGGAGTATCCTTTAGTATGTCCTTTGGGTTTATTTTAGGTGGTCTCTTTTGTCATTTGCAGCTTTTGTGTCATTTTTCCAATTGCTTGGGTGTTCTTTGAGAATGCTTGTTTAGCTACTTAGGCAAGGGGGGAATAAATATTTATTTGCAAGTTGATGCAAAGACAGCAAGTGGATTAGTTACATCTATTATGAATTATGACAAGTCCATAGGAAAGTTGACTTTATTTGCATTTCAGTTTTCAGTCTTAACTGTGTGACCCTGCGCTGAAAAAGAACAGGTATTTGAAGAGGCCCAGGTCCTACAGAAAGCTTCTTTACTTTATAAATAAATAGCTTTCTCAACTAATGGTGAGAAATAATAGCTTTCTCATCTAATGGTACAAAACTAATACCTTTATGTAGTCTTCAATCTTGGACTGATTAAACATTCAGAATTAGGTTTTTTTTTAAGCCACATTGATCTGTGCCCTTTATAAAAATGAAATCCACATGTCTCAAATAGTAACTATTTAAAATCTTCATTAATTCTTAGATTGATTTAGTTATCATATACTTTTCATTTTAGTTAGCTATTTTTTAATAGTATTGATAATTATTTCACTTTTTTCTTTTTTGGTTTTTCAAGTCAGGGTTTCTATGTGTAGCCCTGGCTGTCCTGGAGCTTAGTATGTAGACCAGGCTGACCTCAAACTCAGCTATCTCCTGCCTCTGCCTACTGAGTGCTGGGGTTAAAATGTGCACTACCACCTGGCTGATAATTATTTGACTTTCTATTGTCTTAACGTAAATTAATGTGTTAGTCATGAGAGTCTAGGTCTTTGATATTAAATTGACTTCTCAACACTCAAGATAAAAAAATGCTTTTTGTTTCCTTCTTCAGTGGCTCTTTTTACGTTACTATGAAACAACTGATGTGAATCATGCAGATTCTGCTTTTTCTGAGTGGCTTAATCTGCTCCCCACCCCCATTTACTATTCAGTGATTTTTTTTTTTCTACCTAAATAGTACCAGTTTATGTTTATCAGGTTAAAGTATGTTCTTTACTTTTCTTATGCAAAAGCCTTTGTCATGAAATGTTTAGGATTTTTATGTTACCTTCTAGAAGAGAAAAAGCACAAAGATATTTTAAAGTATTATTAAGTCATAGCAAAACTGAGCAGGAGGCACAGATTTCTGTATATCTTCTACCCACACATGCTTAGCTGCCCTCTTCCACCCTCTCTTGTCTTACATTTTCATTTATATCTATCAGTGTATATTACCGCATAGATGTAGTTTTTTTGGATAGTTATATCTTTTCTAAGACTAGTTAAGACTATTTAAAAGAAGTTAGAGAGGGCCTGGAGAAATGGCTCAGCAGTTAAAAACAATGGCTATTCTTCTAGAGGACCCTGGGTTCAATACCTAGCACCCACATAGCTCACGACTCTCTGATGCCAGTCTGAGGGGATCTATTGCCCTCTTCTGGTCTTTGTGGGCACTGCATGCATTAGGTGTTTAGCTGTGCAGGTGGAACACCCATACACAAGTATATTTTTAATAAAACAAGTCAGAGCATAAGAAATGGCTGTTTGATCGATTATAAGTAACTAATTGATATCTTCTACCAGGTTTACTTCAGAAGGAATGATTAAGTGTTTGTAAAGCTGTGTTTATTGATTGCCTGGAAGAAGTTTAAATGGAACTGTTAAGGAGTAAATTAGGATACTTCTGATAACCATCTGAATCTTGTTTGTTTGGTATATTCTAGACTGCTGGTCAGTTAAAGAGTGAGGAACATGTAGCCAGGCATGGTGGCACACACCCAGCACTCAGGGAGGCAGAGGCAGGTAGATCCTTGTGAGTTCGATGCCATCCTGGTCTACAAAGTGAGTCCAGGACAGCCAAAGCTACACAAAGAAACCCTGTCTCAAAACCGAAAGAAAAAAAAAAAGGCGAGGAACATGTACTTGTTAGTGAGCCAGTCAAAGTGAACCATTGTTTTCACTTTGTAAGAAAAGAAAATAATAAAAATAGAAATTTAAAAGTAAGAATAACTTTTTACTAACTTCTTTAGTAGAGTACATAGTAAACCTAGATTTTTCTATAAAACCTTATTCAAGGAGCTGGAGAGATGGTTCTATGGATAAATAGCATTTGGACAAGTATGAGAACCTTAGTTCGAATCTCCAGCATCCATGTGAGACAGAATGTGACTTCATATGCCAGTATTGGTGGGGATAGAGGCTAGTGGATCCTACGTGCTTCCTGGCCAGCCAGCTAACCCACCCAAAATACTGACTTTGCAGTTCAATGAGAGAGACCCTGACTCAAAATAAGATTTGAGAGCTATAGAAGACACTCAAAACCATCCTGTGGTCTCCATGTACTTATACAAGTGCACTCAAGCATGCACACTTGACCTACATTACACAGGCACCACAAACACAAAGTCTTATTCAAACAATAGAAAAACATCCTACTGAGCATTTAAGAAAAAAAATGTTTTAACTGCCTGGTCAGTTGTTATTTTCCTTTTCTGTGGCAGGATTCCTCATGTCCATAACATGTTGGCTGAGGCTCTGCAGCTCGCCCCCATTCTCTGAATGGTCAGTCTCCATTAATTGGACCCCGTGATTTCCACCTTCTGCTGTCTTGGACGTCATGAGCATTGCAATCCCTCTGGGAGTCACCACACCAGATACATCCTACTCAGATATGGCTGCTGGATCAGAGTAAGTGCTATTTCCTAGGTAATAGGATTTCTACAAGTTTGTGTGAGGATGGACTTCTTCTGGGCAGTTCATAAGCTATATGTAATATTTTCTTAAAACCTATCCCACTTCAGAAAACATTAGGCTCTCCCTCCCCTCACCCCCAGCTGGAGGGACAGAGGAGTTGGAAGGGGGAGGAAAGGAACTTTTAAGGAGGGATTTCTGGGTAAATAATAAATGAAATCAAAGTTGCAAAGCAATGGTTACATTTTCCTTTGTTTTATGGGTGGGGAAAATTGAAATGAAGTAGGTGTTAACCACCTCCTTCTAAAGAGTTAATTATTTTGATGAAGAGAGATAGGAGGTTTTCTTTCCAATTGATTTTCTTTGAAGGCCTCTTCCTATGTACTTGTTATTAATCTAGAGTTAAAGGGGCTGAAACTTTATATGGGCAGACTGCTTAACCAGCTCATTCTGGGGTAGAAGATGTGGAGAGCTGTATCATCTGTTTTTACAATATTCGTTGCCTAGAAAGAGGACCTTCAAAGTCAGTGGTACCAAACTTGTTTTTCAGCTAAGAGCAGCATTAGGAATTCAGAATTTGTCGAAAAGCCCAATCCCTAAAATAGACTCAGGTCTTTGAAGAATTTAAATGCCAAATGACAATGAAGGTAGGCCTTCATTATATAATTTTATATATTATTCAGTTAAAAAATTTTAGTCTTTTGTATCCCTTCTCTTTTAAGTTGTCCAAGATTGCCCCCGCTCACAGATTCCCCCCTCTTGTCCTTTTACCTCCCTTGTACCCAATCTTCCTTGCTTACAGAAAGGAAGTGGAAGCCCCCTACCTTTCAAGACGAAGTGGCACTACAGCAGGATGTGAAAGTCCAGCGAAAGAGACCCAAGGGGCCTAGGGGGCAGCACACCCCCAGAAGCCAAGTCTATTCCAGGCAGGACCAGGGATTAGGGTCTGGGCTGGAGAAACCCTGGTGTTTTGAATATGTTCAGGTCCAGTTCAGACTCTTGATCCCACAGCCACTTCTTGAGTGAGGTGGGTGTTGCTCTAATTCCCGTTTCTCTTGCCATTTTCAGTCCCTGGGAATTCTTTCCCCTTCAGCAAAGCAAAACAGTGGTTCCAGAATTCTGGGTTGAATGACGTCCCTACTTAATAGTGGTTTCCTTAAACTGAGGATATTATTAAAGAGCATGTGTACTTATTCATAGAGCTACCTACTGCTGACTGTTTATTGGGTTCCTTAAAGACGAGACATGAAACTACCCTAGGCAGTAATATATGGTATTCTGGGGTAGTCTGGAATTGAACGTTGTTTTTAAGCTTCTTCCAGTAAAATTATGGGAGGGGGAGGGCATAGGAAAGACTAGTTGTCTTTGTGTTAGAGGGTTTTGTTGTTGTTGTTATTGCTGTTTGGTTTTTTTTGTTTTGTTTTGTTTTGTTTTAGTTTTGGTTTTGTTTTTTTTTTGCATGCTAACAAGATTTAGTTATATACTATTAGCCGAAACTTCCAATTGTGTAGCTCTTGCCCAAAATAAAGTACTTAAAAGTCTTCCTGTGTTATTGGATAGCCAGCTCAATTGTATATTGGTTATAGGTCTTTATAAAGTCAGATAATAACCTACTGCAATGTTAATAATGTATAAATAGACAACATTAATATTTATGAGGAGTAAAGAGGTTAAACAATTAAGTTTGGAATTGGAAGGTAAGGAAAAAACCCAAGGCAGTTATTCTTAAACCAATAACTCCCTCAAAGTATGACAGTAACTGCATACATGTTCTGGGCAATCAAGGAGTAATGGAAGAGTGAAAGTCGCCTGGTCTGTACTATGACAGTAGTGCTGTGTTCTAGGACTTTTCTAAGTGCTCAGTCAGTGTCTACAGACAAAGTTCTGATACTATAGTCACAACCAATTTCACATTTCTTGTTGAATAGTTTTACAAAGAATATTGATGTCAGTTGTTTAGCTTATGTACTAGTCTGCTATTAATTATTATTGATGTTTGTCCTTACCTCATCATGCCTAACCATTATTTTAAGTAGTCTTTAGATTAAACATGCTATTAAGAGCAACATACCTAAGCAAAAAAGACACCTATACCTTTGCCTCATGAAATTTTTTATCTTACCTCTTGATTGTTGCAGTTTACATTCTACAACACACACACACACACACAGTTACTTGTAGGAAAACATGTAGATATAACAACAACAACAACAAAATCTTTGCATCTCTTTGATTACCAGATTTCAGTTGCTTTCTAAGAGGTGGCATTAGAATAGCAGGCTGCATATTGCTCATTGAATGTAGCTGATGGAATATATCTGTTGTGAGCCTAATTTCTCTTTGTATGCCCAACTGTTAACAACATTTTAGTCACAGAAAAAAAGGATATAATTATTTGCATATAGTGGTTGTTTAATAAAAATATGTAATCCTAATACTCCTTTTCTGTGTATGTATTGTTTTTTGTGGTCCTGAGGCTTGAACCCAGGTCTTCAGTCTAGAAAAGCACTCTACCACTGAGTCCACATCCCTAGATCCTATACTGTAAATTTTTAATCTATATTTTTAAATACACATTAAAAATTGATGTGTATGTCAGTGTGTAATTATTTAATCCCTGACCAATGTAGACATTGTAAAGTTTCCTCATTAACGATATGTATTTAATTTTTAGATTAGGCATGCATAGCAATATTTTAAATGGCTGTGCTTGACTACAAAGTATTGAGCAGTAGGACAGCCTGTTAACCTCCACAATATACGTTTTATTTTTATTCTCTAGACTTGCACATGAAGTGCATATGTTCATATTTACCCAGTTTGGAGATGGGTAAGATAAAACCAACATAGCTCCATCTCCATGGCCATCTTTTATTTCATGCAACTTTTATTTTTTCCTGTCCCACAAAAAAAAATCATTTCTAATAAACAACTTTCTTACTTCACCCATGTGTTTAATGGTATAAAGTCTCCTACATAAAAATTTGTACGGCCCTTTGGATTACTTATCTAGTAACATACATAGTTAATAACAGTGTATAAGTCCATTTCTTTGTTTTAACTGTCCATCATAGAAACAATTCTGCTTTCATTTTATTAATGCTTGTCTGCCTTTCATTTAGGAAACCCTATCTGTTTCCTAATACTCAGCCAATTGCCTCAGTGACCCATGTTCAAATCATCCTTTTCTCAAGAATACTGACTTGCATTCTTGATATATTCCCCTCCCAGCCACCCCCACTTCCAGTTCCCATTTTAAAGACCCTGTCAATTACTAAAGTGCATGCACCTCACTAACAGAGAATACTTTCCTCTGTCTAAAGTTCCTCACCTAGAAATGACCTTTGCTGTTATTAATAAGACCCCTTCTCACACTTGTGGACCATAAAACTAGGTGAGTTCAATACATATTTCATAATCTTCTTTTATCCTTCACTTATCAGTTAACGTACTACATTGAACTGCACACTTTACTCCTGCTCAGTGTTTTTTTATTTACTTTGTATATCTCAAAGCAGGAAGGTGGTTATTTGAAGCAAATAAATTATTTGATCGGCTAAAACCCTTCAATCTCTGGAGTTGTGTTAACACCAATCCTTGGTGTTGCTAATGGTTGAATCTTTGCTCTGATTAATATACCTTACAGATAATCCATTTCATTTCTGCCAAGTCATACAATCACGTTCCATAATTATTTAAAAGTCAACAAAACCTAACCAGGTAACAAAATTGAAGTAAACAAAGAAAAACCTATTTTATCCTTGGCTATGGATGCCTTTTTGTTACCAAGTAAAGCTTATGTTAAATTTATAACTTTCTATATAGTTTGTTCATTAATTAAAAAAAAAAAAAAAAGGAGTACCTGGGAAGTTTATTTTCTACTTGTCCAGGATAAAACAACAACACACACACAAAAAAAAGTAACCCAGGCTTCTCAATGAGTCTGGTTAAGAAAGGCCTCAAATACAGTTTACAGGTAGAATGCTGTCTTTACTCCCAAGCAAGACATAATGGAAAGGGAAAGGCTTTGGAGTCAAACATTTTGTTTCAAATCTTGGCTCTTTTAGCATATGAAACTTAGGAAGATCATGTATTCTCACCACCTCAGCCTCACTTCCCTCTCTATAAAAAGGGAGTGCTGCTTACCATGTTTAATAATCACAGATATTAAGCGAATTAATACATATAAATTCATAATGGTAGCCACAGTTATTATTTAGTCTGAAACAAATTTAACTCCCAAGTTCAGTTTTGATTATTTTGAAACCCTATGTTATTATCATGCAGCTGTTAAACAATTGTGTCCTTGAATATGCTTGCATGTCCTTGGTGGATGAGAAATTCTAATGTGAAAGGTATTTGGGGGTTCATCAAGATGAGAGGTGTGATAAATATAAGATGCCATTGTTTTTGCCTGTACTTTCTTCAGGGTATCCTGTCTTGGTAGTGAATGGAAGAGGGACTGGTCCCTGGGGCAGTGCAGAAGGCACTTTCATCAACTCACTCACTGCAAATGTCATGTGAGGTTTCATGGAAGTATTAAGAGATCCAATTAAGAAGAATAGTTCTGAGTCTAAACCAGCCCAGAGTGGCTTCTCTAGGGGAAACTCCCCGCTCTGCTGGTACGTTTGTGTTTGTCATTAGGGACACCTTGTATCCCAGGTGCCTGCCTTGAGACATCTGCCTGTACTGGCTTCATGTTACACACAAATCCACATTCAGTAACACTATTATTTATAGGCTTAGTTACGTTAACAGACTTTCACTAAGTTCTTTCTTATTCTAGTGGCTGGTGGTTGTGGAAAGAGAAGGGGTTAGAATGGGAAGTAAACTATTAGTTTAAGGGAAGAGTAGGTGTTCTGCTATCATGCGTTGCTTTTCGCCTTTGTGCAGCCCTGAATCTGTGGAGGCTAGTCCAGCAGTTAATGAGAAGAGCGTGTATTCCACTCATAATTATGGGACCACTCAGAGGCATGGGTGTCGAGGACTGCCTTATGCTGTGAGTATGCACTTGTTTCTCTCCAGAGCAGTGATCTTCCTGGAGTGTAATCCATTCTTATACATTGTGACTTTCTTGAAATGTTTATATGCAGCATGACGAAGTTGCCCCTTTTGCACTTCCCTGCCTCCAGCGGACGTCTAGCCCTGCATCATTGTTCTTGTTTTTATGTCCCAGTTGACCTTGGCATTTTGTTTTATCACTTTCCTGGTTGAAGCCAAAAAACGAAGGGTACTACTTTCTTCTTTCTTTCCATATGTACCATACTTTAGGGGAGAGAGGGGCCAGTGTTTGGACACTGTTGATTTAAGAAATCTTATTTTCAGGATCATAATTACGGAGCCCCTCCTCCTCCGACACCTCCTGCTTCTCCCCCTGTCCAGACGATCATCCCCCGTTCTGACCTGAATGGCCTGCCGTCGCCCGTAGAGGAACGCTGTGGAGACAGCCCGAACTCTGAAGGAGAGACTGTTCCTACCTGGTGTCCTTGTGGTCTTTCTCAGGATGGCTTCCTTCTCAACTGTGACAAGTGCAGGTAAGATCCTGTTCCATCTAAATTCAAACCTGGGTTGCTGGGATTAGGGTTTCTTATCAGTAGGGAAAAGCTCAAAGTATTCTTTCTTGTGTTTGTTAATGTAGATGATTCCTTAGTGCTCCTTGGCTCGAATTCTCTGCACTAGGTGAGAATTGCTGACAACAAGGAATGAGAGATTGATGTTAAAGCTATTGAATTTGATATGAAATTTAATGTCCTGGAAACATTTGGTAGGTGGGAGGGAGGGGGTAGTATATGCAGAGACACTTCTCCCATGTATGATGTGATGTGCTGCATGCTGCTGGAAGGACTACTTTAAGTTTATTTTCCCTCTTTAGGGGAATGAGCAGGGGGAAGGTTATTAGACTTCATCGGCGGAAGCAGGACAACATATCAGGTGAGCAGAAAGTGGGTTAAACCCACAATTTGACTGTAAATATTTTGTGATTTAAATGTTCTACAAGTACATAGTTATTTTTCACATAAAGAAGTCCCCTCTATCTGGAATCATTTCTTGGACCTGTAACAGTCAAATTACCTTTTATGAGCACCAAAAAAAAAATAAACTTTTTTTTTTTTAAGTTATCCATTTATAGTTACAGACAACTGAGTCTGGAGGGAAAATAGATGGAATAAAGAATATATCTTATGTTCATAATGCCAACAAAAAAATCTTATTTTCAGAAGAAAGGTGGGGTCTATGTAGATATATAGTATAAAGTTAATAGAAGTAATGACTTAGCAGATATAAGGCATATAGAAGGAAGGAAGGAAGCAGATGTTAGTGCCTGAAGTCTGTGATCATCTTTTTTCAGGTGGGGAGAGCAGTGCAACAGAAAGCTGGGATGAGGAGCTTTCTCCTTCCACTGTGTTGTACACAGCAACACAGCACACACCTACAAGCATCACCTTAACTGTTAGAAGAACCAAACCCAAGAAGCGGAAAAAGAGTCCAGAAAAGGGTCGTGCAGCACCAAAGACGAAGAAGATAAAGGTATGTAGTATAAAATTACTTGAATAGAAGTATGTCTGAAATAGCTCAAACTTTTGACTTGAGCAAGAATACACTAAATTTCTTTGAAGAAATTTGATGCCAGTGTTTGTCCACTTTTTCCTACTTTAAAAAAAACCAGCTGATCTATATTATGTACAAACAGACCAAACTGTCTTCTAACCTACCTTACCATCACCACAGGCTCAGTTTCTTCTATTTCAGCTACCATCCCAGGTATGGAATGCCAGCCCTACCTGGTACAATCCCATATGAGATGCAGCTTCAAGGCTAGGCTTCCACTATACTTACAGCATCTCCCTACTTCCTTGCCCCAAAACAATCTGAAGTTCTTGTCTTGGTTACATGGCTGACCTCATGTCATTAGGCTGATTGATTATCTTTGTATCTAGACAAAACAACACAAAAAATGAGAAAACATCTCTTGAATGGTCTAGGTTTCCTTATTGTCTTGATCACTTTCCTATACTCTTAGAGGGTCTCCAGAAGAAACCTGTTGTGTTTGCTATTCTTTCTTCCCCATCATTGCAACTTGGTTGCTCCTAGGTCACTTGCCCACCCTTTGTAAAAGGGATTGGTCTTTGTTTCATTTTTAATTTCAAAACTGATAATCTGCAACTTAAGGATTGTAGTTTCTGCTTAGTGTTAGGGGTTTTTATAGTATTTAAGTGGTGCATGCTCTTATCTGTTAGTTGTCTAGCTCCACCAAAGTACTGGAGTTCATTAGCCTTTGAACTGTCTTTTTTTCTTGAACATAATTTGAGGTATACCATTGTATTTGTTACGCAGAAAATGAGACAGCATACAATGCTGGTTATTTCTAGTCTCATGGATATAACTGTCATTCTTGGTACCAAGTTTTGTTTTGTTCTACTTGTTTTCCTCTTTGGGATAGGCATTTCGAGAGGGATCCCGGAAGTCCTTGCGGATGAAGGTAAGGGGTAACCTTCCCTGATGCTGTGTTTAATATTTGATCTTGCATTTTGGTTATCTTCTTTCCTGACATTGATGGTCTGGAAATCTTGGAGTCTGCTTTTCAAGTTTGTAGTTGTTGCCCTTCAGTTTTCATAGAACTTTTCTCCCAAGTGGATTTTCTTGGCTACTTTATGAAATATTTTCACATCTGTTTCATTAGCTGCCTTTGTGCTGTGGTGGGTTGGGGAGTAAGTCAGTTTTTTTAAACAAGATGAGGCTAGTGTGTCTTATCCTGTTGATTGGACTCAACCTCAGGAGTGAGGATTTTCTGGTGATGAGCCAGGTTCTCTTGTAAACCCTCCCTGACAGTATGTGGCTTGGACTCACCATTGGAAGTTGAGAATTTGGTGTTGTTAATATGAGGTAGTCTTAATTGGACTAGTACCATTTTTCTTGGCATTTCTGTTTGGTGGAGTTTTGTAATGCTAGTTATCCAAGAGTGGCTAGTGTGAGGAAGGGTTCAGGGGCCTTGAACAATGGGAAAATAATATGCTTTTTAGATGCTGGCTGGTGGTGGTTGTTTGTTGTTGTAGAAATTAGTTGGTTTTAAAAAGTTAATGGAAAAGAGATTTGGTTGTACTTTATTGTATCTTCTTTTACCTGTTCATGAATAAGCTCACATATCTCCCAAAACTTGATTTAAGAGCTTTTGAATTTAAGTTTTAGGATGGTTCTTCTAAGTATTCATATCTCTAAATCTCTTTAAGTTGGCCATTACTTAAACAGTGATGCCTTGAGTTAGGAGAAACTTACCAGGATTACTTTGTATTTATTTGGAGCACCAGTTGATATTATCAATGGTGTTGAGTGACATTTTACCTAAGCTGTGTTTTGGAACATGTTATAAGAATTATTTCCTTAATGAGATAGATCTGCAAGTAGCTAAATTTATTTTAACTTCTCATTTCATTTTATTCAATTTATTAAGAAGGACCTTGTGTAGAATTTGGGGACTAACTGTAGACCTCAACAGTTTTTGCTATCAGCTAATTACTGTAACTAACTCCAGAATTTCACGACCGTCAGAGTTTTACTTTAATTAAGTTATAATATTAAAGTTGGTTTATGAATTTTTGTCCTCACAATTAATAAGACTTTTCCTGAAGAAAGTGGGAGCTATAAGAATAGATAAGAAATAGCATTTGGGCTTTTAGTCTTAAAATCAAGAGCTTTTCTACTAGACACAACTCTTAGCCAGTGTTTTGGGCTAGCAAGATAGCTGAACAGGTACTTGCACTTGCTGTCAAGCCTCACAACTTGAGTGTGATCCCCAGGATCTTTGTGGTGGAAGGAAAGAATTAGCTCCCACAAGCTGTCTTCTGTGGTACATGCATATCAGTAAAATAAATGTTAAAAATAAAATTAAACCAGTGTTTTTTCAACACATTTGGGTAAGTAATTCTGTGCGATAAATACATAGAAGGACAGTACATTATTCAAAGTATATTTGATAATGCTCCCAAATGTTGACACTCCCTGTGGGTGATAAGATAGTTTGCTGATGAAAATAATAGGTAACACAAAAACAAAAGTCATTCTCTTAATACAAAGAAGACAGTAATTATAGTGCTATATTAATACGGCTGAATATTAATGTATTTTTGAAATTTTGTGCACTGTGATAACTTAAGAACCTTTTACTTTTTAATGAGTTTTTTTGTAAAGAATTTATCAATCTTGATAAGAAAAAGATTTTTTTATGACTTAAATTGATTATGAAATCAATAATGGGTGAAGATACTGACTATATTAATTTCTCACTTTAAAAGTGGGCAGATAATTTTCTCATTGGAAGTCGTCCAAGACTGCCCAGTTTATTGGTAATAGAAGCCAAATCCCCTGATTCTTAGTCCATACCCCACACCAACTGCCAAGTGAAAACAAGTGTCTTGCTTATCCTGCCCACATAGTCATGAATGGTCTCTTACTAAGTCACTTGATCTTTTTTCTCTCTACAGAATTCTCCCTCTGAAGCACAGAATTTAGATGAAAATACCACTGAGGGCTGGGAAAATCGGATAAGACTATGGACTGATCAGTATGAAGAAGCTTTAACTAATCAGTATAGCGCAGATGTACAGAATGCCCTTGAACAACATCTGCATTCTAACAAGGAATTTGTGGGCAAACCTGCTATTTTAGACACTATCAATAAGACTGAACTGGCCTGTAATAATACAGTAATTGGTTCACAAATGCAGGTAAGAACTAAAGCATTAAAGGCACTAAGATTGAGTTTTGTTTTGCTTTTAATGCCTAAAGAACAAGAGTGGGTTGGAATTATTGTTCCTTACAGAATAACAAATAAACTACCTCCCTGCTGATCATCTTTGACCAAAATCAGGTTACAGTAGCTAAACTGTCAAGGTATATGTTTGAAAAATGAAGAATTACAAAAGATTTATAGAAAGGTGTAAATTCATAAAATCGTAAAGTAGATACGGCTCCACTAACATCTTAAGCTTTCTTTGATCTTGCTTTTTCTGGGATCACTAGTTGGAGCATGTTTCCTGGGGAAATTGAGCTTATGTCAAAATGAAAATTATTTTATCTCCAAGATAAAACCTAAAAATGTTGGTGCCTTTTCATTCTACTGTTAGGAAACATTGTAAATGTTTCCCACACTGTATTGCTATTCTTAAGTGTTAACACTCTGGTTTTTGTTGTTGTTGTTTTAAATTCAGTTACAGCTGGGAAGAGTCACTCGTGTTCAAAAGCATCGGAAAATTCTGAGGGCAGCAAGAGATTTGGCTTTAGATACTCTTATAATAGAATATCGTGGGAAAGTCATGTTACGACAACAATTTGAGGTCAATGGGCATTTCTTCAAAAAGTAAGAACATCATTCACTGAGCACCTGAGGGCTTGCATGTTTCTGGCTGACCAGTCAGTGTTACTATGAAAACCATTCTACTTGATGGGCTGCTTCTGAGGAAATGCTAATGATTCAGATAAGCTCATGCCTGTCTGTTATTGGTAGAAAAGGGCAAGTAAATGTGTAAAACATTTAGTGTTTAATATAAAGTGGTGATGACTTCTTTCCAAGCCCAGCATTCCTTGCTTTGTGCTATTCATCAGTGAGAAGCAGACAAGTTTGTGGTGTTTGCTAGCTTAGGATTGCAAATGACTGCTCTTTATTGTGTCAGCAGATGCATCATAGTTTTAGTTGTGGGGTGGCCTATTTGTTTGTGTTGAGAATTACAGGAATTTTAATTATATCCCTAGACCATATCCCTTTGTGCTCTTCTACTCAAAATTCAATGGTGTAGAGATGTGTGTCGATGCTCGTACTTTCGGTAATGATGCTCGGTTCATCAGAAGATCATGTACACCAAATGCAGAGGTAAGCTATCTTTAGCAACTTACCTTTCAATGGAACCACCAAAGGACACGTTTACTGAAGAAACAGTCTGAAAACTTCACCCAGATAAAGGTCTGTGGCTAATAGTTGTATAGTCTCTAAATGCAAACATAAAAAGCAGAGGTATGATGCCTTATGGAGATGGAGAAAGACAAAAAACAGGTTTTAGAGAGGACAGAAATGAGAAAAGGCAAGATAGTATTTGCTAATATGGAACAAATAATAAGAATCAGTTGGATTGGGGCGAAAGGCCACGTGGTAGTTGTTTTTATTAGGTCCAGCTAAGGCATTTGTTTTCACTTTTATAGATTGTAAGAAATGCTGTTGTAAGAATTTCTAGACATTTCTAAAATTCATTAATTGGTGTATTCACAGTAGGAACAATAAGAGTAACAGAGCTTTGTTTGCAGGCTAAGGAATTTTAATTCTCTAGCAGAATGCAGATACCTTTTAAGATACAAAGTAATTTTATCCTGATTTATAATATCATTGAAGTTTTCTATTTTTAAAAAGTCTAATAGGTTGTTCATTAGTATATAATAATTTCAAATGAAATGATAAAGTTAAACAAAATAACAGACTACTCAAAATGAGGAGGAATTATTTGTGTCATACTTTTCCCATCTATGGAAAACTTAGTTTTAAAGGCAGACCTAATGACAACATTCTTCATGCAGGTGAGACACATGATTGCAGATGGGATGATTCACCTGTGTATCTATGCTGTGTCTGCTATCACCAAGGATGCTGAAGTCACTATTGCATTTGATTATGAATACAGTAACTGGTAAGACCTCAGGAATTGTTACCAGTATGAATGGCCTTCTTAAGATGTTAATGACTGGCTCTTTGGCCTCCCCACCCCCCAAGGGAGGAGCAGTCCTGTTAGGCCACAGAGGAGAGCTTTGCAGCCAGTCCTGAAGATACCTGATAAAACAGGATCAGATGAATGGGGAGGAGGTCCACCCTATCAGTGGACTTGGCAAGGGGCACGGTGGAGATGAGGGAGGGAGGGAGGGACTGGGAGGGAATGAGGGATCGGGACACGGCTGGGATACAGAGTTAATAAAATGTAACTGATAAGAAAAAAATAAAATTAAAAAAATAATAATAATAAAAAAAAGATGTTAACTCAACCTGGGTGTGGTGGCACATGCCTGCAATCCCAGCACTCAGGGAGGCAGAGACAGGCAGATTGCTGAGTTCAAAGCCAGCCTGGTCTATAAAGTGAGTCCAGGACAGCCAAGGCTTCACAGAGAAACTGTGTCTCAAAAAAAACAAAATTAAAAAATATATATATTTTAACTCAAAAAGCTTGTTTTCAATCCCCCCCCCCCATTTTTGCTTTGCCTATTCTTTTCATAATTAATGTATTTTCTGCATAGAAGCTATATAATCCTACCACATGGGTAGCGGAAGCATGTGGATATGTCTCAGTTTGTGGTTACTCTCGTCTTCATAGGCAGTTCCAGGCCAGACAGACCATGTCTCTGGGGGGAAAGACATGGAGGTTTGCTCACTTTCCACTTCTGTACATAGACTACAAGTAGAGATATACAGAAAAACAGAATATTTATTGAAAAAGTATCATACTTATTCTAATTTATTCAAAGATAGCATTTAATTATCAATTCATTATTATTAATTATTAACAATGTTTCAATAAAGTAAATGGATAATATGTCATGATATTCTGTTTTTAAGAATGCTGAGATGCTTTTGGTTGTTTCTTTGGCACAGTAATTACAAAGTGGACTGTGCATGTCACAAGGGAAACCGGAATTGCCCTATACAGAAAAGAAATCCCAATGCTGCAGAATTGCCACTCCCACCTCCTCCTAGCTTTCCCACCATTGGAGCAGAGACTAGACGTAGAAAAGCACGGCGGAAAGAGCTGGAGATGGAGCTGCAAACTGAGGCTCCAGAAGAGAATCATGACCCGCCACCACAAGAAGTTCCAGAAAAAGTGACTGTATCCAGTGAGCATGAGGTAATCTCCCTGGCCAGGTTAGGATGGTCTGATCTCATGTATTGTTTTAGAGAACTGTTTTAAAACATTTACTACTTTTTACATCAACATGGATTTTCTTTTCACTTTATAATATTATGAATGATAAGATAATGCCAGGTCATGGTGGTATATACCTTTAATAACAACATTCAGGAGACAGAGGCAAGTGGATCTCTGAGTTCAAGGGCAGCCTGGTCTACAAATCAAATTCCAGGACAGCCTGGGCAGTTACACAGACTTTGTCAAAAGAAAAGAAAAAAGAAAAATACAAGAGCTGATTCAAAAAGAAAGAAAAATAAAAAATATCAAAAACCTTGTTTTCAAGGGCTGGTGTGGTGATATATATACACATATAATGCTGGCATTTGTAAAGCTAAGGCCAGATGATCATGAATTTGAGGCTAGCTTAGGCTGTATAATAAGACCCTGTCTCAAGAAACATACAGACAAAAATAAAGCATCCTTTGACTCTTAAACCACCTGCTTAGCATGCATAAGGACCTGGGCTTAATTCCCAGCATAGAGCATAGAAAGGCGTTGGGAGGTAATGATGCCAGAATAAAGCAGGTTAATGCTGCTCACAGTTGATCTAATAGTGCTTCTGTCTTAAAGGAAGTTGACAATCCAGAAGAAAAACCAGAAGAAGAAAAAGAAGAGGCTACAGATGACCAGGAGAACTCAGCTCATAGCAGGAGAGTAAGTATCATTCAGGAGTGTCTCTGCACTTGTTCTAGCTCTAAGATTTTTACCATAAAGAAAGTTTCATAGCTTTTATTTTTCTGTGTGTAGGCATGTAAACAGTAATATATCTTAAGGACACTATCAGATAGTATCCTTAAGATATTTTCTTCTTACAGCTTGCTTTCCCCAAAACTGGTTGATGAAGACCAAAGTTTGCTGGATTAGTTTTCTTTTGTGTTTTTAACATTTAAAGACCAAAATCAAGTACAGTTGTTAATAGTAAGTTAGTTGTACAGCATGCAAGGTCTTGAGTTTGATCTCAGATTACTGGGAGAATAGGGAGAGAATCAACTTTGTTAGCCCTTTATACCTGTGACAGAAGTTCCTCAGAAAAACAGCTTAAAGGAGGCCAAGTTTACCTGTGCTCAAGTTTCACAGGTTTCGGTCCAGATCTGCAGGCTTCATTGCTTTGGGAACAAGCAAAAATAGATACCAGGAGTCCATTACAAAGAAAAACTGCTTACCTTTTTGCTGTCAGGAAACAGAAGAGAGTAGGGGCCAAAGATAAAATACACCTTCCCAAAGCACCGAAGTAGATGCTCTTCCTCCAAGTAGATGTCAGTTCCTGGGCTCTCCACAACCTCCTCTTAGTACTTAACATTTGAGTTTCAAGCCTTCGCTGCACACAACCCTTTGGGGTACATTCCATATTCAAGCCATAAATCTTTTTCTGTCAGATTGATTTAAGAAGCTTGTTAATTATATTTATTTGTGCTCAGAAAAAGACAATTTCCTTAGGTTTTAAGCTCTGAAAATAGGATAGAAATTGGTTGTGGTTGCTTTATGTACTAAAGCATCTCACCTATTTTTCTAAAATGTAACTTTTGAATTTGCTTTATTTTACAACTGTTCTCTATATTTCTATATGTTTAAAACAATTTTTTCTTTTAAGTTCAGCAGTGCATATTCTGTCTTAAATAACTTCTTAAATAAGCTGCACTAATGTAACTTCTAAAATAACTACACCTTCGTCTGGTTGAAGATCCTTTTAAAAAAAAAACAAATCAAAACAAAACAAAAACTTTTTTTCCCTAGACTCGGGAAGATAGGAAGGTTGAAGCTATCATGCATGCTTTTGAAAATCTAGAGAAGAGAAAGAAGCGACGGGATCAACCTATAGAGCAGAGCAACTCGGACATAGAGATTACCACCAGCAGTTCAGAGATAGCCGCTGGAGAAGACACAAAAACTGCAGCTCCTGAGTCTGAAGTTAGCAACCCTGTTTCAAATATTGCCATCCCAAGCACCCCACAGAGCACTGGTGTGAATACTCGGAGGTCTTCCCACGCTGGGGTAAGAGTGAAAGCTGTGTCTACTAATGTCAAAGTCCTGTGTCTACTAATGTCAATTTTCTTTTCTTTTCTTTTTTTTTTTTTCTTTCTTTCTTTTTTAGAATGGTAAAAGTTAGTATTTTCAACATTGCTTTATATCAGAATCAGTAAAAGCCTTTTTGATCTCAGCAGCTGGTTTGTGGTATGCAGGGTAACAGCTGAAATCAAAATTTGAGTGGCAGTAGTCCCTCCACACATAAGTGTCTTCCAGATAAGCACAGTGACATGTTTGTAGAATCATTTGCTTTGGACTTAGTATGCAGCTTAGTATGAAAATGCATAATGAACATGAAGAAGGCCTCACTTAGCCTAGTCTCCACCCCTAACGGAAGAAAGCAGATAATAGGTTTCTCTCTTTATAGCCCAGTTATGTACCTGATCTTCCAGGGCTTCTCTGGCTAATTGTACCAGTTTCTTCACTGACCTAGCAATGACTAAGGCTTAACATAAAACCTGGGTGTAAAAAAGAAATAAGAATTGTCTTTCCTACTAAGAACCTTTATATTAGGTAGCTAGCTTTAACTGACTTTTGATGTATTTTTATTTTATAGGTGTTTATTAGAAACAGATTTAGCCAGGTATGGTGGTGTATTCCTTTAATCCCAAAACTCAGGGAAGCAGAGGCAAGTGTTCATTGTGAGTTCAAGGACGCCAAAGGCTACACAGAGAAACTTGTTTAAAGAAACCAAAAAAGAAAAGAAAAAGAAATAGAATTAACTAAGCCAGATGTGTGTCTGTGGTCTCTTAAGGTGACAGGTCTATAAAATTTTGCACTTAAAAATTACATTTGTAAAAAAGTTTGACAAGATCTTCCAATATAGCTCTGGCTGGCCTGAAACTTGCTATGTAGACCAGACTGGCCTTAAATTCACAAGGATCTGCCTGCCTCTGCCTCATGAGTGCTGAGGTTAAAGATATGAGACATTATACTCAGTTCAGATTTTTTTTTTTTTTTATTTTTATGTGTGAATGGTTACATATATATGTGTTTGTGTACCATGTATGTATCTGGTACTCAACAGAAGCCAGAAGGTGACACTGGGGTCCCTAGAATTCTAGTTAGAGGAATTGTGAGCTGCTATGTGGGTGCTAGGAACTGAATTAAGTCTTTGTTGCAAGAGCACCAAGCGCTATTATTTGGTAATTCATCTTTCCAGCCCCCTTATATTTAAAATGACAACAAATCCTTACTTTACTCATCATTTACATATTTTTACATTATCATTTAGAATACTTTAAATAGAGAAAAAAAATTAAATAAGAAACAGGTAAAAAATTTCTGGTGCTGGGTGAGAGTTGCCTTGTCTAATCTCAACACTTGGGAAGCTAAGGCCAAGAGGATTGTAAGGTAGAGGCCACCGTGGAGATCCTGTTTGCAGAAGAGAAGAGAAATTTCTAGTAAACATTTGGCCTTGATATTGTTACAGGATGTAGCTGCAGAAAAACCGATCCCCAAACCACCTCCTGCTAAGCCTTCTAGACCCCGACCGAAGAGTCGCATTTCTCGGTACCGGACCAGTTCAGCCCAAAGACTAAAACGCCAGAAGCAGGCCAATGCACAACAGGCAGAACTATCACAGCAAGCTGCCTTGGACGAAGGAGGAAGTAGCAGCTCAGTAACTCCTCCTGAAGCTGGAAATATAGACAGTTCCGGAGAGAACAGACAGTTAACAGGATCTGACCCAACTGTAGTATCAGTTACTGGATCCCACGTCAACCGTGCTGCATCTAAATACCCCAAAACCAAAAAGGTAAGTGAAAATATAAGTTTAGTATGGTAAGGAGTTTCAGAGCAAAACAGGAGGGCTGTGATCCCCCAGAAAAGAAGGAATCTTAGAATAATTAGATTGAACATTCTCCATCAAAATTGTTTATGGTGAAAATTGAAACTATCCCACTTACTTGTTGTTCATTTGATTTTAGACAGAACTTAAATCACTAATAACTGAAAGTATTCCTTCTTTGAGCATGGAGGAGGTAAAGGAAAGAAAGCTACCCCTAGTCTGAATGCTCAGTTCATCCTCACTCTAGTTACTGCATCTGTTCTAGTGTTTGGATGGGTTCGTTGTCATGGATTACATACACCATACACTACTGCTTCTGGCATGTATGCTTCTGTTATGTATACAGAATTTAACTAATGATTTTTTTTTTTTTTAACCTTTAGTATCTAGTTACAGAATGGTTGAATGACAAGGCAGAGAAGCAAGAATGCCCTGTTGAGTGTCCTTTACGTATCACCACTGACCCAACTGTATTGGCAACAACCCTGAACATGCTACCGGGTCTTATTCATTCCCCATTAATTTGTACCACCCCTAAACACTACATTCGCTTTGGCTCACCCTTTATGCCCGAGAGGCGTCGAAGGCCCCTTCTGCCTGATGGCACATTCAGCTCCTGTAAGAAGGTATGTCTCTCTGCCCGTGTGTGCGCGCACACGTGTGTCTGTGTGTGTACGTACCTGACCATGAGTGAAAGTGTGTTCATTTGTAAGATACATATAGATGTGCCATATTTTACAGAATTGTCTAGGTACTCATGAATCTCTAGATAACTTTATGAGGTTATATTGTTTTGTTAAACTTGGACCTAGACACTTCAGGAGCACTATGGTCAAATTCGAACATGTACTGCATTCGATTTTTGGTGCTCAAACTTGTGACTATCCAGTATGGTCTTACCTGGAAGTTTTTCAAATTACTGACTGAGAGAGAGCACAGGCAATCTGCTCACTATAAGCATTTTATCCAGGTAATGAAGGAAAGTTGGGTCTCTAGCGAATTAACTTATACCAAGTCACTTAGATTGACTAGCTTGTCTTGGGTCTTGATGAGTTTATCTGAAAAGGAAAATGGGTTTGTTGTACAAAAACTATTACTAGTACATGTTCCATGTATAGTGGTGGTGTTTCATCATTCAGGACGCTGAGACAGGGGTATTGTGTAGCCAGCCTGGGCTACATAGCAAAATCTCATCTCAAAAAACAAAGCATGATTTACTGGCTATAGTAAGTGATAGAACTCCTAAGTCTAGAATGGCAAAACTGAGACCCACTGTGCTACAAAGTTAACATTGCTTAATACTTCATCAAGAGTAATAGCAGGAATCTGATGTGATGGCTCATTGGCAAACATTTGTCACACAAGCCTAGCTACCTAACTTCCATTTCTAGAACCCATGTAAAACTGGAGGGAGAATACCTATTTCATACAGTTGTCATCTAACATCCACACAGGCATGAAATCTGCAGTTCCACACACGATGATGATGATTTTTTAATTTAATTGTTTTTAAATAACAGTATAATCTTAACTTTTTATGAGGAGAGGACCATATCTCTCATATCAGTTTATTAAGGGGGGTAAATATTCTTCAGTGGTAATAGGTAGGCATTAGTAAGGTGCTTCTGTAAACAACCCTAATTGAAACTCTGCGTACTAAGTTTAAAAATAAATAAGAGTAGAAATCAAGTTGGTTATATAACAGAAGATTTAGTGGGAGTGGGAGGGAAATAAGAAAGAGAATGAAAAAGGTATGACTATGGTCAAAAGGTATATGGAAAAGTAATGAGACCTGTTATAATTTAGTTAATAGATGCTAGAAAAGCAACATTTATAAAAGAAAATTAGGAAAATAATATATATATTTGCATTAATATATTAATATATATTAATATTAATATATATTAAGCATTTTTATCAAGTCAGGTAGTAAAATCTATTTTGGTGTTTAAGAGTTGTTGGAGGCTTTGGAGAGGTGGCTCATCAGTTAAGAGTACTTGTTGCTCTTGCAGAAGACCTGGGTTTGGTTCCTAGCATCCACATGGTGGTTCACAACTGTCTGGTTCCAGGAGATTTGATGCTCTCTTCTGACCTGCATGCTCCAAGCACACACACATACATTTAGGCAAAACACTCATAGATAAATTAAAATTAATCTATTTTTTATAGGAAAGATTGATAAGAGATTAAATAAAATTGTTGTAAATATGTAGAGTAACTTTTCAAATGCCTTCTTCATAATTACAATGCAAGATTGCAATCTTTTTTCCTGTTTTGATTTTCCAAGTAGCAGAGACCTAAGCAAACAAACTAACAAAAAAAATGTTTAAAACATTGACTTATATTCATTGGAAAATTCATTTGAGCTGTTGTTTTTGTTGTTTTATTACTCTGTGTGTGGGGAGATGGTTCTCATGGGGATGTCAGTGGATAACTCTGGAGTCCATTATCTCCTACCTTTATATCAAATTCAGGTCATCAGGCATTTGCTCATTGCCCACTGAGCCTTCTTACCAACTGCTTCTGAACTCCTTTTATCTAACCAGGTTTTGTATTTTGATCATTGATTTATCTATTTACTTACTTAGTTTTAAAGATGGTCTCAAAATAATCCTGGCTGGCCTGGAACTCTATGTAGAAGAGAACGACCTCAAACTCATGAAGATCTGCCTGCCTCTTGAGGGCTGGGGTTAAAGTCATGAACCATAACACTTGACTTAGTTTAGCATTTTTATCTATAGTACCTCCTTTGGCAACAGATAAAAAGAAATTAAATTTAACTGAACTCCATATTCAATTCTCCAAGAATCTGTGAACATCCCTATCCTTTGTTCCCCTCCACCTTTTTTCTCAAGCAGGGCTAGGTCTCTAACCATGGTTCTTCTACATGTCAGACAAGCACTTTACCAAGCTGTATTGCTAGTTCTGTATCACTTGCTGTCTATAAACTATTTACTATAGCCAGTGATGGCTCAGTTGGAATAGTGTTTACATAGCATTCACAAAGTTGGTGAATAAACTGGCAGTGGTGCAGATTTGTCCTCTTAGCACTTGGGATAGGTGAAGGTTGAAGGATCAGAAGTATAAGGCCAGCCTCATAAGACCATCTTACCCTCCTTTCTTCCTAAAACCCTGTTTGCATTGGAATTCAGCTTAAATCGCTGCTTTACTATTTCTCGGAAAAAAAAAAAAATCCAGGTTATATTATACAGCACAGCCTTTTCTGGGTAGAGTAAACTAAACTGTATATTTTTTAAGCTAGAGATCTAAGTTGATTTTTCTTATGTATGAGTGTTTTCCCTCCATATATTTAAGTGAACCTACTACATGCATGCCTGGTGTATTGGGAGGCCAGAGGGTATCAGATAATCTTGAATTTGAGTTTCAGGTGGTTGTAAGCCTCTATATGGGTGTTAAAAACCAAACCTAGGTCCTCTGCAAGAGCAACTAAACTACTGAGCTGTCTCTTGAACATAAAGAACAATCTATATTCTTACATATAGATCCATTGTTTTGTATATCATTAAAGGCGATAAGCTTTATATGTTAAAAGCAGGATGTTTGTGGCTATATTATTCATTTGTAAGAACATTTATTAATATCCAAGGAGTATCTAAATTCAGTTCAGTACAGTTCCCAAAAAATATACAAAGTTATGTCTTTTTTTGTTATATATATATATATATATATATATATATATATATATATATATATATATATATATATATATATAATAAACGTGTAAGCCTTCAGGTAGTGCCCCTCTTTGTTTTGTGTAGTCATGTGGACATATGTAAAGGCCCTTTGGTCTTCAAGATTGCTTAAAAAATGACTATATTTTACATTGTTGTTGTTTTAATAAATATATTTTAATTTTTATTAATTTTTCTGTGTATTGCTGTTTTGTCTGTATGTCTGTCTGTGTGTGTGAGGTTGTCAGATCCCCTGGAACTGGGTGGTAGGAAATAAACCTGAATCCTGTGGAAGAACAGCCAGTGCTCTTAACCACTGAACCATCTTTCCAGCCCTTTGCATTGTTGTTTTATTGTATACCCTTGAAAGATTGTTAAACTATTCCTTTAAACATAAACATATTGTTAAAAATTAGGTAGGGGTAGTAAACAGAAATAAGTGAAAGATATCCAGAGTCATTTGAATCACACTGAAGAAAGAAATTGAAAGTTTAGAGTGTTTTCAGTGGTATGCCACAAGGTTTCTTTGCATATTGAGATCATTGGCTACAGTTCATAAATCTAGTAGTTTTGTCTCAGAACCAGTAGTGGGTTCTAAAATTTGCCCAAGGTAAGGCATCTCCAGTAATTGAGAACAGATTTCAACCTAGGTCTTTATATCCCAAAACTTAGTTACTTCATTGTTCTTTTCTTTTTCAAAAATAACTTACTCATCTTTGGGCATCCTAAAAAACCTTTTACTTCAGTATAGTTTATAGAAAATAAAAATTTTTTTCAGGCTTCAGTTAGTCTAAAAAATTGCATAGGTGGACAGAACAGGAATTTAAAAGTAATCTTTTATCCATACAAACAAGTACCTTTTTTTTTTTTTAGTCCTAATATCTAGAATGTAAACTTTTATGTGGCTTCCTGACACTGAAAATATTTTTAATAACCTTTTTTTTTTCTTTTGAGGAAATACCGAAATTGAATTCCTGTCTTCTCTGAACAGAAAAATAAATTTAAAATAACTTGTATATAATATAAATTAAAAATTTATATATTCATTACAAAAGATTTTTTTATTTGTCGTCCCAGGCCAATTTTCCGCATCTATGAAAAAGACCTTTAGAACCAAGATGACCTCAGGAGGTCTCCTGTACATTCTAAGGGTCTGTGCTGCTGATAGCTTGTGTGTTGGGATACTGTATGTGAGAGAGAATATTACTCTTGGTCTTGGCTTTTCTTCAAACATCTGGTCTTATCCTAGAATCATAATGTGATCTAAGTGACCCTGGCTATTTTTTTTTCTTTTTTAAATATACCCATCTTCTTATCTCTGTTTACTTTTTTCTTCAGTTTAGTAAACAACAAAATCTTTTCGTGATAGATTTTTCATAGTAAAATTTCCCTGCGTTTTCTTAGGTTCTAAGTATCCAGTGGCCACAGATCTTGGAAGAAAATATTTACTTATCCATTGTATGTGTTCTCTAAAGGTATAAAATCGTAGTAGTTCACTTTTTTCTATTTGGAGACAGTCTGGCTGAAATTGATGTTTATCAAAATTGCCTCAGATTTATATCAGGGCAGGAGAGCTGCAGAGTGAGGAACAACTTAACAACTCTGTATCTTAGAAGCACAAAATTATAGATAATAAAATTATTTTTCCATGGGATACCTAATCAAATCTTGCATGTTTTCTTCTGACTTAATTTTTTTATTTGCCATCCGTCCAGATTGCATATTTGTTACTAAAAAAAAGTTAACTAGGAGGGTTCTTTGTTAACCTTTTCTACTTTTGATTTCTTCAGAACCTCCCTCTCTTTGTGTCTCCCTCCCCTGCCCAGTGATTTGCATTACTTGATTATAATTTATCCAAACTACTTGACAAGCGAAAAGAAGCTCATGTACAGGTTATCAGTAAAGACTTACATCTTTAATAGGGTCAACCTTGTGCAATGTTGAATGTTTACTATTTTTTAATTGGTTGATAAGATCACATTATATATAATTCAGGCTGTTTGAGTATTGCATAGTAGAAAAAAAATGACTTGGCTGAGGGAGCTAGGAATGTAACTTATTTTTATGGTAGAGTGCCTCCCTTGGTTCAGTCCTTAACCCTACAGTAACCTGATAATCCTAGTTTGGAAGGCAGAGCAGGATTGTAATTTTAATGCTGTTTTTAGCTATGAAGCAGGTTTGAAGACAGCCTAGATTACATGAGATATTTCAAAACTAATCTTCATTGAAGAGAAAGGAAAAAGCAGTAGAAGCCAGACTTGGTTGCACAGGCAGGACCCTGTCCAGAACCACTTGACTATGAAACTGTGTGAATGTATTTGTATTGAATTTTTTACCAGTTAGTATGTAACGATTTGGTTAGTGCACTGCAGATAGGTGCCCTAAATAGTTTTAAATGGTTATTGAAAATTCTCTGGGTTTTCCCCCCATTTAGCGCTGGATAAAGCAAGCCTTGGAAGAAGGGATGACTCAGACATCATCTGTGCCCCAAGAGACTAGAACACAGCAACTATACCAAAGTAATGAGAATAGTAATTCTTCTAGTATCTGTAAAGACAATGCAGGTATGTATCTGATCCTTTTCTAAATTTGACATGAACAGTCAATCATTTGAGGTTCACAATAAAATTTTCAGTGTTGGTACTCTGCTATAAAAAGAATTAGTGTGTTCTCTAAATAGTTAATTTACATCTGTCTTTACAGAGGAAGAGAAAGATCTCGAGTCAGGGATCAGTTTTCCCAGGACGACAAAGAAGGAACTAGACAGTATACAGATAACAGCAGAAATGGTTATAAAAAAGGTTAGATACGTTTAAAGTAGTAAGTTTAGGAAATTTTTGTTTGTATTTATAAGGGGAGACAGTAGAAAGTGGTGGAACATTAAATGTTCAGAGGGTGGTGGACAAAATGGAAATGTTAAGTGGCTTGTTGGGTGGGACCTGACTAAAGGGGCAGGAAATAATGAAATGAATGAGGATTCATTATTGATTTTTTTTCAAAAGGACTTACCCCCCAAGAACTATAAAATTCCTGAGATAACATGACTTAAAATTATAAGGATTTGAGCCAAATGGCTATGAAAAAAAATCTTATTTTTTGTCTTTCACAGTGATATATTGTAGTCTTCTACCTGAAAGCATTGGTACATTGACTTATGATACCCTGTTTGTTTAGTTATTAGAAAGAGTTTCTTTGTTTAATCTAGGCTGTTATCGAACTCATCCTCCCCAGTACTCAAATTCAAATTAGTTTTCTGAATATTGAGTAATCAAAACATACCATAGCCAGGAATGATGATACTTAAAATCCCAGCACTTGGGAAACAAAATAAGACATGATTGCTTCAAGTTCAAGGCCAGCCTAGGGTACATAGCAAGACCCTATCTCAAAAGAAAACAAAAAAATAATTACCAAAACAAATTAGTTACTAAAACATAATATTTGAGAGTTATACTTTGTTTGGGGATGGGAAATTGTATGTTTTTGTGGGTAATTTTTAAACCACTATTTGTTGACGTGCTGAGTAGTTACAAAGTTGAATTTAAAAGAATATTACTAGTAATTGCTTTGTATTTAAATACTACTTTCATCTAGATTTTAATCTGTTCATCTAATGAGACTGAAATTTGGGTTTAGTTTAGTAAAAATGTTGTCATATTTCCATCAGTTGTGTCAACTTACTGCTTTTAGAAGGAATTAGAGTAGCAGGATTAGACTATAATATGTGCCTCCCTTTATGTAATGGTTATGTTGTATAAGTATATAGTTAATTTTGGAAAACAGAGACTACATAGCAGTTCATGTCCTGGCTATCACACACTTAAAGAGGAATTGTCTTTGTTACTACATACCCTCAGTGGAACAGAATTAGCACTGTTAGTCATCATTACATTTCTACCATCCTATTGAGTAGCAAGAAACGTTCTCAGAACACACCTTGCTTTTAAGCATCGGTATAAACAGAAGAAAAGCATTACATAAATCAGTCAGGAGTCATCACTAAAATTTAGTATGAATCATGTGGATTTATTTTTAGTTTTGTTGATAAGAATACTAAGGAAAGTTGAAGAAAGTCCGGAGAAATGTTGATGCAGTAGTAAAAAATCAAACAGATCTTCACTTGAGGACCAGTTCTCTACCCCTAAACTATGTGATGTTATGTGATGTTAATAAATGTCTCTGAACTTCATCTGTACAGTGAAAATAGCAATGCTTGCTGTTCAGACCCACCATAGATGATACTGCTGTTATTCCACATAGAATACTCTTTTTCTTGTCAACTATGAACTACCTAGATTAAAGATGATAAATTCATGTCAGAGACAATCCCTGTTCCCCTTACTACAGAACCTACTTGGATACTGAGAATAATACAGCCAGTCCTGATGAGACCTGATAGGCTAGGGTCAGATGGAAGGGGAGGAGTACATCCTATCAGTGGACTTGGGAAGGGGCATGGGAGGAGATAAGGGAGGGAGAGTGAGATTGGGAGGGGCCTACAGTTGGGATACAAAGTGAATAAACTAATATTGAAAAATAAAAATTTAATAAAAAAACGTTAAATTCTTCTTTCTGGTTGTGCTTAATGTGTAATCCCAGTAATCAAGACTTGTGGGATGTATGGTAAGGCTATCTCAAAAGCAAAAGTCAAAGGATGCTTAAAGCTAAAATTGTAGAAGAATAGAAGGTGTTACCATTAATATAGGGAAGAGATGCTGTGTTTGTAAACAGCATGTATATATCCTTAGGGATACCTTAATAACTGAAAATTTCAGAACTGCTGACAGTTGAATGAAATCCTTGCTTAGAAGTAGAATAAATATCACTTAGGTGCTTAAGAAAATGAGTGAATACAGGTTTTACATGCCCAAATTTAACAAAGCTAAGAAACTACTGGGAATATACTTGGATGTGGGATGCAAACCATTATTGAGAAATACTTTTCAAGTTTGAGCACAAAGGAAATTCCGTATTTAATAATAGAAAGAATAAATAGTATGCATCCATATTCTTTTTACGCCTATGGTTTACATAGAGCCTTCTTTTAAATTTTTGATTCTAAGTTTATCTAAAGTTTTTAAAGTAAAACTTGGAAAGGTAGTTAATACTTCGCTGAAAATGCAGTTAGTTTCCCTGTGACATTAGTGGCAAATTACTATAGCACATGTACAAGACTATTATCATAGCTGTGAAATAGGGACATGGTAAATTGCCTTAGAATTTTCAACTTCTTTCGAAATTGTAAAGTAATTGGATCCTTTGCCAATGCAAATTCTAAGTGCCAATATTTTTCCCATATTATTTTTGGGCTCCTTTTGTTTTGATTGGTTGGTGATTGGTTTTGATTGTTTGGGTTTATTTTTTGAGACAAGGTTACACTACGTTGTCCTGTTTTGCCATCTTTCTGCCTCAGTCTAGAGTGCTAGGTGGAGGCATGTTCCATCACACAAAAATAGTACTTTAATTCAAGTAGTATTGGCTCTTGTTTCTGTGCTCATACTGTTCTTGAGTTAACATACTAAGAAAAGCATTCTCAGTAAAAAATGATAGAATAGTATTTCAACTAATAGTCTATTCAGATTCATCATGTGATTTGAGAATATTTGTAATCCTAAACTCACTCGTTCTAGTTATATACAAAGATGTAGACAACCAAATGTTTAGGCACACATGTACACTGACACACTTAACACCCATGTAGGATTCAGAGAATAACTTGCATCAGTCAGTTCTTTCCTTCTTCCTGTAGATCTTAAGGATTAACTTAGCTAGTCAGCTTTAGCAGCAACTTTCGCCTTCAGAGCCATCTCATGGACCCTTTTCATTTTTATTTTTGTTTTGAGGTTGTTGCTCAGTGATAGTACTTGTCTAACATGAGAAAAACCCTTGGTTTGATCTCTTGATACCACAATTTTTAAAATAGTTTACCTTTGCTTGGTTTTATTAAATTGATCTAAGACCACAAAATAAGCATAGCATCATTTGTGGATTAGGTTTTTCTCATCTTCTTGACTCTGTAAGTGAATTAAAGGATAATGTATAAGACCAATTCTCTTAGAAGTATAAACTTGACTTTATATTTGTTTTTTAACATTTGAAATGGAGAAAGCAATGTAACACAGCCACGCATATTGGATAATAAAACACGTTTATAATTTTCTAATGAATTTATCTGAAAACTTTTTCCAGATGTATTTATTATGAAAACTAAACTTTAAGATGGGCTATCAAGCTAGGCATGGTAGTATATGCCTTTAATCACAGCATTCAGAGCACAGGCAGGCAGATCTCTGGGTTAGTATACAGAGCAAGTTCCAGAACACCCAGGGCTACAAAGAAAAAATTGTAAAAAAAAAAAAAAAATTTTTTTTTTAATATACACTTGGTTGTCTATTATTATATTTCATTGATAATAATATTAACCTATTGGCCGCGGGGCTGCACATTTGTGATCTCAGCACTCGGGGGAGGCACAGGTGAGCCTGGTCTACAAAGTGAGTCCAGGACAGCCAAGGCTACACACAGAAACCCTGTCTTGGAGGGGAAAAAAATTAAGCTAGGGTTTTCCAAAGAAATTTGACGAACTAGAGTTGAGTAGCTAGAACATTTCTAGTCAGTTTTTTTTTGGTGTTTGTTTGTTTGTTTAAAACATTCTCAGTATTGCTCGGTGTGGTATATGCCTAAAAATCCCACTGGAGAGGCTGAGAAAGGAAAATCCTAAGTTTGAGGCCAAACTGTTCAACTTTACAAGACCCTGTCTCAAAAAAAATACATGTTAATATCAATTCAATATTATTGTACAGAAAATAGAATAATTTTCAGAAAAAGCACTATTTTATTTTTTTTTTTTTTAATCAATAGGAATAAGCTAGGGGGAGCATTGTACTTCAATTGTAAAGTACATGGCCAAAATATACAAGGACAAAAAGATTTAAATAATAGTGTAATGGAAAATACGATTTTTTTTTTTAATTCAGTGAAAGAAGACGATAGTTTTTCAATTACAGATGATTTTCAAAGAAGGAAAAAGGTGTAGTAGGTATGTGCTACAAAAAAAGTGGAGTAGGAATCACTGCCCCTAACTTAATTATAAGTACTTTTGTAAACAAGAATGCTTTCTTTAAGTATAATTTAGGGGGTTAGTGAGTGGCTCAGTGCATAAAAGTGCCTGCTGATCAAGTCTGAGGACCTGGATTCAGATTCCAGAACCATGTAAAAGGCAGGATGCAGTGAGGTATGCTTATAATTCCAACACTACTGTTGCAAATGAGATTGTGGAGACCAGTAAAAGGGCCAGAAGAGACGAGGCCAGCCAGCCTGGAGTATGCTGTACAATAGAAGTCCTGCTTCCGCTGGGTCAAAGGAGAGCACTAACTCCCAAAAGTTAGCCTCTGACTCCACATAGGGCCCTTACAAATGCGGCCACACACACATTTCTTTTTCTTAAGCATAAATTAGGATAGGGGTATATAGCTCAGTGGGAGAGTCCTTACTCAGTATTGTGGGTGTCCCTCAGTTTAACTCTCAAAACAAACTGTTATTGGTTTTTGGTACATACTACAATCCTAACATGTGGGAGACTTGCAGGAGAATTGCCAACAGGTACTATCCCAGCCTAGACTACATGCTGGGCCACAGTGAGAGACCCTGTCTCAAACACACACGTAAATCTATGAAATACAGAACAGCCTGAACTATGTATTGTGAGACCTCAGAAAATACAAGCCTGACAACCCGGGCTCAATTCTTGAGACCCATATGGTAAAGGAAAGAGCATCAACTTTCCAAGTTCTTTTGACTTCCGAATCTATGACATAACATACATAGCATGCATCCAACCTGTACACATACACACATGGACATGAAATAAAATATTTTTTAAAACTAAATAGAAATTAAAAGTTAAACCTAAACGCTATACATAGAAAATCCAAAACCAAGAAACAAAACAAAAGAGTTAAACCTAAAGGTAGGTGATAGAGTGAGTGGATGGTATTTTCATAGTTCATAAATAGAATTGCAAAGACATAATTAGATACATTTAAGTAAAAAAGCATTGTAACAAAGCCAATAAAGAAAAAAATTTAGATTTATTTCTGTATGTGAGTGTTTTGTTTATGCATATGTATGTTTACCACATATGGTCCTCATGCCCATGGAGTTCAGAAGAGGGCATTAGATTCTCTGAAACTGGAGTTATAGATGGCTATGAGCTCCCTTGTGAGAGCTGGCAACTGAACCTGGTTCCTTTGCAAGAGTAGACATGCTCTTAACTACTGCCATCTCTCCAGCCCCAGTAAGTAAGTTTTAAAAGCAAACAAAATTAAAAAGTACATTTGTAACATTTTTGACAGTCAACATCTTTATTTATAGAATTCAAAGAAGAAAGACCAGCATACTGGCACTATTTCAGCTGAACATTAGCAGATTCACAGAATTTACATTCACAGAAGAGTAAATACAGAAGTAGTAAGCATAAGTAAATGTATAGATGTACATGCATGAAGATCAGAGGAAGCAGTCAGGTGTCTTGCTCTATTGCTCTTTACACTGCTGCTCTCAAAGATTGTCTCCAATTGAACCTCCACTTAGCTTGGCACAGCAAGCTCCAGTCATCTGGTCTGCTCCCACCCCACCACTGGGGTACAGGCAGCAGTGCAGCTATAGCTGGCTTTTCATGTGAGTATGAGACTCACACTTATATTCTCAAGTGTGCACATCGCCCAACCCCATAGTCATTCTTCTTTTGTTTTTTTCAAGACAGTGTTTCTCTGTGTAGACCAGGCTGGCACCACCACCTGGCTTCCATAGTCAGTCTTTTATTTTAAATATATATATATTTATATATATATATTTATATATATATAAATATATATATTTATATAATTTATATATTTATATATATTTATATAATATATATATATTAAATAAATATATATATATATTTAAAATAAAAGACACAGAAAGCCCTATAAATAACAAAAGGAGTACAGAACAAGTGGAGGATAGTTTTTGTTTTTGGAGTACATTTATAGTTGCAATAAAGGAAACTTTTTAGTGTTCATGGCATAGCAAGCTCAGCATGCCCGTATTCCAGGTTTTTGAAGGCAAAGACAGGAGAAAGATGCCAGCCACTTCAAGGTCAGCCCAGTTCACAATAGTAAGACCCTATTTCAAAACAAACCCCATACTACCCCCAAAGAAAGAGACTAATAAAATTTTATTCACTAGCAGAAACTCGTGTGTGAGTTTAAATGCATGAACGGTTTTGTTTGTTTGTTTTTGTTTTTTCATGATCTTGGGAAGTATTAAGGCAAGGTTTTTAAAATTGAGTATGAGTGTGTGTGTACGTGTGTACATGTACACTTTTGACAACTGTATCCAAAAAAAAATAGGAAAACAAATGGCAAAGACCTGTCCTATGAATTCGGGCAGTCATTTCGTTTGTTTGTTGATATCATGTTCATTAGTTTGTGTAGCAGGTATATTGGCTGCTCTATTACTCCAGTAGTTTTGCAGGTCTAGTTATATACTGAACATTATCACCAGAGGAATCTTCCTAAGTACACCCTGATCATGATCCAAACTTTGCCTTGAAGGCTTGGTATGATTGTCATTGTTTCTACCAAGCCATGGGGCTACAATTTAGCATGCTTTTGTTGTGAGGATAGACTGGATGACTAGAAATGAAAGCTCTGTTGGCAAAAGTTCCTGTCGAGGGTTTGTAAGGCCCCAAGTTTGATCTCCAGCACCATATGGGGCAGGGGACACATCAGAGTCTTCATCTTCAATACAGGGTGATGATAATTATCAGCAATAATGCTAGGTTTAAGTTTTCATATCAAGCACACCATACAATATGTGCCTAAATAGTGATGTTATTTTATTTTGTTTTCTGAGAAATGGGAGTCATAGTATTGTTCAGGCCCAGACTCAACTCATGGGCTAGAGCAGCCCTTCTACCTCAGCCACCTGAATAGCTGGGGCTATAGTCCTTTAACACTTTATCTGACTTTACCTATTTTGAAGGGTGTTTGTGTATTTATCATCATAACCAAGGGGCCATACTATGCATGTGGAGTTCAGAAGATAACTTTTGGGAGTTGGTTCTCTCCTTCTACCTTCATATGGGCTCCAAGGGTTGAACAGCAAGCACCTTTACTTGTCAAATCATCTCAAAATCGCTTTTTTTGTAACTTCTTGAACCACTAATTTTTTTTTTAGGCCGGGCCTCACTATATCGTATCCTAGCCTAGAACTTGATATTTTAGGCTGGCCTAAAATTTGAGTCAATCTTGTCTCTGCCTCAAAACTTGTAGTGTTAGAGTCAAGCTTGGTCATACCAATCAGTAATTTATGTTAAACATATTCTCTCTGAGCTCTTTGAAAACAATGTATAATGGCCCTTACACACCTAGCTTTTCATGTAGTACATACTAAGTAAATAAATGGTCTTTTTAACTGTAAGTGAATAAATGTATATTTGTCATCTGAGATATATTTTGTCCTGAATGTCCTCTTAAAAATAAGTAACCACACCTGCCAGGGTGGCACACACCTTTAATCCCTGCATTGGGAGGCAGAGGCAGGCAGATCTCTGTGAGTTAAAGGTCAGCCTGTTGTGCAGAGCAAGTTCCAGGATAGCTAGGGCTGTTACACAGAGAAACCTGTCTTAAAAAAAAAAAAAAAAAAAATCAAGTAGCTGCAGTATATATAACATAGAACATAGTCACTGAAGTATGATAAAATTGCTTTTTTAAATGGACCTAAGGATACAGTTAGTATAATCAGAAGGAGTTTGTTGTTTTGGTTTGGTTTTTTTAAATAGCTGAGGAGTATTTTTTACAGAAACCATTTTTTTCTAGCTCCTAGTATCCTAGTTGAACACTAGGAGCTAGATAAGGATCCAAGATTATGTGTGTCTCCTACTCAGAAAAGTTTTCCAGAAGAGCTGCTAAAAGAATACATAGATGAATGTAGGCATGCCAGTTCAGCAGGTGATAGTATAGAAGTTAAGTAGAAAGTGGTTTTACAATATAACACAAGTTTAAGATTCTCTAAAACACAGTGGAATATAACCTATATTTTACTCCAGGAAAAAAAGAAAAAGAAAAGAAATCCCCTTGGCTTTAATGATTAAAATTGTCCATATTCATGTGGCATTTCTCTGGGACACAGAATGCCTCAGAAGTTATTTTCATTGTAATGATGAGAAGTATGTTTAGGTATCTAGGTGGTGGTAGCATATGCCTTTAATCCCAGCACTCAGGAGGTAGAAACAGGTGAATCTCTATGAGTTCAAGACCAGTCTGGTCTACAGAGAAAGTCACATATAGCCAGGGCTACAGAGCAAAAACCCTGTCTCTCAAAAAAAAAAGGGGGGGGGGTGGGGGCAGTGTTTGAGCTTTGGTTTGGTTTTGATTAGAGGAGATTATGTACTGGGATGAGCCATAAGAAGAATTAGGATTCATTTCAGGATAGAGTTCAGTGCCTTTGCTACCTAGCCTTCCAGTAAGATATGATTCAGCTCTCATCCAAGCTTTGTGTTTCACAGACTTACTGAGCCCATTAAAGAAATGGAAGTCTCGCTATCTGATGGAGCAGAATATCACCAAGTTGCTTCGGCCTCTGTCTCCAGTTACACCACCCCCTCCCAGCTCAGGCTCAAAGAGTCCCCAGCTGACCACACCTGGCCAGACTCACCCAGGAGAAGAGGAGTGTCGAAATGGATACAGCCTCATGTTCTCACCAATCACATCTCTTACTACTGCTAGTCGCTCCAACACTCCTCTGCAGTTTGAGGTGATTGGGGTTTGGTTGTTGGGAGTGATTGATATGAAAATCATTGTTTATACCTTTTCATTTCAAATATAATATCATTTCAGATGTTTCTTCTTCATTCCTAAGAAAATCGGAAACCTAGGGTCACTATGGGCTGGTAGGTGGTAGCCTTCTGTCTTGGCAGCCCCTGTTCTTGCCAGAATATTAACAGAGTGCTGTTAAGATCCCATTTACCTTTCTTTTGCCATTCAGTCCTTCAGTCTTAATTTTAGGTAGTAAGTATACAGGATCTTTATCTACTGTCTGTGTTAGTCAAAAGAGGTGTCTAGGTGCCCATGGTACCTATTAGTCTCATGAGTCTGGGAACTCAGACTACACTGTGGGCTCATGTTTGTATGTCTAGATCTCAAGCTGTGTAAAATGTTTTTCCCAGGCTCTGTGGTACCTCCACTGTGGCCTCAGGGAAAATGGGCTTAAACATTTGGGGTATGGCTTTCAGCAAATCTGGGTTTTTTTGTGTTGTTGCTCATTTATTTTTCCCACTGCGGGTGATTTTCTCTCCTTGTTATAATGCATTATGACTAAGAAGTAGACTAGAGGCTAGTTACATGCATTCATGGTTGGATTTCATTAAATATGTATATTAGCTGTTCTTAAAAATGTTATACTCAAAAAAAAATGTTATACTCAATTATTTCAGTATCCAACTTCACATGGCAGTCATGAATATTATCCATGTGTTTTAAAAAAAACTCATTTTTGCATGTTGCTTTCATTAGATAGATGTCTGTTGGAGTCAGAGACTTGATCTACCCACTAAAAATGTTCACATCTCAGGATGTTCTCTTGATTAAGTTGAGTGTCTTAGCAGATCACATTGTGCTTGAGACTTTATGAGTGTGTAACGATTAACAACACCTGGATTCTGAAGGGGTCTAGCAACTGAAAGCAGATCGATGTGCCATTTTATTTCTGACTCAATTCTGACTATAGAGCAAACCTTTCTAGATGGGAAAAATCTTGGTTTCATTTGTTTTTTTCTAGGGAAATTATCATATTCCTATGCTATTCTTTTAAATCAGATATTAAAGAAGAATTCAGACCTATCTAACTTTGTCTACTTAACAGTTAAGCTTTCAGTTAGCAATTAGAATTTGATTGTAAGGTATCCTAAGGAGAAATTGTTCCTGGAGTACAATCAGTTATAGGAATAGACCTGTACCTTATCATGACAAGTTTCATTATTAATGTGGAATTACAGAAATAAGAAGGTTATACATTTTCTACCCTTGATGCATTTTTAATAACTATAAATGCTACATAAATGAAAGGTGTTTTAAGAGAGAAAACATAAGTTATAGTGACTCTTGGTCTGAGCATAATGTTAAAATACCAGGAAGCAGGTTGGCTCATCAGTGAAGTAAGGCACTACCAAGCCTAACTACCTGAGTTCAGTCCCCACATAGGCATAAAATAAGTAAATGTAATTTTTTAAACAATAAAACAAGCAACTAATGGGCTGAAGAGATGGCTCAGAGGTTAAGAACACTAGCTGTTCTTCCAAGGGTCCTGAGTTCAACTCCCAGACACCACATGGTGGCTCTTAACCATCTATACTGAGATTGGTACTCTCTTCTGGCCTGCAGGTACACATGCAGGCAGAACACTGTATAAATAAGTAAATAAATTTTGGGGGCTGGAGAGATGGCTCAGTGCTTAAGAGCACTGTGTGTTCTTCCAGAGGACCCCAGGTTCAATCCCCAGCACTCACATGGCAGCTCACAACTGTTTTTAATGCCAGTTCCAAAGGACTTGACACCTTCACACCAGTGTGCATAAAATAAAATTAAATAAATTAAAAAACAAGAAGTGACTAAAGACATAGCTTAGCAGTAAGGAGCTTGTGCTGCTCTCGCAGAAGACCAGAATTCCATTACCAGCGCCCAAATTGGGTGGGCCACACTACTCATAATTCTACTTCCAAGGGATGGAACTCCCTCTTGTGTCTTCCTCAGGCACATCGACCCATAATTTTTTTTAAGGTGAGTTAAAATATTTTAGATGCTAGTAAATGGCTTAGCAATTAAGGGCACTTGAAGGTCTTTCCAGGGACTAGGCTTTGATTTTCAGCACCCACATAGTAGCTCATAACCCTCTAACTTCAGTTCCAGGAAATCCGATGCCCTTTCTACTTTCCACAGACAGCAGGCACCTGGTGCACAGACATTATATGCAGGTATAACACCCATCCATACATAAAATAAAAATGGAAAAATAAAATAATTTTTAAAAAGATTATCAGGAAGGAAAGAAATGTTAAATAGCAACAATTGAGATTAGTGATTATAAAGTACTAATTTCATAATGCGGTGTCACTTTTCTCATCATTACAAAAAAGCGTCACCATCATTCTAGTCTTTGTCATCCTTCTGACAGCAGTGGTCTTTTTCTGTATTTGAGTACACAAAGGTTGGTTTGCAAGTGTTTTCTCATCGAGACCGACAGTTGGGCATTGGCCATCCACCTGTAGTCCCCACAGTTGAAGACACCTAAGTTTGAGCCCACTGTGGGCCACATTAGCAAGATCCTGTCTTTTAAAAGGAAATAATATATTGAAAGATGGCATAATACAAAATTTACTTCTATATTGTTTTTTTTAATATGTAACTCTTATTTGGAAGAAGAAAATGTTGAAATGAATTTTCTGTTAAAATTTAAAAATATATATATAATATATGCTAAAGTGGTGAATGAGTTAAGAGCACTGGGTGTTTTTCCACAGGACCCAATTTTGAAGTCCCAGTAAACCCACCATGGCTCCTTACAGCTATCTGTAATTCATTCAGTCTCTTGGGATTTAATTCTCTGTTCTGACCCTTCTGGGCACAACATGCAGGCAGGCAGGCAAACTGTTCGTATACATAAAGTAAAAAGTGAATCTCAGAATTTTTTTTTTTTTTAAATATCAAAAAGTGTGACAACTAAAACTAGCTTCAAGTGGGGAGGAAAAAAAATCTTTGAACAGTAAACGTGTTCAGGACATATCTAGTGAGGGGATGAGATATACAGTCAAATAGAATGAGGAGAAAGAATCTAGAAGAATGAAAACTACTTGAGAGAACAAAGCATTCTTAGTCTTGCCTTTCCCTTGTTGTGTGCTCTCAGATCTGTACTCTGCTCTCTATTTTACACAGTCCCTCGTATGCCTTGTCCATCCAGCACCCTCTCTATTGAAAAACATTCACTATCCAAACCTTGTTTTGCTGAAGCACCTCTGTATAACCTGCTATGTATATCATGGCGTAGCTTATGTCTGCTATCTGGGCTGCAGTTGTTGATAGTCTGTATATTGAGAACCCTCTCCTTATCCCAGCGCCTGAGTACCCTGAGTCCTTGTCATAGCTGCTATCATTGCTTTCTTGTTGCCATTCACACTGCCCCAACAAGAGCTCACTGTCCAGTACCCATGTGCTAGAAGGGTACTGCATCAGCTAAATGTCCTGTCCTATGTATCCTATATAAGTCACAGAAGAAATTTACGTATACATGATACTTGGGGGAGAGGCTGTTTGTTTGTTTTGTGGTCTCTAAAATACACCTCTGTTAGAGGTGTTCAGGTCTTTAACTGTCATTTGAGAGGAACTGGCAATCTCCATCTCTTGTTAGTTTCCAGGTATAGCCCTTGATAACTGATAGCCCTGAAGTTGGTAAGAAAATGAAGAAAGACTATGGTCAGCGGGGTTTTGAGGTGAAGAAACAGTTCTTCTAGGAAGAATAATGGGTAGGGTGCCCCCCTTAAGAAATACTGTAAGTCCCCTAAAATAAAAAAAGATGTAACAATAACATTTCACCTAACTCTTTCCTGAGTTCTACTTGAGATGTTTACGTACAGGATAAAACATTCTTAATTGCTTTCCAAGACAAGAGGAAGCTTTTAGCAAACCACTTTGTCCATGGAGATGAGTTCTGCAGTTAAACACTTCACCATGGATGCCTAACCAACCACCTTTCACTCCTCCCTCTAAAAAGTTGTCGCTAGCACTCATGCTTGACTTTACTTCTGTTTTGTTTTGCTTTTTTACTCAAAGAAGATACATAACAAGATGCTTTTCCCTCCTCTAGAACATATCCTCCCCTGAGGGTTCCCCTGTGCATAGGCCTGGGTCACTATCACCTGAGGTAGTTGTCACACCATTTCAATCACACATGGAGGATCAGAGTGAGTGTGCATGAGTGTGGTTCTGAATGTGTGGGAGGGCTGAGAATCTGAGTGAATGGGGTGCTGGGCTGGGGGGGAGCCACTCTTTCACAGCAAGTAGGATGAATCTTCTTTGTAACTGTTTGCACAGGACCATGGGATTAGACAAAGGAAATTAAGTAGCTGTATATATGTTGTGGTTGCTTTTGTTGTCATTGGGGGAAGAAGGCTGAAGAGTCACTAAAGAAGATAATCTTCAAAGGATGCAGATTCTATGTGTGTGAAAACCTTGTTAGAGAAAGTAGTGAATAGCGGTGTCCATAAAGAACGAAAGTAAAGTTGGTAGACACTGTCTCAGTACCATGTCAGCAACATACTTTATTACACTGACAGTTCTTCATAACCAGGAGTTTGGGCTTTGTGTGGTACGTGAGCAGCTTCCTTAGGGCATCCAACTTTCTTTGGCTTTCCTTTATTTTCTCTGGAGCGCCTTGCTGGGTATAAATATTCAGGAAAGCATAAGCCCACACTCTGGGTTACAAGCCTTTATTCTACAGTGGCTCTGATACAGTTGCTGTATCCTTTTAGGATATCAACTTGAATGCTTTTCTCAGAAACCCTCCTGCTATAAAGAGCCAAAGTTGAGATTTTAGTGTTAGGTTTTAATATAAGCTTTAGACAGATGTAGTAGTTACTAGTCCTGTAAATCTATATGGAGCCTTTTTTTTTCCTCTTAACGAGAAAGTTATAATCTCTGTACCTTTTAGAAAATAATTAATCTTTAATCCCAGTCTGTAAAATAATCAGGGCCCAACTCCCTAAGAACTAACCAAATTCTGAACCAGTAGGACTTTCTATAGATTATGAAACTGAAAAGATTGTATTCTACTGGTTTACTGTTGATTTCCTGGGTGTACATTTGTTGGGAAAGTATAGGTTGCTCTGTTCTTGGTTGCTAAATATTCCAGTATAGCAAGGCTTTGGTACTTGCCCTCATATTTGGGTTTCTGGTACCTTCTTTAGAGGTAGTCGCCCTAATAGAGGAAATCTTGGTGTTAGAAGATGAGGATAAGCAATAGTAGGTGGGTTGTCACTGGTGTGTCAGCTTTTGCTATACTCTTCAGTGATAGACTTCAGCAGTCCTTTGATACATTGGTCGACAGCAAAGGACACAGAAAAAAGATGAGCAAACAGAAAGTTGTGTAAGAAACATAGTTTTAAGATGAAAGTGAATGAAGAACAGTTTAGTGCCCTTTAATGCTACTTACCTACTCAATCAATAATTCACGTGCTTGGCTTTTCAGCTAGTTTCTGCTTCCCCCCACCTTCCCTCATGAGCTTCCATTGATATTGTATCACACCAGAAGCCAGCAATTTAAGACCTTTCTGTAGTGTGGTTGGGACTCAGATACACTCCTGCTGCACTGCCATCCTCCAAGTGTGCTGTCATTGACCAGCAGTCTGGTGTTGGCTGAGCTGGCAGAGTAGTCATGTTTTCACAGTTGTCTAATGCCAGCTTCCCCAGTATTCTCATCCAGAAACACTGAGATTGTTTCGGTAATCTAGAGTATGGCTACTTTTGCTCTGTGGGATTTTACATATGTTAATTTCTACTTCCTTTTGTACATCTGTGCCCCTTTACTCCCTTTGATTTTTTCCTTTCTTTCAGCTTTGTCACCGAAAAGACCTGGATTTGACAAAAGTGGGATATCCAGACTCTAGCACTCACAGCTGCACTGATAGGCCTTCCCTACTCAATTGCAGTCGTCCTGACCTGGCTTCTCATCCCTCTGTTGTTCCCACCTCTGAGGCTGGCTTCCCAAGCAGGAGTGGAGATGGCCCTCAGAGCTTGCTGAGAAACTCAGACCAGGCGTTTAGGACAGAGTTCAACTTGATGTACGCCTACTCCCCTTTGAACGCTATGCCTCGAGCAGATGGACTGTATAGAGGGTCCCCCTTGGTGGGGGACAGGAAGCCTTTACATTTAGATGGAGGATATTGTTCCCCTGCAGAAGGCTTTTCCAGCAGATATGAACATGGCTTTATGAAAGACCTCTCTCGGGGATCCATGTCACCTGGTGGTGAAAGGGCCTGTGAAGGAGTCCCATCTGCTCCTCAGAACCCACCACAAAGGAAAAAAGTAAGTATTCATGTTACATAGGGCCTCTTTAAAAGAATATTAGCCAAATAATTCATAATTTACGAAGCTCCAGTGCGTAGCACATGTCCTGCACTGTGATATGAGCTGTGAAAATTAGGTCTTTTATTTAGTCACATTTACTTCTTTGGTTTATGTTGGGTGGAGATGGGATATGAACATGCCAGAGGCACACATGTGGAAGTCAGAAGATGATTTGTGAGAATCAGTTCTTTCCTTCCACCCTGTGAGTCCTGGGTTGAACTTGAGTCGATGGCATTGTTGGCGGCCACTGCCTTTATCAGCTGAGATATATCAGCCCCTGAGAAGTAGACTCTGTTAGTACAGTTGGTAAGTGATCTGAATGCCAGCAGGACTGTAGTGTCATCAATAGAAGAGTACTTGTGTATCAGGAGTAAGGCCTTCCATCTCCAGCAACTCAAATACAAGTAAAGCAAATACCCAGACAGGCATAGTAGCTGGCACATGTCTATGATCCTAGCATTCTGGAAGTTGAAGTGGGATTTCAAATTTGAAACCATCCTAGGCTTTTTAAACACAATTTTTTTTCTTTTATTAATTACACTTTATTCACTTTGTATCCCCCCCCATAAGCCCCTCCCGACCCTACCCTCCCTCCCCCTTCTTCATGCATGCCCCTCCCCAAGTCCACTGATAGGGGAGGTCCTTCTTCCGTCTAATCTTAGTCTATCAGATCTCATCAGGAGTGGCTGCATTGTCATCTTCTGTGGCCTGGTAAGGCTGCTCCCCCCCTCAGGGGGAAGTGATCAAAGAGCAGGCCAGTCAGATTATGTCAGAGGCAGTCCCTCTTCCCATTACTATGTAACCCACTTGAACACTAAACTGCCATGGGCTACCTCTGTGCAGGGGTTCCAGGTCATCTCCACGAATAGTCCTTGGTTGGAGTATGAGTCTCTGGGAAGACCCCTGTGTTCAAATTTCTGGTTCAGTTGCTCTCCTTGTGGAGTTCCTGTCCTCTCCAGGTCTTACTATTTCCCACTTCTTACATAAGATTCCATGCACATTGCCCAATAGTTGGCCATCAGGCTCAGCATCTGCTTTGATGGTCTGCAGGGCAGAGCCTTTCAGAGGCTCTCCATTTCGGGTTTCTAGCTTGTTTCCTGTTTTCTTCTTCTTCTGATGTCCTTCCTCTTTGCCTTTCGGGATGGGGATTGAGCATTTTAGTCAGGGTCCTCTCTCTTGATTAGTTTCTTTAGATGTACAGATTTTAGTAGGTTTATCCTATATTACATTGTCTATATGAGTGAGTATATACCATGTGTGTCTTTCTGCTTCTGGGACAGCTCACTCAGGATGATCCTTTCCAGGTCCCACCATTTACCTGCAAATTTCATGATTTCCTTATTTTTCATTGCTGAGTAATATTCCATTGTATAGATGTACCACAATTTCTGCATCCATTCTTCAGTTGAGGGGCATCTGGGTTGTTTCCAGCTTCTGGCTATTACAAATAAAGCTGCTACAAACATGGTTGAGCAAATTTTTATTTTATTGTGTACTTGAGACTTTTTGGATATATGCCTAGGAGTAGTATGGCTGGATCTTGAGGAAGCACTATTCCTAGTTGTCTTAGAAAGCGCCAGATTGATTTCCAGAAAACACAACAAATTTTAAATAGCTATTATATGCAACTGAAAGGCTAGAACACTGAAAAGAACACTGAAAGCTGTGTTAGTAACAAAACTCAGTTTGGGACTGTTTTCTCATACAGATGAGGTTGGTCACTTTTTTTTGTTTGTTTTGTTTTTTTGAGACAGGGTTTCTCTGTGTAGCTTTGGCTATCCTAGACTCACTTTGAGACCAAACTAGCCTCAAACTCTGAGAGATCCTCCTGCCTCAGCCTCCCAGAGTGGTGGGATTAAAGGCATTTGCCATCACGTTTATAATCCCAGTGCCCATTTGTGACGTTGAGGCAAGAGGATTGAGAAGTTCTGCAACAGTGGCTGGATCGCTGTGTCAGAAGTTAAAAGCATATAGTGCTCTCCCAATACACACACACTTAATTACTTTTTGAAGCGTTCAAGGCAAACCCTAACTGCTTAGAAATCATATTTTGTGTTACCACAGTGGTTTTATAATAGGGGAGCTTCCCATTTTGCGCATTAGAAAACTGAAGCTAGTTGAGTATCTTGCCTTTAATAACAGCTAATAAATGAGGGATCCAAGGCACATTCTAGTTGTTAGTGTGCTAGATTGCCTCCTAGATTCTGCATTAATGGAGCTTCAATAGAGAATGGCATTAGTAAATCCTGAATTACAGTGGTGGTAGTTGCTCCGAAGGAGTTGTTTATATCTTAGCAGAAGGTAGTTTAAGAATGAACAAGAAGGAGCCGGTGCATGGTGGCACACAATTTTAATCCCAGCACTCCGAGAGTACAGAGGCAGAGCTATCACTGTGAGTTCAAGGCCAGCCTGGTCTACAAAGGGCGTCCAGGATAGCCAACGCTGCACAGAGAAACCCTGTTCTCATAAAATCAAAAACAAAACAAACAAAAACCAAGTCTTTTATTTGAGAGGTAGGAATCAAGAAATGGTAGGTTTAGCCACATTTCAAACAATGAGTTAGGAATCAGCCAACAAATGTAGTTTAAGATGTTACTGTACAGTCAGCGTGTGACACTGCACTGGGATGCAGATGGGTACAGACAGTTGCCTGCAGTTATGATACCAGGTAGAACCAGGAAGCAGGTACAGAGAGCAGTGGGTAGACCAGACCTACAAGAGCTTGTCATGGCCTGAGGCTTATACGTAATGCCTTTTCTAAAAAAATCACAAAACCTAAATGCCTCCCTCCCCATCTGTGGTTTGGTTGTAATAGTGACTTGTAGGTGTTTATTAGGAATTAACAATGCTGAGTATCCTGTGTGTGACAGTTTCACAGAAAAACTAGTTATAGCCTTGTGACTTTATTTCAATTACAAGTATTAATTATCCAAATTTATTAACTTTTCTCCAAGATTATATATATAAATACACACACAAAATTATTTTTCCTGTTATTTTTGTGATATTTCACACTTAGGCATAAAACTAAGAGGCCCTAGGATAGGAAAAGAACACTCTAGCACACAATAGGGTAATGATGGAGACTCAAAGATTTCAAATAAATAACATGAGAAATGTCTTTGTGTTTCTGGTTTCATTTGTTGTATATACAGGTAATTGAAGTTAGAATTTGATTCAGAAATATTTCTAAAATACATTGGGCGCCTGTGATATGCCAGGTTTTTGTACTAAATATTAACAACAAAAAGCCTAGGATTAGGTGACTGGAGAGATGGCCCAGCATGTAAGAGCACTTACTGATGTGTCAGAGGACCTGAGTTCAGAACCTGACACCTACATAGGATGTACAAATAATAATTATTCCAGCTCCAAGCCATCTTCTATCCCCTTCTTCCCTCTGAAGGCACATTTATGTATGGGTAAATAAAATAGTATTTTAAAGCCAAGGAAAGGCCATTGAGATGGCTCAATGGATAACCATACTTCCTGCTAAGCCTGACAAATCTTAGTTTGATCCCCAAGACACACAGTAGGAGGGAAACCATTTCCTGGGTTGTCCACAATAATAATAGTAAATGTTTGTTTTGTTTTGGATTGTTTTTTGTTTGTTTGTTTTTTTTTTAATTAAAGCTAAATAAGCTTATATGGGATATCACAAAACTATATTCTCAGGACCTGGGAGACTGAAGTAGGTAGATTAAGTCCAAGGTCTGTCCAAGGTCTAAGTATAAAATTTTTTAAAGAACAAATAGAGCTAGGCATGGTACTTCTTGACTGTAAGCTATGCAAGCACTTGGGAAGTGGAGTAGAAATTTGAGACCAGCCAGGACAACATGAGACTTTCTAGAAGAACCCAAGTCTTCCTTTCGAAAGTGAAATACATGCCAACAAGATGAAATAGCACGTAAAATTCCTAACCATGTAGTCTGGCAACCTGAGTTTGCCACATTTAAAAAGCCAGTGCTAGGGCAGGAAAGATAGGTTAGCAGTTAAGAGCTACTCTTCCAGAGAACCCAGGTTCAATTTTTAGCACCCAAATAGTGGCTCACAGTAGTCTGCTACTCCATTCCTTGGGGATCTAACACCCTCTTCTGACCTCCACCAGGACCAGATACGTACAAGATGAGATCACTCATATACAGGGGAAAAAATGGATTTCTTTTTTTTTTTTTTTTTATGCCAAAGCCAGATTGAATGGCTCAAGTCTACAATCCCAGCCTCAGTGCTCAGAGCAAGATGCAAAGTAGGGAAATATAGGAACCTCCCTCAAAAACAAGGTCAAAGAAGAGAACCAACTCCTGAAAAGTTGTCCTCTGACTTCCCTACATACATCATTGTATGTGGATGTACACACACACACACACACCAAAAAAAAAACTATAAACTTAGTAAACTTAGCCAATACCTTAATTTAACTTACAGATTAACCAAGAAACAAGATTCTCTAGTAGGTTTAATAGGCAGTAGAACATAGTATTAGTTGGACAGAAAGAGGGTCTTGTGATGACAGGAATGAGTAAAGATGAGATGATTTGAGGATTAGGAAAAGGTTTCCAAGTTACAGGTTGCTGAAGTACATAAGCGAAATATTTCTTCTTGCTTTTAATTCTTTAATACTTTCATTTCTTTATATGTAATACAAACAGTCCTTAACTTCACTGTATTTTTTGAATTTTGAGTATTATGAGGAATCCTAAAATACTGGCTTTTTTCCTCTTGGTGATGCTTTATTTATTGTGGGTTTGTTTTTGATGTAGGTGTCCCTACTGAATGAAGAACTTTTATCCAGGATACATAAGCATTCCATTTTTCTGCCCTGATTTCTTACAGGTGCCCCCATTGTTGGATATAACTATTAGTAGGTGACCAAGGTAACTGGTTCTCACCAGTTTCTGACTGGTTTGAATCTGTAGCAGTGCTCAGATCTCTTTTGTATCTGAAAAAGGTTTCTGTATGGGGGCTGGAAAGATTCCTCAGTGGTTAGGAGCACATACTGCTAATCCAGAGGATTGGTGTCGAGTTCCCACCACCCACATCAGATGGCTCACAACTGCTAGTAATTCAGTTAAAGGACAAATAGAGCTAGGCATGGTACTTCTTGACTGTAAGCTATGCAAGCACTTGGGCATTCCAACTCAGGCACCTGCACTCAGCATGCATAGATGTACACACATAGATAACAGTTTTAAAATATAGTAATGTTTTGTCATGATTGGTACCTGCTTTGTTTGCATAGCTTGCTACTGCTTTACCCAGGTCTCCACCTTTTCTTTCCCCTATTGCCCGTAATGACACTGTTTCTTTTTTATATCTAGGTATCCTTGCTAGAGTACCGCAAACGGAAACAAGAAGCCAAGGAGAATTCTGGTGGGGGAAGTGACTCTTCACAGAGCAAAAGCAAGTCTGCAGGAACTGGGCAAGGCAGCAGTAACTCTGTTTCTGACACTGGTGCCCATGCTGTGCAGGGATCCTCAACCCGAACCCCCTCATCCCCTCACAAAAAATTCTCCCCATCTCATTCCTCTACGTCCCATTTGGAGGCGGTAAGCCCATCAGATTCCAGGGGCACTTCTTCTCACTGCAGACCTCAAGAAAACATCAGCAGTAGGTGGTAAGTTTATATTATCTTTATAATTAAATTCAGGTAGGAAGTATATTTGGATCTTTTCCAGTTTTACCTAAAATGTATAGGAACACTTATCTAAGCCAGGCAGCCAATTTACCATCTGTCATATTCAGCTAGTTATTATAAGCCACATCCTCACCCTTCAGAGTCTTAGTGGACAGTGTGTAATTGTGGGTGCCCATAAGCTATTAGAGAGCTCTTCAGTTGTTTATATGAAAGGTAAGTAAACAGGCCCAATTGTGCACTCTCTCCCTCTTTCTCTCTTTGTTTCTTTTTTCTTACGTGTGTGTGTGTGTGTGTGTGTGTGTGTGTGTGTGTGTGTGTGTGTGTGTACATGCATATGAAGATCAGAGGGTACTTGGAGGAATTTGTTTTTCCCTGCCACTATGTTGGTTCTGGAGATTGAACTTGGATCTTCAGACTTGGTAGCAATCACCGTTACCCACTGAACTATCCTGCTGACTCCAAGTTTCTCTAATTCAAGAGGAACTCTATTTATGTATATATAGCATGGAATAGCATATACAGAGCAACAAAATGTTATGAGTATTGAATGAGGTAGAAATATTGTGTTTGTTTTCTTTTGCAAATTTTGAGGCAAGGTCTTGCTCTCTAGCCCAAACAGGCCTTGAATTCTTTGATTCGCCTTCCTTTGCTTCCCGCGTACTAGGATTCTAAGTATGCATCACAGACCTCAGCTAGGACTACAACATTTGGTTTTTTTGTTTTTTTTGGAGGTGGGATGGAGGGTACATTTGGGGGCGCAAGATCAACATTGGGTGTCTGGCTCTATCACTTTTCACCTTATTTTATGAGATAGGATCTCTCACTGAACCTGGAGCTCACTGATTAAGCCAGAATATCTGGCCAGTAAGCGCCAAGGATCCTCAAGCAATGGGGATCTTTAAATGAGCCTGGGAAGAGACAGGTCTCAAATTATTACATTCATTAATCTAAGAATCCTATATTAAACTATGGTGTATGTGTCGGGAACACAGCTTCACAGGAGAAGCAGTTTCGCAATCAAAACAATTTAAAAGTTACTATCTACTTTTCCCTGATTACTTTCTTCCTGTCCCTACTTTTATACATTATATAGTTTAAAGCAGAGGAAATGCCTTGTTTTTCAAGATGTTTTAAGAGACTGTACTGCACAATCTTTGTCGTGGTTGTTTCACATTCTTTTTCTTTACTTTCTGTACCTTAAACTTATGCTCTGGTACCTTTGCAGGATGGTTCCTACATCAGTTGAACGACTCCGAGAAGGAGGAAGCATCCCAAAAGTTCTCCGAAGCAGTGTGAGAGTCGCCCAAAAGGGAGAGCCTTCTCCCACATGGGAGAGTAACATCACAGAGAAAGAGTCAGGTGAGCCAAAGTCTTGAAGTTCACAGCAAATGTTGGGATAAGCGAGTTGGTTTCTGGCACACTTGGGTTCTGCTTTATGCTAGCTTCCAGTTCAGTCTTATTCTTTGGCTACAGTATTCATGAGATCTAGCATTGCTTGCTCTCTGTCTGCTCTTTTCCCAAGGGATACTTTTCTGTAACTCTCATCTCCAAAGTTCCGGAGCTCCACCTCCATGAAGGATGAAGAGAAAGAAGGAGACGAGAATAAGATGAGGCATTTAAAATTTAGCGCATAATTAACTTACTTTGCCCTTCTGGCATGCTGCGCTCATTTATCACAGAGAGCGGCACGTGTTGATGATAACGTTGATCATTTGATTGAATGATGTCTATTTCCTGTGTATTCTGAGAAGCCAAGTTGTTTCTTATAATGCCTTCCAGACCCTGCAGATGGAGAAGGCTCAGAGCCATTGAGCTCAGCACTCTCTAAAGGAGCAACTGTTTACAGCCCTTCCAGATACAGCTACCAGGTAAGTCAGGAGAATGCTCGGCTCTAGGGAAATGATGTCTGTGGAGTTTAGATGCTGTGTTTCTAGGTGTGGGCATCTGCATAGTGTCTCAGTAGCCCTGTAAGTCAGTCGTCTGCTTACCCCAGAGATCTCAGTAAAGCAAATGAGTTCATCAGAGACAGCCGTTTGACTGCTTTTGGTATCCTCTAAAAAATGTTTTTGGGGGTCCCAGTGAGTAAAGACATTTGTAATTAAGCCTGATGATCTGACTGTGATCTCTAGAATCCGTACACTGGAAGGAAAAAATAGATTTCTTCTGGTTGTCCTCTGACCTCCTCATTAGTTGTATAGCTCATACATGTATACACACACACACTACTTTTTAATGTGAAGAGTAAAAGTAGAATGTTATAAGCACTTCAAGCTGTTGAAGGGACTATGTTAACTTCTTTGTGCTTTCCTCCCAACTCTTCCAAGCTCCTACAGTGTGACAGTCCACGGACAGAATCACAGAGCCTCCTTCAGCAGAGTTCGTCCCCCTTTAGAGGACATCCCACCCAATCTCCAGGATACAGTTATCGAACTACTGCACTGAGACCTGGAAACCCTCCCTCTCATGGTTCTTCAGAATCATCCCTCTCTTCTGCGTCCTACCCCAGCCCTGCCCACCCTGTATCCACAGACTCGTTGGCCCCATTTACGGGGACTCCAGGGTATTACAGCAGCCAGCCGCATTCTGGAAACAGCACTGGCAGCAATCTTCCAAGGAGGAGCTGTTCTTCAAGTGCTGCTAGCCCTACCCCACAGGGCCCCTCGGACTCACCAACCTCAGACTCGGTTTCTCAGTCCAGCACAGGAACTCTGAGTTCCACCTCCTTTCCTCAGAACTCTAGGTCGTCATTGCCATCAGACTTACGGACTATCAGTCTGCCCAGTGCTGGGCAGTCAGCTGCCTACCAGGCCTCCAGGGTATCTGCGGTTTCCAATTCACAGCACTACCCACATCGTGGGAGTGGGGGTGTACACCAGTACCGACTCCAGCCACTGCAAGGGTCAGGAGTCAAGACTCAGACAGGACTTTCCTAGGGCTTCTGGATATGGGCAAACTGAACTTAATGAGCCCATAGCTGCTTCCTTCCAGCTGCCTCTGGAACCAAGGCCGAGCATATTGCTGGGGAAGAGGGGTACAAGGTGCCAGAGGAATGGATCTGGTCGGCAAGAAATGAGACTTGTAGTCATGACTGGCCTCCGGCCTTGGAGAAAGATGTAAATCTTGTCTGAAGCAGAGACTATAAAGAAGTTTCTCCCTGCTGTTAAGGGTACATTGTTAACAAGCAAATGGTGTTTCGGTTAGTAACGGTTCTAAGTGCAATGACTTGTGTTGAAGCCTATGTCTCCCATCCTTGCCTGTAGCCTGTAGTCACTTGTGCAGTAAGGACATCTTTTTCAATAAAAAAAAAAATTTTTTTTTTTTTTCTTTTCAAAAGAGAGACGTGGAAAGAGCCAATCTCAAAGCCCCAAGCCATCTAAGTAGTATTAGGGTTTTATGCACTTAAGAAAAAAAAGGTAGGTATGTAAATGTTCGCTGTGAGACAACCATTCCTAAAGCAGGTGCTTGGTCAAGGTATGTTCACTAGGAGTGCTCCCTACCTTTGTCTTAAAGCCACCAGGACATGTGCAGGGAGAGGAATGCTTGGCGCCTGCTCTGACTGAGGCTTCCCTGGCTCTCTGAGAGGAGCCGGTGGTCAGCTTCTGGTTATTTGGGAGCAGATTTGGGGTGGATTGAGCTCCAGCTGCTACCATCCCACTCCTTCCCACATTGTTTCACAGCTTAGTAATAGCCCTGTGAAGTAAGTAGAGAAGTGAGGCAGGCCAATTTAGGAAGGATCCAGTGGTCTGGGGAATCTTTTAATTTTAATTTTCCTATACCCAGCTAATCAGGAGTTGCCTTCCTAAGAGCAGGACAGCCTCCCTGACTGAGAAGCATGCACTCATGACTGCAGGGTAAGAATGGGACAGATAGGGTTGCAGAGTGGCACCGACAGGGCTGTGATTGTGTGTGGGGCCTGCCCCACATTTCTTTGGGGGATGCTTATATGACAGTGGGCAGGTCAGAGAGTTAACAAGTCACCCATACCCCTAACACTGTTCTGACGAGAGACAAGAGCAGACTGGCTTCTCCCCATCAGTGCATTGTGCCTGTTGTACACCCCTGGAGGAGCCCTGAAGCCAGCCCAGGTGGGGTACACAATCTTTTTAAATTCCATATGGTTGCCAGCTTATTTCTTTCACTTGTTTACTGTAATACCTGGCGTGTTTTTATTTATCTAATTTTGTATTCAGCTATAACCATGGTAGGGTAGTGAGTGTATGACGGTGTGATCCCTGGTGCTGCAGTGGACCGTACTTCTTTTGGACAAGATATACTGTGAGTCTCCCTCCTTACCTCTAATCTGTTTTCTTTCCCATTCCCTAGCCTTTTTCATCTCCTTTTCTACCCTGACCCACAACTATCATATGCACAGTCTTCTCTCTTTGTGTGTGACTGTTACAAAATTTCACTTTTCAAAATTGAAATCAGGTGTTTGCTCAAATGAGGGGAGATTTTTTTTGTTTTGTTTTGTTTTGTTTTGGTTTTAGTTTTTTGTTTTTAATGCTGAACCCTCAGCATAGTACTTTTCTTTTTGTTGTTTTCCCCAAAAACCCATCAGTCTGGGAGAGCATTGGGAGTGGAAATCATGTTGCCTGGGATGCCGGTTTCTTTGTATATTATATAAAACGTATGTAAATGTCTCTCCATTTGGGCTGGGGTTTGCAGTCTCCCCTTGGCTCAAAGCCAAAGGGAGAGGCCAGCGGGCAGGCGGCCCTCACCCTGCCTGGCACGTGCAGAGACCCCAGCCACTCTGTGTGGGCAGGGTGCTGTCAAGACCAGACCTCTGGGGGGGGGGGGTGGGGGGAGGGGGGACTCTTGAAAGGGAAGGAGCATTGCTTCTTCCTCAAGTGGAGTGTTTACACCTTGCTGTAACATTTGAACTTTCACAAGAGATGTAATAATTTTGATAATAAAATTCTTAACCATAATCATCATAATGTTAAGAATGTGTTTGTTCAGTTCTGGAACCACTTTTTCTGATTTAACCTTAACTGACCAAGGGCAAAGTAGACCCATGTCCAGAGTTGATCTTAGTAGTTACCTTGACTTACCTTCCTCTGGGTATCTCTGATTGATATCAGGCCAATGTTAATGCAAACCTGCAATATTGGAACACACCTTTGGAAGCTAACTTGACTTGGAACAGTGTCCTGTTGTCTGTCATTAGCAGTTATAAGGCAAGGCCAGCCATTATTTGTGATAGTAAGTGCAAATTAAAATGGAATTGGGTCTGAACAAAGCAAGGTCTCTTCTCTCCTAGAGCTTATGTTCTAGGGAAGAGATAAAAACTAGTGTGTAATTTTAATACTTTACTTCCATGTTATTGCACTGTTTTCACCAAGATGAAAATTTTTTTCATGAACAGTGCATAATATGTTTTCACCAAAAACATAAAGAAGGAAGCCCCTGCCTTTTCCAAACCCAAACACAACAGCTTTGAAACCCAAGAATATATCTCTGGAAGAGAACCAAATCCAGACAAACCACTTGTCACCTGCCTTTCAGCAGCCCAAGGCACTTGACTCCATAACACTCCAGATAGCCTTAGAAGAGCAACCCAGGAAACAAGTAATCAAGGTCCCCTGACACTGAGCATGCATGAAAATGAGGCAGCACTTGTCTTCAATGGTAAGTGTCAAGACCAGTAAGTATCAGGCCAAACTGGCTGTGAACAGCTCTTCATCCTTGATCTGCCTGAGGTCAGTATCCTGATCAGGCCTGATACAAGAAGGTGGTATATTTGACTGATTCCTGACTGTGGTGCTGTTAGATGGTGCCAGCAAAGTTGGGATCATCTAAAGCCCCTGCATGCTGCTTGTATCCCAGGATACATGCTGCAGTGTGTCAAAAAAACTAGGTAACTTAAGGTATATACTTTCTCATCATTATAAAAGAAAACACCTCAGTGTTACTGTTTCTGAACAGTTGAGTAGTTGAAAGAGCCACTCTATTTGTTAGGTCAGGAAAAGTATTCAAGGAGTTGAGACAAAGTGAGACCTTAGTGAAGATGAGAGGGCTTACTGGGTGATGTTAATTATTTCAGGAAGTGTAAGCTCCATTAGAAAAAGCTTGATTGAGATGGAGCTGGGAAAGGTTAGCTGAAAATTAAGTGATAGAATGCAGGAAATGGGTTGAGCTGTTCATTTGTTATCTGACTCAGCTCTTTGGAACTGTATAAAGCAGCTGTAGACAGTATGTGACTGAACTCTAGGAAAACGGCACTTTTAGAAACAGGTGGCAAGTTAGATTTGGTTCGTAGGCTATAGCTTGTGGTCCCTAAATAAAAAGGCCTTTCAAGGGGTCCACATTCTCACCAGTGTGGAAAATCTGCAAAATTTTTTTCTAAGATTTATTTTTTATATGAGTGCGCTATTTGTGTGTACCTGTGCATGCCGGAAGAGGGCGTCAGATCCCATTATAGATGGTTGTGAGTTTCCATGTGGGTGCTAGGAATTGAACTCAAGACCTCTGGAAGAACAGACAGTGCTCTTAACCACTAAACCATCTCTCCAGCCCAAATCTGCAATATTTTAAGCATAAAAGTGGCATGATCTACCATAGTTTGCTGATTTTCTTACAATTACTCTCTTTAAGATTGTGTTAAGAGAAAAATTAGTAGTAACTGAAAAAAAAAAAAAAGTTTCCAGTCATTAACCATTGTTCAGGCAAACAATGCAATGACAGTTGTGATGGCTATTTTTGGTTGTCAATTTGACTACACCTGGGATTAACTAAAATTCAAAAATGGAGGGAACACTGGTGAGAGATTTTTTTTTTAATTGGAAGTAGGAAGATCTACTTCTAATCTGAATCTTTGAGGTAGGAAGACACACCTTTAATTCTGATATTTTGAACTGGGGTAAAGACACCTTTCATCTGGAACTTGAGGTGGGAGGACACCTTTATTCTGGGCTATACCTTTTGCAGGAAGCCTGTGTAAGGATATGAACGAAGGAAGTTTTATTCTTTGCCTACTTGCCTTTGCCTTGCTAGCAAGTCCATTCCTTCACTGGCATTAGAGTCTTTACTCAAGATTGAAGTGTTTACTGAAGACCAGCTGAGGCTAGATAGCCTTGTGGACTGAGCAACTACTGGATTCTTGGACTTTCTATTTGCACCCTGCCATTGCTGGATCAGCTGAACCTCAGCCTGTAAGTCATTCTAATGAATCCCCTTTCTAGATAGATTGATTATATAAATTCTGTTGCTCTAGAGAACCCTGACCTTCTATTAAAATGGCAATGTTGGAGATAAAAAGTACCTGAAATAATATATGTTTTGCAGTTACACAGCAGGATTTGGCAGTGGATTTGATTGGTAGTAGAAGTTTTCTCAGTACCTCTAACCAACTGTTTTGCTGAGTATGTAAGGTATTCAAATATGATAACGGTATTGTTTCTAAAGTAAGGCACTTGGAAGGTAAGGATTCCTAGGTCGTTTTAGAGTGGATGCCCTAGGAGTACTTCAAAAATTTGTCACCATCCACCACCTAATTCTGCCTCAGATAAAGGGAAAATAGGTTGCATGGTCCTCTAAAAACAAGTGCTTTCATATTCATTGTAGCATTTGTCATAATTCTGTGAGAGAATCAAGCCAGACACTAGAAGGTGAAAATGAGAACTGAAACAAAATGTTGAGGTGCACTTCATGGCTTTTGTTGTGAATAAGTCTGTGTCCTGACAGAAAGGGTATTTTGTTTCTTTGTTTTCTTAATCACTGATAGCTCACCTCCTGTATGTAAAATAGGAAGGTACAATAGTTAACTGCTTATTGGAAATTACTGTATTTGCTGTTATCAAATGCCAGCTGTGTTACTAAATGCTTTGCTTTGCATGGTAGAAGTTAAAGTTGAACTTTAAATTGTGTGTGTGTGTGTGTGTGTGTGTGTGTGTGTGTGTGTGTGTATCTGTGTATATATGAGTGTGTGCTACAGGTTTGTGTACCATGTATGTGCTTAGAGACCAAAAGAGGGCAGCACATCACTTAGGACTGGAGTTATAGAAAGTTGTGAGCTGCCATGTGGTTGCTGGGATTTGAACCCAGATCCTCTAGAAGAGCAGCCAGTGCTCTAAACCCTGAGCCATCTTTCCAGCTCCAAAGCTGAGCAATATTGACGGTGTAGGCTAGCATCACGGTGGAGCCATCCATTCACATTTCTAATATGGCCTCCCGTCCATATCATCATTATCATCTACATTTAAAAACATGTAAGGATTTCTATTTCTTAATTTTTTAATTTAAATTTAGAAATATCCAAATCATTGTTAGAAATTTTACCACTTACCCAAGAGAGTATAGAAACCACTAGAAATACGAGGAGCCCAAACTTTGACTAGAAAGCACCTAACTGTTGCCTTTCCCACTTTTTACCTATTACAAAGTTTACAGAGTTGTCCTAATAGAATGACCATTTGCTTCTAAATAGCACTGATAACAACCTCTATAATGCACAGTAAGGCTCAAAGAAATGAAGACTTGGAAGAGAGGGTAGTTATCAAAAGAAATGTGGCTTCTTGTATTTTTACCTGCCCCTATGTTCAAAACATACTTTTGTAGCAGTTCTGAAATGGCATTTGTGATCGTTTAGTCTCATAACGACATTTATTGCAACTAAACTGAAAACTAAGAAGTTTACAGCAAAATTAGTCATCTCTAGGTGCCACTAAAGCAGACAAGTAGCTTGAGAATGATGGCTCAAACTGAGGCATTTGCAGTAAGTCAAGGAAGCTTAGTTGGGTTCGCTGCAAAGCCTAATAATTCCAGAAAGAAAACTCCACTGAACTAATTATTAGGACAAAAAAGTTTAAAAAAAAAAATAGAGATGGGGCAGGCAGAATTCCATTTAATAAAGTATTTTGGAAACTAGTGCAACTAGGATTGTCCCATAAAATCCAGAATGATTCATCTAAGGATACTTAATAACTCCTAACTCAGGTGAGAAGCAATTTGATGTGAAATTTCTATGCCACATTTAAACAACTCAGGTTTTCAGTTTATATTTTTAATATTTTACACATATACCAAAAAGAGTATCCTCGAGCTTGAGAAGCAAATTTGTCATATCTAGCCTCCTTTTTCCAAGTGTTAGCAAACTTAACTCCTATTAAAATATATATATAGCATGTATGTATATATATATAGCATATATATAATATATATAGCATATATATAGCAGAAGGAAGGAGCTGGAGAGACAGCTCAAGTTAAGAGCACTTCTCTTCCAGGACACCGTAGTTCAATTCTCAACACCTGCATAGTGGTGCAATGGTTTGTAACTCAAGTCCCAGGGGATATGACAGCCTCTTCTGGCTTCTGTGGGTATTGCACACTACTAAAAAAAAAAAAAAAAAAAAAAAAAAAAAAACACCTGAACATAATAAAAATAAAGGAAATAATGAGTAACAGGAAAAAGTTCAAAGTCACATCTCATAAGATCACAGCACAAAAATACAGCACAATAACATAGTAAAGATACAGATAAAACAAGAATTTCTTCAGGAAACAGGAATAAGAGACTTTCTCAATGTGATAAGAATTAAATGTACAACTCAGGAGTCCTGGTTTACTTCTTGTTTGACTTTCTACGTGACAGATTACCTTCTGTCACCTTGTAAAAACTTTGGCCCTTTAAAACCAAAGAAATAGTGTACACAGTCAAGATTTCATGTGATATTAATCTCTTTCTGTGCTGTGCCCAATATATAAACTAAGTATTAGAAAAAGTATGAATGGAATAAAGTATGTGTACATAGATGCCTCTTGATTTACAGTGGGGTTACAGACCCATAAACTCGTAAGTTGAAATTTGTGTGAGTCATTTGTTTGTTTGAGATTGGGTTTTTCTGTATAGCTCTCCTAGAACTTGCTTTGTGGACCAGTCTGGCCTCAAATTCACAAAGATCTGTCTACCTCTGCCTCTGCCTCCTGAGTATTTGGATTAAAGGCATGCGCCACCACACCCAGCTCCAAGTCAAATGTTTTTAATACCTTTTACCAACTGATCATCATATGCTTATATTGGCCTTCAGTCTGGGGCATTTACCCAATACAAAGCCTGTTTTATAATAAAGTGTTGAATGCCTAGTGTAATTTAATACTGGCTGAAAATGAAGAATAGAATAATTATATGGGCCTTTTTATAATGTTGTGAAGTTAGAGTCATAACTTAAGCCATCCTAAATGAGTAGCACCTGGGTATCCAATAGCATCTATTGTTTCAGGAAGTCACTGAAGGTTTTGGAGCATACCACCCATACATTTAAATTACATAAGTGAAATATGTAAGTGGAAATAAAACTGGTAGAAAGTCTATGTGAGGATCATAAGATACTGGCAAAGAAATCAAAGAACTAATTTACTGGAGGCATGAGATGTCCTGTGTATGATGGTAGGTCAACAGGTTGTTATGGAGATGTCCGGTTTTGCAATCTATAGATTTCATGCAGTCTAAGTAAGACTCCAACAGGTTATTTCTGTACATCTATGACCTGACTTCACTACCTGTAAAGAAAGCTACAGTGATCATGATGATGGAGTTAAAATGGCAAACTGATCACTGGGACAGAACCGAGGCCAGAAGTAGTCACACGGTTATGGTCACACGGGATGCAAAGCAATAGAGAAGAGACAGTCTCTTCAACAAATGGCTCTGGGATAACCGGACATATGTCTACAGAAGAAAGGACAGCTGGATATAGTGGCACACACCTGAGATACTGGCACTGTGGAGGTGGAGACAATCCCACAGCAGAAAATCTTGATTAACTATAGCTGTTTTTCAAATTTATTTCTCTGTGTGCTGTGTGCGCACACATGTGTGAGGTCAGAAGATGACTTGGCAAAAGTTGGTTCCTTCCACCATGTGGATCCCAAGGGTCAAACTCAGATCATCAGAGTTGACAGCAAGTGCCTAGACCCACTGATCCAAAGGTGACTTTTTAAATCCAAAAATGACATGATCCATGAAGAAACAACTGTCAAGGTAGACTTCATTAAAATTAAAATACGTTCTCTGAAGAAGACACTGTCAAGTAACAATAGAAGTATAGATTTGCAAAAGGTATCTGAACAAGGGTTCTTGATCCAAAATAAACAAACTTAAACCAAACAGGGAGAAAGCATCTCTCTTTAAAAACATGTAAAAGGGAGCTGGAGAGATGGCTCAGTGGTTAAGAGCACTTCCTGCTCTTCCAAAGGACCTGGGTTCAATTCCCAGCACCCACATGGCAGCTCACAACTGTCTGTAATGCCAGTTCCAAGGGATCTGACACATTCACACTAATGCACAATAAAAAAAAAAATCTTAAAAACTCAGTATTAAAAAAAAACATGCAAAAATAAGCTAGGTGGTGGTAGTGCACTTATTTCTAGCACTTAGGAAGGCAGGTGGACCCCTGGATTTGAGGCCACTTTGGTCTGCAAAGTGAGTTCTAGGACAGCCAGGGCTACACAGAAAAACCCTGTCTTAAAAAAAAAAAAAAAAACAAGCACAAATAAATATAAAAACAGACAGAAAGGTCTGAAAAGACCCTGTACATACAGATGGCAAGTGAACATGCACAAAAAGCTGTTCAGCTTTCAAGCTGAGAGACTTGGAAATTAAAGCTGTGACGTACCACCGTATATATACAGAATAACCAAATAGGCTAAGAGGACAGTAGTTTTGTAATAATATGAAAAATGTATTTTCTTCCCATACCAAGTGTAATGCTTGCAAGCTGGATTCAGCACATTAGAAGGATCATATATCCCAATCAAATGGGATTTATCCCTGGCAAACATGCTCAACAGACATACCAATAAATGTAACACTCATAATCTGAGCACATGGAAGGCTGAATGAGAAGGATCTTGAGTTGTGAGCCAACCTGGACTACACATTGATGCAGAGAGGGTGATCTAACCACACATACAGAAATTGCTAAAACTCAACAAAATGCTGTCAAGATTAATAAATGCAGTAAAGCAGCAATATCCAAAATCAGTCTATATACTAAGTCTAGTTATATGAGCCTGTAATCCCAAAATTAGGAGGTGGAAGCAGAAGAATCAGCAGTTCAGAGTCATTCTCAGCTATATAACAAGTTTGAGGCCAGCCTGGGCTACATGAGACCAACTTAAAAGGATAAACTACATTTCTACATAGTAACAGTTACCTGCAATGGAAATCAATTTTCCATTTGCAGTTGCATCAGAAAGAACAAAATAGGATAAAATGAACAAGGTGAAGTTCCATACAGATGGAAAGGGATCATAATAATATTCAGTCTTTCAAATGAGAAGTCCTACCTTTTAGAACATGTTAAATGAAATAAGCCAGCTACAGAGGAATGCTGCATGAGTTCACTTATATATGTGGGGTCTAAAAGAATCAAACTCAGAAACAGAAAAGTGGTTGCCAGAGATCACCAGAGGTCATAGGATTGGAAAACAAGATATGTTAATGTTTGGCAGATGGTATGAGTAAGTTCTCCAGACCCAGTGAGCAAATGGTGACTTGGAATTTGTTTTAAAGGATAGACCTGGAATGTTCTCAGCATACAAAATAAATAAACAAGCAAATAAATGAATAAACAAATAATGTAATGGACATGTTAATTCTTAGAATGTACTTATATGTAAAACATTGTTTTGAGTATGTGGTGTTTCAATCATTCCTCAAGGTTGAGGAAGGAGACATGATATATTAGAAGCCACATAAACACAGAGGAAACTTAAATGCTTTTGTTTGTTTGCTTGTTTGTTTTGAGACAGTTTCTCTTTGTAGCTCTAGCTGTCCTGAAACTCTTCAGCCCAGGTTGGCCTCAAAGTCAGAGATCCGCCTGCCTCTGCCTCCTAAGTGCTGGGATTTTACAGTATGAAAGAAGCTACTCTAAAAAGACCCAATGTACAGTTTCATCTATTATGTTCTGGGAAAGGTAATACTCTGCAGGCAGTAAAAAGATTAGGTGTTGAGAGACAGGGAGAGATGGGAGTTTGGGGGAAGTGAAACTTTTATATGATGAGTGCACAAGTGGGTTTGTGTCATATCTTTCTCAACATTCATGGAATATGCAACACAAAGCCCTAATGTAGACTAGACTTCATGTAAAAATGAAATGTCAGTGTGGGCTCATCAGCTGTAGCACATGCACTGAGTAGTCTTAGTTAGAATGCTGTTTGGTGGGATGCTCTGCATCGGGGACAAATGTGAAGACTTTTGCCATGAATTTAAAAACTGCTTTAAATAAAGTTTGGGTTTGTTTTTTGTTTTTGTTTTTTTAAGTGATTTACACAGATACCCTTGTATATGTCATAGGAATTTCAACAGAAGCACCGAAGAAGCTGAATTGAAGCTACAATTGAAGAAAACTGTCCTAAGATAATTGGAGCTACAAATTAAAGGGAAAAAATACATGCGTGATTAGTTTTTGTCAACGTAACACATTAGAGTCACCTAGGAAGAGGGAACTGTCGCATTGTCTATAGAACATTTTCTTGATTGCCGATTGTGGTAGTTTGAATAGGTTGGCTCACATAGACTGGTGTGTTTGAATGCTTGGACCATAGGAAAGTGGCACTATTAGGAAGTGTGGCCTTGTTGGAGGAAGTGTATCTGTCGGGGAAGGCCTTGAGGTCTCCTATGATCAAAGTACACCCAGTGTGGCAGTCTCCTGCTGCCTTCAGATCAAGAGGTAGAACTTTCAGCTCCTTCTCTAGCACCGTGTCTGCCTGCATGATGTCGTGTTTTCCAACATGATGATAATGGACTAAACCTCTGCGACTGTAAGCCAGCCCCAGTTAAACGTTTTCCTTTATGAGAGTTTCCTTGATCATGTTGTCTCTTCACAACAATAAAACCCAAACTAACATACCTACTGATGTTGAAGACCCAGCCAATGGAGGGCTGTACCAGCCCTAGGTCCCCTGGGCCTAAGCTGTACAAAAAGGCTTGATCAGAAAGCTTGTAAGCAGCATCCCCCATGGTGTCTCCTGTTTCAGTTCCTGCGCTCGCTTCTCCAGATGCTGACCTGTGAAGTGTAAGCTGAAATAAACCCTTTTTAAACCCTGATTTGCTTTGGCCATGGTGTTTTATCACAGTACCAGAAAGCAAAGTAGAAAACATGCTTAGTAAATCTAACCCCAGATGACCAATATCAAGACATCCTGAGGCTGACATAGCGCTTTATACTAGCACATCCAAGGCTGAAGCAGAATGATCACTGATTCTGAGACTAGCCTAGACTTATAGACCTGTTCCCAGATATGCTGCATATCAAATATTTACATTATGCTTTATAGTAATATCAAAATTACAGGTACCAAGTAGCTATGAAATAATTTTATGGTTGGGAGTCACCACAACATGAGAAACTGTGTTAAAGGGTCAAAGCGCTAGGAAGGTTAAGAACCACTGCTGTAGACTGAGTCTGTATCTCAAAAACCAAAAGGAAAGAGAGAAAGAAAATATCCTAATTAAGATATTGTATTTTGGGGGCCAGAGAGATGGCTTAGTGGTTAAGAGCACTGGCTACTCTTCCAGAGGACTTGGGTTCAATTCCCAGCACCCACATGGAGGCTCACAATTGTCTATAACTCTAGTTCTAGAGAGTCTGACACCCTCTCACAGACACACATGCAGGCAAAACAGTGCATATGAAATAAATAAAAAATTTTAAAGATACTGGATTTTATTTTGTGTTATATTTTATTTAGTGTGAATATATGTGTGTGCTACGGCCCCAGTATGGAGGTCAGAGAATTATCTGTGTGAACCAGTTCTCTTTCCACTGTCTGGGTCCTGGAGATCAAGCTCATGTCACCAGGCTTAGTGTCAGGTACACTTACCCAGTGAGCCATCTCACTGGTCCAGATGGCTAGATTGTAAAGGAAAAAATCCTGAGTAATCAAGGGGTATGTGTGTTTGTGTTTATGTGTATGAATATGTGTGTTTGGATGTGTGTGCATGTATGTGTGTGTATATATGTGTGTATTTGTAAGTGAATGGGTGTATGTGTATATGTGTGTATGGGTATGTATCTTTATGTATGTGTGTGTATGTATGGGTGTGTGTGTCTACATGTGTGTATTTGTGTGCATGTGTTTGTGTGTATGTGTGTATATTGGTATGTGGGTATGTGTGTGTATGTACGGCTGTTTATGTATGTGTATGTACATATGTGTATGTATGTTTGTATGTGTGTTTGTGGGAGTATGTGTGTGGGTATGTGTATGTATGTATGGGTATGTATGTATATGCCTGTGTGTAATGAGTGTATGTGTATATGCATATGTGTGTGTGTTGTATGTGTGTCTGTATGTATTTATGCATGTATGTGTGTAGATGTTTGTCTCAATAGAATGAAAGTTTGGCCACGTCACATTTTTGAGGCTCGCTATTTTGCAGGATGGTAGGCTCTCTTTCCTTTTAGTTGCTCTCTTGCAGTGCTGGGGACCAAACACAACCATATATATGCTAGGCAAGCCCTCTGCCACTGAGCTACCTCCTCAGCTGTCCTTCCGGTCTTTTTGACAAGAATTCTTACTGGTTTTGTGTCAAAGGAGATTGAGCTCAACAAAATAGTGCTATTAAAGTCAGGATTCTTGGTGTAGTACAAAGTGAGACATGGATGATAAAATAGAAATTTAGGCAGAGCCTGTGCCAGCACTAAGTTATCTTGTCATGGAGAGAAATCCTGTTTGTCTACAGAGTGAATGGATGTCTTGACTCTGGTGGCTATCACAGTGCAGAAATGGTTTCTAGTTTTAGCATGACTGATTATAATTTGGAAGTAAGAAATATGCAAGGTTAGCCTGGAACACACCAATGATCTAACAATATCAAAGATAATTAGAGTCAGGTCTAAAGTGCTCTCACCAATACAGACAGAAGTCTGCTCATCAAAGCTGGGGTGCTCCCAAGCAATGATTAGGCTATTACCAAATAATTAAGCCTGTTTAAATCCATGTATTCATAATTACACCAAAACAAGTGTTCATTTTAGAAGATAATAGAAAGACCACACCCTACTACTTCTAGGCTTTTATATTTTAAAAGTGATAAAGAAGATTTCAATAGTTACAAGTATGTGTAAGATTTCCTTTATGAAAATATTCTCTTGCCCACAGTTTATACACATAAACTCAAGAAGGCATATACATATACACATTATAAATAAATATTTTTTAAAACATAAAAGGATTACCGAGCAAGAGGGAAGCAAGCCAAATTTCACTGTAAGTGGTATTTAATCCCAAATAAGTAGAGGAAGATAAAGTTCATTTTTAAAAGGGCCAAGCTATATTTTTGAGAGGTTCACTTGGAACATAAACAGAAAACACAATACTTGGGAAGCAATTACCGTACAACTCAAGGTACTGTCACACTGAAGAAAATGCTGAGGCCTCCCTTCAGTAATACATAAAGGATTTCTGGAGTGTCTGGCAGGATTCTCCTTGATGGTGGTTTGAAGGATATTTTATAACTCTTTAACTTGTGCGTTTGTTTTGTGTTGTATTTCTGTAACGCTTAAACAAAGACAGGACACTAGAACTGGACTGAGATGGTTGAGACCCCCCGCAAGTGGTGTGTTTTTGTGTAGGGGCTAGGTGCCTAACCAGGGTGGACGTTCACTGGGTGCTTTGTTGAGTGAGCAAGTGAGTTTGAAGACATTCGGTGCACCCAGATCGAATCCCGCATCCGGGCTCCTCCTCTAAGTCCATCTGTTAAGGCAGCAGCCACCAGCATCATCCTACCCGACTTCCTCACAGGGCTGACCTCCCAGGATGAACAAGTGCTATGTCATCTTGGCTTCTAACACTATCCTTGCCCTGCAGCTACTTCATAGCCTTTCTGCTACGTTTTCAGACACCCTTCTCCTTTATAAATAAAACTCACCTCCTTCATCTCACCCATTAGCTCTTACTGAATGAAACACATTATTAGGATCTCATTTCCACTAAAGACTGTGTGTATGTGTGTGTGCTTAATGACAGGGTCTCACGTTTTCCTTCTTACTAGCCAAAGATGACCTTGAACTCACGACTCTCCTACCTCCTCTTCCCCTGGGGGTAGGACTGCAGATAAGCACCACCTCTTCCCTACAGGCCATTTAAATAACCACTTAATCCGTTACGCCGAGGTTCTCGCCGAGGTTCTCGCTATAATTTTCCAGACAATTGCACATCGTTCTCAAGATTAAAATCCATTCCCTCCTGAGGCTCTTGGGTCTTTTAGTCAGCCTCTAGAGCAGAAGTTCTCAACCATCCTAAAGCTGTGACCCTGTAGTGCACTTCCTCATGTTCTGGTGACCCCCCACTATAAAATTATTTCTGTTGTTACTTCATAACTGTAATTTTGTTACTATTATGAATCATAACGTAAGTATCTGTTTTCTGATGGTTTTAGGTGACCCCTGTGAAAGGGTCATGAAACCCCTAAACCCCCAAGGAGTCCTGACCCTCGGGTTGAAAACTGCTGCTCTCTCTCATTACTGTTATCTTTTCATTCTCTGACTAGCCTCCAAGTCTTTAGACTGCTTTGTGGAGCCTTGCCCTCCACTCTAATTTAACCCACATTTCCTTGAATTTTGGGGTTAACCGTATCTAGGGTTCCTCTCAGTGTCTTTCTGGGAATATTCAGGTGAGAGTCCGGGTTCTGCCCTCACAACCTCTTATCCTTCCTTCCGGTTCACAAAAACTTCACCTGGGTGGTGGTGTCACATCCTTTTAATTCCAGCACTCAGGAGGCAAAGGCAGGAAGATCTCTATAAATTCAAGGCCAGCCTGGTCTATAGAATGAGTTCCTGAATGGTCAGGGCTGTTATACAGATAAACCCTGTCTCAAGACAAAAATAAACAACAACAACAAACTTCAGTCCTTTAATTCCTCCATGTTTTCCTCCCATGGGACCCTTTTCCAAGACCCACCCCAGCTTTCGGGGTAGACCTATGGCCTTCTCAACCTTCCCTCTCTTCTATAGGGACTGTGGCACATCCATGGCTACCTGTGAGGCCTTGTCTTCATAGTTAGCTCCTTCAGCATCCATTTCTAACTTTCACTGTCCTCTGAGCCTCTTAGTTCACTGAGAAAATAGACTCCATCAGGCCAAAGCTCCAACCCTAACCCAAAATGACATCTTTCCAGCCCCTTCCTCTGCAGTCTGGCCTGGCTTCCACCCCTACAGAGCTGCTCCTTGTTGCAGTCCCCTCTTCCATACCCTCCCATCAGCCACAGCTGTGAGCTCTGAAAATATGCACATATTTAGAGACTCTATTGCCTCCTCTGGGTAAAAAGCTGGTTCCATTCTCTGCTGGGTCATGGGTCTACTTGGCAGATCCTGAAAGAATGCTAGCTTATTTCTCCCTGCCAGATGATGGATAATCTCCACCATTTCCCCGAACAAACCTCATTTTGGCTGTTCCCCAATGTTTTTGCCAATTCACTGGTGGATTCCCCATCAGCCCCTTAATGTTGGACCTCTCTGCTCACCCTTGGTTTCCATAGCACCACACTTGAAGTTCTCCTGAGACTTGGCAGATGTCCTCTCTCTGTGCACATCTCTTCCTCTGACTGGCCTTTACACCAGGCATCTTCCAGTCTCCCTTGGCACTGCTCTCCTCACACTGTACAGTCACACATTGGGCAACCCAGCTACATTTCTGATGCAGCCATGACTGGTGTACCCACATCGGTGTGTCCATAGCCCACATCTTTCGGGAAAACTCCACCTGGCCCTCCCACATAGAAACTGATCGTCTAAGTCTCCGGACAGCATACTAAATCTTTCTAGTCCCTCGACCAAAAATTTTTTTCAAGCCCCGTATCTTCCTTAATGCCTCTATATCATTATCCCCAAACCAGTTACCAGGTGTCCTCAACCTTGTTCTCCGAGCACTGGACTCCCTCCCTCTCTCAGATCTACTGCCATGACCTCACTTCACACCAGTTTTCTAGTTTCCTCTCATCCAAACTGTCTCCTCTTCAAATTGTGTCATTTTAACTTTGACAGTGCATGTACTAAACTTGAAGCAATGTGGAGAAGATTAGCATGGCCCCTGTGCAAGTGTGACACACAAATTTGTGAAGCGTTCCATGTGTTTAAAATTGTTATATTTATCTATCTTCTATCTATCTATCTATCTATCTATCTATCTATCTATCTATCTATCT